>NC_064291.1:18264650-18627268 GCF_019186545.1 Solanum stenotomum | reverse complement strand
AGACTGCCAGGGCAATCAAATTCCAAAGCCATATGCCATATAGGTTCTGGGGAGAGTGTATAGAACCTACAACCTATATTATCAATAGGATCCCACTGTCTGTTCTGAAAAACAAGTCACCATATGAAATATTTTATGGTAAACAACCTTCCTTGTCACACCTCAGGGTGATAGGTTGTCTTATTTTTGCTGCAAACTTGAACATGAATGATAAATTTGCACCAAAGGCAAGGAAAGTTGTGTTGCTTGGTTATGCTACTAGCCAAAAGGGATATAAGCTACTTGATATTGAATCCAAAATACATTTTGTTAGCAGAGATGTCAAGTTTCAAGAGGATGTGTGCCCCTTTCAAACTTCAGATCTTGGACAAGACAAAGATCAGTTATTTCATTGTCTCATTCACATATGGAAGATTGTGACCTTACACCTTGTGTTGTATTCAGAAATACAGTGGATGCCCTTGAAACTATAACTCAATAGGCTACTCTAACTGACTCTTCTTGTCATGGTTCAGCCATTGAATCTCCAGGTACCCTTGGTTTCTTCTCCTGAACCAAGCATTTTACCAACTCAGTTGCCTATTGCAACCAGAAGATCCAACAGACCTGCAAAGCCCCTAATTTGGCATACAGATTACATTTTGTCAAAGAACAAAGCTGCAGGTTATTGCTCCTATCCTATTACAGATGTGATGAACTATCAAAGCATCACACCTGCCTACAGAACTTTTGTCACTAAATTTTCACAAGAGAAGGAACATGCTTCTTATCAGGAGGCTATACAAGATCCTAGATGGATTACATCTATGCAAAGTGAGATACAAGCATTAGAAGACAATCATACATGGGAGATTACTACCCTGCCTAGGGATAAGAGGGCAACAGGTTGTAAATGGGTGTACAAGATCAAATACAGGACTGATGGGGAAGTTGATAGGTTCAAAGCAAGGTTGGTAGCCTAGGGTTACAATCAAAAGGAAGGCTTGGACTATTAGGAAACCTTTTCTCTTGTGTAAAAATAGTGACTGTTAGATCAGTCATAGCCTTAGCAGGTGCACAACATTGGCAAATACACCAAATGGATGTATTCAATACTTTTCTTCAAGGAGATCTGACTGAAGAAGTTTACATGGATTTGCCCTTGGGATTTGTCCATCAAAGTGAGAAAGGGACAGGGACAGTATGCAAGCTTACAAAGTCACTTTATGGACTTAAACAGGTCAGCAGACAGTGGAATATAAAATTGACCACAACATTAGCTAACTCAGGCTTCCAGCAGAGTCATTATGACTATTCCTTGTTCACAAAACATCAAGGAGAAAAGTTAGTGATGGTGCTTGTTTATGTTGATGACCTATTGATCATAGGCAATGACCACAAGTTGATCTTGGAAACAAAGAAGACCCTCCAAGGCAACTTTAAGATTAAAGATCTAGGTGAGTTGAGATACTTCCTAAGGATTGAATTTGCTAGAAACAACAATGGGATCCTTATGCATCAAAGAAAGTATTGCCTTGAACTGATTTCAGATATAAGGTTATATAGTTCAAAGCCTGTAGGTTCTCCTGTTGAGTTGAATCAGAAACTTACAACTGCAGAAATTGATTTACACTTCACTCCTACTGATGAGCAGGATAAGTTGTTGAGTGAGCCTAAAATTTATCATAAATTGGTTGGGAGATTGCTTTATTTGACAATGACAAGGCCAGACATTGCATTTGCAGTGCAACTACTAAGTCAATTTATGCACAACCCCAAGACATCCCACATGAATGTAGCATTAAGGGTGGTGAGGTATGTTAAACAATCACCAGGCTTAGGGATACTTGTGGCATCTACTGCTGAAAATCACCTTACTGCATATTGTGATGCAGATTTGGCATCATGCCCAAACAATATGAAGTCCATAACAGGATACATGGTTACATATGGGAATTCACTAATTTCATGGAAGGCCAAGAAACGGGACACTATTTCAAGGAGCTCAGTTGAAGTTGATTATAGGAGCTTGGCTTCAACAGTTGCAGAGGTTGTGTGGTTGGTTGGTCTCTTTAAAGAACTAGGGGTTCAAGTGAAGTTGCCAGTACACATACACAGTGACATCAAATCAGCTATACAGATAGCTACCAATCTAGTGTTTCATGAACAAACTAAACATATAGATATTGATTGTCATTTCATCAGGGAGAAGGTTCAAATGGGGATAGTTTAACCAGTGTACTTAAATACAACAGAGCAACTTCCAGACCTACTTACCAAAGGACTCACCTATTTGTAGCATAGATATCTACTTACCAAGCTAGGAATGAAGAATGTTTTTCATACGCCTAGCTTGAGGGAGGATGTTGAGCAGCTGGTTAAGTGTACAGTTGTTGATTAGTAGAAGTTAGCTGACAATTAGTTTTAATTAATAGTGAAGAGTTAGTTAGAGTTTGTTATTCAGTTAGATAGTTAGCCACTTCTATATAAAGCATTGTAAAGCATCTATTTCAGTTAAGCTGTATATTCATAATTCAATCAATATAGAATCTATTTCCTCTCTGTTCTTCAGCTTTACCTTGTTAAGAATTACTGAAACTAACAGTCCCTATGAATGTTTTCATTTTCATCCTTGATCATTCCCTCCCCTTTGGTATTATCTATTTCTCCTCTAACTATTCTTAGTTTTTGTTTCAAAAAAATTATCAACCCGAGTCACCTACTTCCCTTTATCCTTTGATGTATATGCTGGTTTCACGACAAAATAATCGTTATTGAGTTGTTTATTAGGTATTTTCTCTTGTTCTATATTTTGTCTTCTCCTCATCCTTAGGATATAAGTCAAGATGAATAACATAAAATTATTTCTCATTATCTCCTTGCAAGTTGTAGCTTTTTCTGTTTTGGAACATAATCATATTGGATTTGTATCCGCTTTTGAACTATATGCCTCTTGTTCGTGTTTCTTGTGCTTATGTTAATTCATAGAGAAAGTTTTGATGAGAGATACACCTTCACCTTAATCTTAGAAAAACTAGGTTTCATTAGATTACATTACCCATGTTCATTTGAAGAGGTTTTCCTACAAATGATGTCATTGGAAAAGTTGTCTGCTTCACTAGGTAATTTGGAGGTAGGTAAGAGATAGATCCACACAATTACAATTATCCTTTCTTACTATGTGTTGAACATGAGGTTCCACTTTAATGTACGCATACGGTACAATCAATTCATATAGGATAAACAATTTGTTGAGATTACAGATTCACATAATCTTTTAGTAGGGCAACTCAAATTAGCACATATATGTGATGCAACAGACCTATAGTGCATTCTCCCTTTGGTATACACTGAATAAGAATTATACAACTTTTTTTTATATTTGTCCAACCATATAAGAACTTTTCAACAACTGCATATTTAAGAATATTGCTTAAGATCATCTTTTATCTTCTTCTTCTTCCCATACAATTATTATCTCCATGAATATGTGTTATTGGTTTAAACTCAAGGAGAACTTTGGGTTTTATTACATATGTGGGTTGTAGGGTTGATGTGTATGTTATAGAGTAGTCTTTGTAGTTGTAAAGTTGATATGTGGATATTGCAATGGTTGAATGACCTCCATAAAAGGTTGCCAATGGCTATGTTACCATGAATCATAGGTGTAACTAGGCTTTTAGGTTTTTGTATCATCGATTTTCTAGAGAGAATTTTCTCTGGTTGGACATTCTATTTTTATCCTCTATTCAAACTCATTGAGTTGTTCTACCATTAAAAAAAATACTTAATATCTAAAATCTGAATGATAACATTTAGTTATAAAAATAATGGAATGACTGGCAAAAATCTAATTAATTAAGATTAAAATCTAAAAAGAAGACATGATCACATAACTCAGCACACCAAAAAGAAAATAATCCTTATGTTATTACCTTGTAGCATGAATTGTATCACTCGGACTACGTCTCCTCCAGCACAAAATACTTTTCCTTTTCCCTATATTGAAATATAAAATAACAATTAAGGATGACATTTAGTGTCAAAAAGTAGGAACTCAAAATACATATAGACATGATTTTAATTTAAAAATGCTTTTATTAAATTTATAGAACACATTTATGTCACAAGTTAGGTGGAAAAGCTGAAACCAACCATGACTAATGTAACACCTCGAACTTTGGTCAGTTTTTAGTTTCAGGTAAACTTTAAACGACCATATCTTTTAGCACAAAAATAATTAGAGAGCCCATGAGCTATCAAACTGAAGGTCTTAGAGTCTTCTTTTCAACGTTGCCAAGTTTGTTAAATTTTGAGCTCAGAGTGAGAAGTTATGGCCATTTGAGTGAAGCCTCTCTAGTTAAGACATTTCATCCGTTTGAGAAAGGGGTATTTTGGACTTTTCCATACCCCGCCCTAGTTAAGGGTCTAATCAGACGCTAAGTTATTTTTCACATTCCTAAACGCTTAGACTTTTAGGGCTAAGTTTCAAGAAGAGGAAAATAGGGTTTTCAAGCGTTCTTCCAAGAATTGAAGAATTTCGCCAAGAACAAAGGTTCTTTAGAGGTATGTAAGATTCTCATAGTGTTGGCATTGTTTGCCCTCACGCCAATCATGAAATTTCATTCGTGAATTCGTTCTTGAAATCGTTTGTTTCGAGATTCTTGAGAAGTTCTTGAGTTTTAGTTTCTATTCTTTAACAATGGAGGTTTTGAGTTCTTGAGGTGAGGGTCTTGTCAATAAGTGGTATTTCTTGATAGAATTTGAGTGACATTTCATTGAATTTACGTTGGGTTTATGAATCAAGAGAGTTTGGAAGGAATCAATAAATTCTAGATGAGTTAGGACCTGAAATTGAATAAGAAATTTTGTCTGATTTTTGGGTTCGGGCTAGGGAAATGGGCCCACATAGCGCCAGGAGGGCTGGCGCCCTATGCTAGCAGTGCACCCCAAAGTACTCCAAGTACTTTGAGGCCTAGTGTGTCGCGCCACTGATGCGCCAGGGTTGCCAGACCCATTTGTTCTTTGTTCTTCGTCCCGTGTGTGTTCGTTCAAATCATGTATTCGCTCTCTTCTTGATATAAACTTTTAAAGTATTCATTAATCCTTGAGAGATCCTACATATCCTAAATCACATTTCTTAATTTACATTTTGAATTAAAGTAAAGTTAAGAGGAAAGTTCAAGAGATCCTTTTAAGTAAAATTTGAGAACTCTTTCTCAATTAACTAAAGTTTTGAACTAAGTCTTGAATAAATGAGTATGAGGATGAGGAAAGTTGACTTCAGTTTTTAAAATGAGTATAAGGGAACTGATTATGTATGTAATATGTAACACCTCGAGTCTCAAAATGAAGAAAATCCTAGTTTTCAGAAAATTTGGTGCGAGTACCAACGAAACCACCCACGGACCATAGGTGGGACCACAGACTGTAGGTGGGGTTCGGTCGTTAAGGCCCATATCCTTATAGTCTCTGATCCCACCCATGGTCATGGGCGGACCCCCATGGTGTCCTCCGGGTGCTCGAGCACCCATTAACCTCATTTCGGAATATATATATCTGTGTAGAAATTAAGAGGTATTTGTATAAAATTAACACAGAGCACCCAATTACCAAATGATTTCACTAGTCCATTGGCTCTTGGGTGGATGCTTAAGGTTCCTTTTGTGTTGTTGAACCCGAGTTCGAATCTCACTTTTAACATTTTTTTTTATTTTTATATTTTTGACTTGAGCCACAACCTTAAAATACTAGATCCGCCACTGCCCACGGTAGACCAGTACGGTCCGTTGTTGGACCTACGGACCGTAGGTATGGGTCAACAGTAAGCTAGATGGAAATTATTGTTGGGTCAACTTCAAACGGTCAGAACTCATAGCACAAAGTAATTACGTGGCCCATGACCTATAAAATGAAAGATAATTAAATCATCTTTCCAACTCCATCGAGTTTTCTAAAATCCCATCTCCGAGTAAAATGTTATGATCATTTTAGCGAAGCCTTGTCGGAAAGAATTGACAAACGACCCCTACCTACTGTTGGTAGGTCAACCCACGGACCGTAGGTCCCTTTATGGGTGGCCTTCATCAAAATTAAGTCAGGTCATTTTGGTTCCTTTCCCCTATGTGTTAGGCACTTAAACTATGTCGTTTGATCCCTAAACTACGTAGTTTGGTCAGTTTAAGCCTAGTAACTTAGTCAGATCTTTCCCTAAGCGATTCATTCACTAAAAATTCATCAAACCTAGAACAAAAGAGGAGAAAAGAGGCGACCCAAACCCATCCAAGAACGCAACAAATTTTCTTCAGTTCCAGCCCCAAAATCGAAAGATTTCTCCATAGATTTCGTCACCTAGTATTGGAATTCCACTAGTGGATTCCTTTCATCCACTAGGTCCCTAGAATTCAGTCAGATTCTTGATTTGCTTAGACCTAGGGTTTCTAAAACCTTAGATATTGGTTGTGATTTAGTTGTTAGAGTTCTCCTAATCAGATTATCATGTTTTTGTGGAATCATTGCTTAGTTCTTTGCATGAAACTCAAAACCCTAGTTGTGTAGATTCTCTTAGTTCATGAATTACACGTTCTAGATCAGTTAAACAGATATACATGCTTCAGTTTTCAAATGTCACATTATCAGTATATAATTGTTACATTCTCAGATTTTCATGTCAGTAGTTTGAGCTATTCAGTCTTTCAGTCATAATGTATCATATACGTACTCAGTTGGGAGTAGGCTTAGCATCGAGTGTACTAGGGTTTCAGCGAACCCTCATAGTACTAGAACTACGTACCTCGCAAGTTTGTAAGTTCCCTTTGTGGGCATCAGATTTAGTGATCATGCCAATCATGCCTTTATACCCCTGGCAAGGTATATCTGGTCCTCTCGATGGGGAGTATACATCTGACCCCATGTTTAGCTCACGTGGTTTTATGTCGGTTAATAATAGCTCCCATAGTTAGAATCTAGTGAATTTGACTAGGTTTTCAGTTATACTTCAGTATTTAGTCTCAACATGCTATGTACTTGGTCATTGCATTCAGTTAAGTTCTTTTCAGTATATTTCAGTGTTTCCATCATGTTTAGATTATGTCATTGGTCAGTTATGCAGCTTATATGTTTTGTTCAGCTTTTATCTTATCATGCATGCTCGATACTTTCCATGTACTGACGCATACTCTGCACTACATCTTTTCATGATGTAGGTTCATGTCCTCAACATTCAGATCACACATAGATCGGTTCCCGATCCATATTCAGTTGCTTCAGAGGTGAGTCATCATACTTCGAGGACAATAGACATGTTTTCAGATTTGGACTTTCATTTCAGTTTCAGTTTTGCTAGGGTTAGCTGGGGACATGTTCCATCAACTCTAGTCAGTTAGAGGCTTTTTCAGACATAGTTTAGATTCAGTATTAGTTTTTGAGTGATTTTTCAGTATCATTAAACTCTTAGAATTTTGTATATATTCAAACTAGTATTGGGTATTCCCCATCATTCAGTTATTTCATGATTTAGCTTCTGCATTAGTTCATCTTTTTCGTAGATATATTCAGTTTGCTTATGATATGCCAGCTCATGGTTAGCTTGGGGTCACTCATGATCCTAGGTCCCGTGTTTACGTCCAGGGGTAGCCTCGGGGCGTGACATAATACTTTTACATTTAAAAGAGAGAAACATCAATTTCTAAATGAGTTTACAAGTTCAGAAGAGTTTTAGAGTATTACCTCTTTTAAGAGGATCTTTTAAGTAATTACCTCAAATTGAGAAAGAGTTATGTTTTTAAAAATTTGAGCATGAGTTATATATTATTGGGAGTAGTATTGAACACCGATATGGGGATCAGTTTAGACAACTCAAAATCCTCATAAACGATGTATGCTAGCATGGGTAAAGGATCATACTTTTTAGATGATTCCTTATTTCTTTTAAGCATAGCTTAGTAGATCCACTTAGTTGAGGTTTTTTAAACCCAGGAAAGGTATATGACAGTTCTGGCAGCGCGGGTGAGATATTGTTTCATCAGTAGCTCATAGTGATGGTTATTGGTTAGAGAATCTCCCAAATAAGAGTAAAGAGTTTGTTATTGTATTTTTATACAATTTGATTTGATAATTATTGTTTTAAAAGCTTTAAGTATTGCATATCTTATTGTTGCTTTCATATTGAGTTGAGTTGAGGTGAGTATTCCTTCCAGCCTTGTCAGTTTAATTTCTATTGCTTTTAGTTTTCCCCTTACATGCTCGTACGTTCAATGTATTGACGTCATTCGACCTGCATCTTTCTATGATGCAGATATAGGTGTTCATGGTCATCACCAGGTTCTCCATTGATACCATTTTCATTATATTTAGCTTTGGTGAGCCTCATTGCTTTCTTAAGGGTTCCATATTTACATTTTTAGCATTGTTAAGATGTCGTGATTCTTGTACCGACATATATTGTAGTATTTAGAGGCTTCATAGATACTAGTGGTTGAGGATCTTTAACTATTTCCCCTTGTTGATGTTTTGAGACTTGGAGATTATTACTACTATTTATTTAAGTACTTTACAACATTTACTGAGTTGAGTTATTGTTGAGCTATTGAGTTGATCTTTACAACTGAAGTTTTTGTTTTGTTGAGTAAGTCTTCCGCTGAGTAGTGAGTCTGGCCAAGGTTTTGCTTGGACCAGCGAAGGTTCTCGAGTACCGGCCACATGATTGATCGAGGCGTGACAAACTTGGTATCAGAGAATAGAGTTCAAAGTCCTAAGGTGTTTATGAAGCCGCGTCCGTAGAGTTCTTGTTATTGGTGTGAAGTGCGCCACATCTATAATTAGGAGTCTACAACATTTAGGAAACATTTTACTTCCTTCTTACTCTCTTTCATGCGATAGAGTTCAACTCTATAAAAGTTTCCTTCTAATTCGTATTTGTGCGTATCTTTCAGATCATGCCTCCACGAAGAGTTGTTCGAGGACGTCCTACTAGAAGGAATATGGATCCCCAAGAACAAGAGGTTCTTAATGCACCAGAGGTGCAACCCTCTCAGGGAGAGGTCACCAATGCTGAGTTTTGGAATGCTATCCGGATGTTGGCTCAAGTTATGGTAAATCAAGCTGGCCAACAAAGAGTAGATCGCCAGGATGTGGCTGATACATCCAGGGTCTGTGAGTTATTGAGAATGAATCCCTAAAGTTCACAGGGTCAATATCATTGAGGATATGGAGAACTTTGTGGGAGAACTTTAGAAGGTATTTGAGGTTATACGGGTTGCCGATGCAGAGTGTGTGGAGTTAGCTTTATACCAACTCAAAGGTGTTTCTAGGATTTGGTACATTCAGTGGAAGAAGAGCAGGGCTGAAGGAGCACCACTTTTGGGTTGGGAAGTGTTTAAAGGTGCCTTCTTTCCCCACAAACTAAGGGAAGCGAAGGTAAGAGAATTTTCTAAATCTTAATTAGGAATCCATGAGTGTGCATGAGTACAGCCTCAAGTTCACTTAACTATCCTGTTATGCTCTGGAGATGGTGGCTGATATGAGAAGCAGGATGAGCTTGTTCGTGTCTGGGCTGTCCAGCTTGTCAAGTAAGGAAGGTTAGGTGGTTATGTTGATATGGGACATGGACGTAGCCAGTCTTATGATCCATGTGTAGCAAGTTAAGGAAGATAAGTTGAAATATAGGGAAGAGTTTTGCAGTAAGAGTGCTAAGACATTAAATCGGGAGTTTGGCCAGCAGAAGACCGAAAATATGAACGGTCCTCTTTTCAGAAATGGTCACCTGGACATGCTCCATTGTCAGCAAGTGCGCCTGCACCAAAGAATAGAGGTGATTTCAGGAACCAGAATTCCAGATCTAGACCTACTTAGTCTCAACGTAGTGTGGCATAAGGGGCTAATTGGACTTCTACATGTGCTAAGTGTGGTAAGACCCAAGAGCGTGTCGTGATGGCTCTAATGGCTGCTTCAAGTGTGGACAGATAGGTCACTTTATGAGAGAGTGCCCTAAGAATAGGCAATGTAATGGTAATGAGGGAAACAGAGCCCAATCTTGTTCAACGACTCCAGCAGACAAAGATGCTCCGAAATGAGCTACTTCAGGGACATGCGGAGGACCAAACAGTTTGTATGCTATAACCAGTCATCAAGAGCAAGAGAACTCGCCAGATGTTGTCACTAGTCTGATCAAAGTTTCTACTTTTGATGTATATGCATTACTTGATCCAGGTGTGAGTCTATCTTTTGTGACTCCTTATGTAGCTATGAGGTTTGTTATTCTTCCCGAACGACTTCTTAAGCATTTCAGTGTTTCCACACATGTTAGTCAGTTTATTCTAGCAGAAAGATTTTATTGTGATTCTACCATCTCTGTCAATCACAAGAACACCATGGCTGACTTAGTTGAGTTAGACATGGTGGATTTTGATGTTATTCTAGATATGGACTAGCTTCATGCTTGTTATGCCTCAGTTGATTGTAGAACTCGAGTATTCAAGTTTCAGTTTCCTAATGAGCTTTTCTTAAAGTTGAGGAGTAGTTCAGCAGTGCCTAAAGGTCGTGTCATTTCATACCTTAAGGCCAGAAAGTTAGTCTCTAAGGGTGCATCTATCACTTAGTCTGAGTTAATGACTCTAGTGTTGAGACTCTGCCTATTCAGTCAGTTCTAGTTATGAGTGAGTTTCCAGAGGTCTTTCCAGATGATTTTCCTAGAGTCCCTCCTGAGAGAGAAATCAACTTCGGAATAGACATCCTTCTTGATACTCGATCTATCTCTATTCTGCCATATATAATGGCTCTAGCTAAGTTAAACGATCTAAAAGAATAGTTGAAAGATCTTCTTGATAAGGGATTTATTTGACCTAGTGTCTCACCTTAGGGCGCTCCGATCTTATTCAAGAGGTCACCATAAAATATAAGTATCCCCTTTCGAGAATTGATGATTTTTTTTTATCAAATTTAGGGTGCCACTTGCTTCTCTAAGATAGACCTCAGATCTGGCTATCATCGGTTGAGAGTAAGAGAAAGTGACATCCCAAAGACAGTATTCAAGACTCATTGTGGTCATTATGAGTTTTTTGTTATGTCTTTCGGCTTGATCAATAATCCTGCAACGTTCATGAATCTTATAAACAGAGTATTTAAGCCATATCTCGACATGTTTGTGGTTGTATTCATTGATGACATATTGATTTATTTGAGGACTGAGGAGGATCATGCTATCCATATCAGAATAGTTCTTCAAACTCTCAAAGATAGAGAGTTATATGCCAAATTTTCTAAGTATGAGTTTTGGCTTGGGTAGGTGGCATTCTTAGGCCACATCTTATCCGGCGAAGGGATTCGAGTTGACACTCAAAAGATTGAAGCAGTGCAGAACTGGCCCAGGCATATGTCTCCAACTGACATGAGGAGTTTCTTGGGGTTGGCTAGTTACTACAAAGGGTTTCTCGAGGGTTTTTCGTCTATTTCTTCCTCGTTGACTTAGAAAATTTCTAAGTTTCAATGGTCTGAAGCTAATTGTGAGAAAAGCTTTCAATAATTGAAAACCCGGTTAACTATTGCCCCAGTGTTGACCCTACCGGAGGGTACACAAGGCTTTATTGTTTATTGTGATGCGTCCATAGTTGGACTAGGTTGTGTCTTGATGCAGATTGGTAAGGTTATAGCCTATGCATCCAGATAGCTCAAGATTCATGAGAAGAATTACCCAACTCATGATCTCAAGTTGGCAGCAGTAGTGTTTGCTCTAAAAAATATGGTATCACTATCTATATGGTGTTCATGTAGATGTGTTCACCAACCATAAGAGTCTCCGGTATGTTTTCAATCAAAAAAAGATTAATCTCAGACAATGGAGGTGGTTAGAGTTACTCAAGTACTGCGACATGAGTATCATCTATCACCTAAGTAAGGCTAATGTTGTTGCTGATGCTTTGAATAGGTTGTTCATGGAAACACTGGCTATATTGAGGAAGGTAATAAAGAATTGGCCAAAGATGTGTACATACTTTCATGTTTAGGTTTCCGATTGTTAGATTCCAATGAAGGTGGAGCGGTGGTGATGAATGGGGATGAATCATCACTAGTGTCTGAAGTGAAGGAGAAACAAGACCAAGACCCTATTTTGCTTGAATTAGAGGTGAATGTTCATAAGCAAAAGGTGATGGCTTTTGAACAAGGGGAAATGGTGTGTTGAGGTATCAAGGTAGATTGTGTGTGTCGAAGGTGGATGAGGTCCAAGAGAGGATCATGGCTGAGGCTCAGAGTTCCAAATAATCAATCAATCTTAGTTCAACAAAGATGTACCATGACATGAGAGAAGTCTATTTGTGTAGTAGTATGAAGAGGTGCATTGTAGAGTTCGTTGCTAAATGCCCAAATTGCCAACACGTCAAGGTAGAGAACCAAATGCCCG
Source organism: Solanum stenotomum (assembly GCF_019186545.1). Lineage (NCBI taxonomy): Eukaryota > Viridiplantae > Streptophyta > Magnoliopsida > Solanales > Solanaceae > Solanum > Solanum stenotomum. The sequence continues at coordinate 18,614,892 of NC_064291.1, read as the reverse complement.
GTGGTGTGGCTCAGAACATAGATCTTCTAAAATGGAAGTAGGAGATGATTAACATGGATTTCATTACTGGCTTGTCATGCTCTCGCAGGCAGAATGATTCAATTTGGGTGATTGTAGATCAGATGACTTAATCAGCCCATTTCTTGCCGATAAAGACTACCAATCAGCCGAGAATTATGCCAGATTATATATTCAAGAGATAGTTCGACTACATGGAGTTCCTATGTTTATCATTTCAGATAGGGATGCGCAATTCACCTCTCAATTCTAGAAGTCTTTTCAGAAAGATTTTGGTTTGAGGGTAAATCTTAGTATCACTTTCCACTCTCAGAGTGATGGTCAAGCAGAGTGTACAATCCTGACTCTAGATGATAGGTTGAGGGCATGTGTCATAGACTTCAAAGGAAATTGGGATGATCACTTGCCTTTCATAGAGTTTGCTTACAATAATAGTTATCACTTTAGTATCCAGATGGCTCCTTATGAGAAACTTTATGGGCGAAGATGTAGATCACCTATTGGTTGGTTTGAGGTTGGTGAAGCTGAGTTGATAGGGCCAAACTTGGTTCATCAAGTCATGGAGAAAGTGAAGATCATTCAAGAAAGGTTGAAAACAGCACAAAGTCGTTAGAAATCTTATGCATATGTTAGGAGGAGAGACTTAGAATTTGAGGTTGATGATTGGGTCTACTTGAAGGTTTTACCCATGAAGAGTGTTATAAGATCTGGTAAGAAGGGGAAACTCAGTCCCTGGTACATTGGTCCTTACAGGATATCCAAGAAGGTTAGTAATGTAGCATATGAGTTGGAGCTACCTTCAGAGTTAACACCAGTTCATCCGGTGTTCCATGTATCCATGCTAAATAAGTGTTTGGGCAATCCTTCACTTATTGTACCTACATAGAATATTGGTATTAAGGACAACTTATCTTATGAGGAGATGTCCATTCAGATTCTTGATTGTCAGGTTCGTAAGCTAAGGACCAAGGAGGTTGCATCAGTCAAGGTTTTATAGAGGAATCAATTTGTTGAGGAAGCTACTTGGGAGACTGAGGAGTTCCGGAGAAATTCCAGACCAAGGTACTAACTCTTTGTAAAGTACTCTTTAAGTTTATATGTTGAGTTATGTTAATTGGTTGTTGGGTGTTTGGGTTGGGGTTGTTAGATGCTTCCCACCCCTACTCTGCTTAGTGTGATCTCATTCAAGGAAGAAAGTTCCCAAGGGAAAGATATTGTAACACCTCGAACTTCGATCATTTTTTAGTTTTGGGTCAACTTCAAACGACTGTATCTTTAGCACAAAAAGAATTAGAGGGCCCATGAGCTATCAAATTGAAGGTCTCTAAGTCCTCTTTCCAGTGCCGCCAAGTTTAATAAATTCTGAGCTCATACGTTATGGTTATTTAAATGAAGCCTCTCTAGTTAAGGCATTTCATCCGTATGAGAAAGGGGTATTTTGGTCTTTTCCTTACCCCACACGACTTGACCACGTTTTCCTCACCCAAGTTAAGGGTCTAATCAGACGCTAAGTTATTTTTCACATTACTTAACACTTAGACTTTTAGGGCTAACTTTCAAGAAGATGAAAATAGGGCTTTCAATTGTTCTTCTAAGAATTGAAGAATTTCACCAAAAACAAGGGTTTTTTCGAGGTATGTAAGCATCTCATAGTGTTGGGTTTGTTCTCCCTCACGCCAATCATGCAATTTCATTCGTGAATTCGTTCTTGAAAAAGTTTGTATTGAGATTCATGAGAAGTTCTTGATTTTTAGCTTATATTCTTTAACAATGGGGGTTTGGAGTTCTTGAGGTGAGGGTCTTGCGAATGAGTGGTGTTTCTTGAAAGAATTTGACTGAGATTTCATTGAATTTATGTTGGGTTTATGAATCAAAGAGAGTTTGGAAGAAACCCATCGATTTTAGATGAGTTAGGACCCGAAAATGAACAAGAAATTTCATTGGATTTTTGGGTTTGGGCTGGGGCAATGCTCCCCCATAGCGTCGGGAGGGATGCCGCCCTGCGCCAGCAATGCACCCAAAAGTATTCCAGTACTATGAGGAGTGGCGCAACGCGCCATTGATGCGTAAGGGTCGCCAGGCCCATTTCTTCTTTATTTTTTGGTCCCGTGTGTACTATTTCAAATTGTGTCTTCGCCATCTTCTTGATATTAACTCTTAAAGTCTTCATTAATCATTGAGAGATCCTACATATCCTAAATCACATCTTTTGATTGATAAGATTTACTTTAGCATATAAATTGTTTTGATAAAATTATTTTTATTTTGATTTTTTATCTTATTTTTAACTTACACATACCTTTTCTTTCACCATAATCATATTTAAATATAAGAATGACAACGAGATAGAACAGGACAGGGAGTGGCGGACTCATAAATGTTTTTAAAAAAATTATACAGGTGAGGCGGGTCACAGAACAAAATTTAAGTCTTTTGAATTAAAACTTACCATGCTTAATTTATTTTCAAGAATCAATCGGTTCCATATAATTTTAAACTAACTACTCATTATTATTATTATTATTATTATTATTATTATTAATTATAATTATAATAATAATAATAATAATATCATTCAGCCTAAATATTATTAGAATTCATTTTTCGTGTCTTTACGTACATTCAGTTATAATATATATTTTCCAACGTTGTTCTAATAAGTATTTTAAAAAATTATAACTTATATTAAGAAAAATAACGGATACTCTCTGTTAAGAGAATGACTATAAATATATTAACTAAAAACAGAATTAAAATAACAATGACTATAAATATATGAACTAACAGAATTAAAATTTTTTATGGAAAACTAAATATGAATTAATTTGTTTTTAGATCCTAGTAATTGAGAAAACACTAAATATTTTTTAGTTAATTTAATATTATTAAAAATATAGAGTGATATGAGTATTTTAAATACTCGGTCCTAAAAATGCTTTTAGTTATTGTGATAAAAAAATGTTTATTAATTTTTTTATTCAATATATCAACATCTTAAGAAAATGAAGTAAAAAACATTTATTGGGAGTAGGAAAATAAGAAAATGAAAAAAAAAAAGAGGTGAGTAGGAGAGAGATGGTAAAAAGGTAAAGAAATAGCCCCATTATCCAAGTGTCAACTAATTAATGGAGGGTCACACAACTATTGTTGGTTGTGCCTCTACCATTTATAAAAAATTTCGCTTTCTTCCTATGGTGATTCTGCAAAACACCATGTCACGATCTGTCACCTTGTAACCTTTCGTGAACGTTACTGCCTTATGTGTTGTAGTGAGTTCCAAATTAATGGTATGAACCAACTTCATCTATGTTAGAAGGTAAGTTCAGAAGTCAGATAGATAGTAAGAGTAGCTCCTTTCTCAGCTTGACCATCATTCGAGGAAGAATGATCCCAAAGGGGAGATATTGTTACATATTCTTCCATCAATGAATTTTTAATGTATGTAATGGTTTGTACTAGTTGATATAGCTCATGTAATTTGTGTTGTTAAAACGTCTACTGACAATCCTAAGAAAGAGTATTGGGAAACGGTGAAGTGGATACTCCGGTATTTGAGAGGAAGCTTAGATGAATGCTTGTGTTTTGGAGGAGCAAATTCAATCTTGAACGGCTACCTAGATACTGATATGACAGGTGAGATCATAGAAAATCAACTATTGATACCTATTTACTTTTTCAGGGGCTATATCATGATAATCAAAGTTGCAGATGGGTTGAGTATATTGCGACTACTGAAGCTGGCAAAGAGATGATATGACTCAAGATATACCTTCAAGAACTTGGATTGCGATAGATGGAGTATGTTGTTTATTGTGATAGTAAGAGTGCAACAAACTTTAGCAAGAACTCGATGTACTATGCAATGACAATATACATCAACGTGAGATATCCTAGAATTTATGAACAAATGGAGAGTGAATTATTTCACATAAAAATTATTCACATAAGTAAAATTTTTATTGATATATTAATCAAGGTAATACTGAAAGACAAGTTCAAGTTATGCAAAGAACTTGTTTGCACATGCTCTATTTGAAAAGACCAAAATGACCTTCTTCGGATGCATATGACTCGAGGGGAAGATTTGTGGGATCGGGACCATAATTAAGGGAATAAAGTCTTCGTAGCATATTGCAATGTCCAAATGAGCTCTTTAGCTCCTTAAACAAAACGCGCCATAGAGAAAGGATAAATATAGAGAGAGCGATGAGGTATTTTATAGATTGAGTAGGAAAATCGTCTGTGAAAAAAAATAGAGTGTGAGCGATATTTTAGTTTGATGAAAATTAAAAAGGGATTATTTATTTTGAGTATTGTACTTGTGATTATATAATGCAAATATTTTACCATAATAATATCAGGTGCCTCTCTCTGCCTGTGATATTTTCCTTATTAAAATAGAATTTTCACATAAAATTGTTGGTGTCCTTATTTTTTCATTTTATTCCAATTATTTTGATTGTAATATTTTTATATTAGTCCGCATTTCATAACAAAATAGGGGATTTATACACCATGTTTGCTTCTTCTTTACCTTAACTATTACAGCCCTTACTTGTGGATCTTCTTCATACTCTTCGAAAGTTCTTAACAATTCACCAATCTGCAAAATTCAAAAACAAAATTGGGGACATGAAAAAACATATAAAACAAGAATGTATATAATTAAAAACTAAGATAGAAAAAAGAAAGAAAGCAAAATAATGATGAGTAGATGCTCAACATACCATTTCAAAAGTCAAGCAATTCAATTGTGTAGGTCTATTTAGAGTGACCTTCTGAACACATGACATAGCTTCAAATAGTATCTGGGAGGACAATCAAAGAAAAATTTCAAAAATAAGTCATCTATTATTAATTATTATTATTAAAAACTATAAATGTAGAGGTATACGATATAGGGTTAAAAAAAACTTTAACATAGTAAAAATGATTCGAAATTGCCCTCTTTTTGTCTAGTGTATCAATTTTTCCCACCACCCATTTTTTGGAATAAAAAATGTCCTTTAACGTACTAGAAATAATTTTAAAATGTTCTTCTTTCACCTATTAGATCAAATTTGTCACTAAAGTTATATTCATGCTTAAAATTGTCTCTCTATTAATGACACAATTTTATGACATTTCATTTGATTAAATTATAATTAAATATGTGTCCTTTATTTATGAGTCCACGTAAAATTCTAAAGCAATTCAAAAGGACCTGAATCATCCATGATCCAACTCAAATACATTATGTATGATCATTTAATATATATATGTCCGCGACAAAGGAATATTAATTGGCGCAATCATCGGTATTTTCATGAGGACGCCAATCATTGATCCTAGTATTTTAGGGCTCGAGTAAAACTTCTTTATTTATTGATGCATTACTTTGTAACCTATACACAGTAGTCTTAACATGATTGAAAAAAGATTTAATTATGAACCGTATAAAAACAATACATAATTTATTGACCATGAGAAATTTTTACTTTTTCCAAGAAAATTATTTCATTTTATTCCAAAAATTCCAAATACAAATACAACTTCAAGATGTATTTGTAATTGGAAAACATCCAAAACCTTGTTTTCATTTTTTTTTATTTATTTTATTTATTTTGTGTTTTTTAAAAAATATATATATTTTTTGTTTTCATAAAATAACCTCATTTGAATTATATTTCATGTTCAAATAATATTTAATATTTAAAAAAAATACATTTAAATTCTAAATATTTACTCAACAGTTATGATCAAATACAACTCAAACTTCAATTCCAACTCCAACTTTGAAAATGCAAATAAATTGATTTTTTTTTTTATTTTCATGGTCAAACATTTGGGGCTCCAAAATTTTCATATTTTCTAACTCGATCATTTAAGACCCAACAGGGTAAGGGGGCTAGGCTGAACATCCTTTTTCTCTCGCAATTAGGGCTGGATATATATACCGGGTCAAATCGAATCGAATCGAATATATTTTATTTAGATTTTGGTATTTGATTTATATGGTCAATTTTATTTTCAAAATTTAAAATTTCAATTATTCGATTCAATTTTTGATTTTTAACAAATTAAATTGGTTAAGTCAAAAAATCTATCTATATATAATAGGAGAAGATAAATCGCCACATGTCAGCACCACACATTTTCAGAATTTTAAACTATAACTAATTAAATATTATATAAATAATTAAATATTATAAATTCAAAATGAGAAATAAAAATAGACACATGTCATCAACATACACAAATAATGACAAATGTCGGCATTTTAAAAAAGATTTAATTTTTTAAAAATCTAATTTATAAATTAGTAATAATAAATGACTATTTTATTTTAAATGATTTTAAAGCATTTTTTACAATTGATAAATAATTTTAAAATAGTTCTTAAAAATAGGGTGATGTGACGTGTGTAATTCTTTTTTTTTGTGAAAGTATATTTTAACTATCTTTCCACAACCTCTTTATTTATCGCATAAAAATTGAATGTCTAAAAATTAGTTCAAAAAATTAAATTTTAAAACTGTAAAAAATGAGAAATAACCGTGCAAATTATAGCTTTGTCTTATTTCTTTTAATTATATATCCATTTTCGTGCAAAGAATTAAAAAAATTTAATACTATTAATTATTTAAAATTTTAAAAACAAGAATTACTATCCTATATTTTCAAAAAAAAAATACATTAGTTTTCTCCTTTGAAAAGACGAATAAAAAAATAATAAGAAAAATAAAAAGAGTGACCAACCTCACAAACCTTACCCCTATATGATATATCCCACTAACTCAAAACACAGACGTAAGTAGTTTATAAAAAATAATTAAATTTTTAAATTTTAAGTAGTTATAACTTCTCAATTTTATTTTTAAATATACCCCCTACGTTTTCTGTCTCTTCATTTCTCTTTACTTTCTATGTTCTCAAATCTCAATATGGATATTGAGGAAATAGCTTGATGGTTCATACATAACTTTATGTAATTTATTATTTTTTAAATCAAAAAGAAAAATGTTAGTATACTATTTAATAGTAACTCATGTTAATCTGCTTAGCATGCTGATGAAACAAAGCAACACTTCTTTTACACTCTGTTAAAGGTATGATGTTAATTCTCTTTGTGAATTTACTTTCACATTTTTCTTTGCCACTTTTATTTTTATTTCTAAGCTACTTGAATTGATTTTCAGAAATGAGTCGATCTGTGCTTGGATGCTCAATGTTTTGAATACATGTCAATCATTATTCGATTTTCTTATGCATATTTTGGTTTTAGATAACAAATGTAGGCATCTAAGAATGAGTTTAATTTGATTGTTTAGGAATTCTTATTTCTTATGCCCCATCTTTTTCTCTATGTATCCAGGTGTGCTCCCCTAATTCAGGGACAAACATTTGTTCTTTTTCAATAACTATTATCTTTTTAAATAAGAAATATGACACGATATCCACATATATAAAAAAAATATATATATATAAAAATAGAAATCACCAAAAAAAAAAATCCAGTTTAAAAATTAATATTTTTAAATATCTATTTTGCAAAATAGTGCCAAATGTCAATATTACAAAAAATACTTTTTTTTTAATCTCAAAAACTAATATCAAGAAAAAAGAGTGTTAACATAATTTTTCAAGAACTAGCCGTTTCAAACAAAATATGTTCACTCTCGAATCACCGGCAATGATAAAATTAGATGAAATCTTCATATTCACGGTTAGATATAGGAATTATGATTTGACGTCTATTTATGCTTTGTTTGTGATTTTCATTCGGAAATATATATATATATATATATATATATATTAGAACAGACAATTATGGATATCGCCAGAAAGAAAAGACACAGGAAGAAAGTGAAGATGAGAGACTACAAGTAGTCTAAAAGAATTGGATGAAAACGATGATGAAACAACACGTAGTTTAAAAGAATTTATGGAAACTGCCTCCACAAGTTCAAGCCCTTTCCAAAAAACAATTCCAGTACCACCAGTGGAATATACAATAGGTAATTTACCACGACAACGTATTTATAGACAAGACCCTGCTACAGAACTAGAAATGGTTAGACCTATAGGAATAAGAATGCCAATAGAAGCACCGATCAAACTCCAAGATGGAGGAGATAGAGGAAAAATATTAAATATAGATGCCCATGACCTTTAATTGTGGAACTCAATATTAGATGTATGGAAAGGTATAGTAGTAGCAGACTATATACATCATTATAGTGAAACAGATGCAGAGACCATGTATAGATACCTGGAAACTTTTTTAGGAGAATCAATTAAAGGAATGTGGGAGGCATACAAAGTAGCTTACCCTCAAGAATTCCAAGAACATATATATGTGCAAATTGTTATATTAGATGTAGGGAAGAATATTACATAGGGGTTCAATCTCTGTCCAAGCATCACAAGTATTGTCTTTGTAACACAGACAAAGAAAGAATTTATAATGCCTTTAGTGACTCTATTGTTATTTCATAATTTGTAGTAGTAACATAATCAAATCTAATACTTCTGGAAAATTTTCTTCAATTTTGCATCAATGCTAGAGATAAAGCAGTGCTTAAAATTTCTTTTGCAGATTATTTTATTGTAATATAAATTAATAACTAATTATATCTCCTAAAACTTTGGTAATCTATTTCTTTTGCAAATTTTTGCTACTTTTTTGATGATTTTTTTTATTAATGCAATAAATATTTGAATATATCACTCAAAATTTTGGCAATTGATTATATTTCATTAATTTGGTAACTCATTCTGACACATAACTAATTCTTAGTTTAAAGTGAATATATATATATAGAGAGAAATATGATGGTATTTAGATATTTCTTAACCTAAGATATTCTAATGCGTTTAATCCAATTTTTGAATTCAAGTGTTAAACTCTATATCTTTTCCACCGTTGAATACAAAAAGTGAGATTTTCGTGTTTGGGGGATTCTTGGAGTAGAACAGCAACCCCAAATCTACTAGAATTAACGGCAAGGTATGTATTAATATTTCATATATTTGAAATTTAGATAGTTTGTTCACTTTATTAATTCATTTCTTTAATTTTTGTGCTTAATTTCAATCTTAGCACAAGGCAAAAGAGAAATAAAAAAGAGAATAAAGAGTTAAATACTGGATATGGAAAAAATGTGACATTTGTTAATTTATTAAAATTTATGAAGGTGAAGACTAAACAACTACAAGTCTACATGTGTGTATACTTTTTTTAATGTATATGAAATAAGAATTTGAACAAAGCATTCTTAATTTCCACTATATATTATAGCGATGGTAACTGTTGGGTAACTTTAATTTATTTTGGTGCAACAGAAAAAGTGGTAAATATTGACTTGAAATTTTTACTAGGATGACTCCTAGCACAAAATACTATCTATTGTTATATTGAATTCATATCAAAAAAAAATTCCTGTTTGCTTATAATTGAATGCTATATCTAATGGGGCATGATATTATCCTTGTACTCTAGCTTACTGGGAAAACCTATATATAGAGAGAGAAAATGTAGTTTCTTTTTTCATTTAAATGCATGTGATATTCAAATGATACTAATTAAATTTATGATGTGTGTGAATTGTGTCTTTGTATACATTGTTTGCATTGGTGGATTATTATGTTTTATGACCTTGGTATGTAGGTGTTCAAGTCACACATCAACTTTGGTGTGATTATTGCGCACACAAATCACTTTTGTATAGAAGTCAAGTTTCACTTGTTTTTTCGTTTTTTTTCTAAAAATAAATACCATAACAAAGAATAATTCAATTTTTACATTATTTAAAGCTTCAAATATTACTTTTCTTATTGTATAAGGTAGTATTTATATTTGAAGGAATGTCATTAGTGTTGTTAAGTAATACAACAATCGGAATAATCTAATGCCTTCATAATTTTTTTTTAAACTTCTTTAGCATTATCCATGAGAAAATACCACTTGCAATTTTGGATAATTGATGAAAGTGTTATTGTAAGTATTTTTTTGCATATCAATTATTTTTTTAAGACTCAAATATATACATATATCTAATCGGGTATGTATGATAGAAGCTTAAATTTTTAAATCTCATAAAAATAAATATTTGTGTTGAATACTTTTATCGATCAAAGTTATCTGCTTAGCACTCACATTAAGCAAAAATATTATTATAATGGTAATGATGAATTTAGAGAAAAAAATGACAATGCAATTGGTTATTCCCTCCCTATGAAAACAATAATTACAAAAATATATTTCCTAAAATTTTGATATAATTATATGATTTTTTTGAAATATAATATAATTGATATATGATTTTATGAAAAATTGAAAAACAAAATTAAAAATTTGAATACCGTGCCTACAATTTGATAGTCAAGTGATTAAAACTTCTTAGTTTTATGTTTAACATTATCATAATTGTAGATCTTTACATTTTATTTTTTTTGTATAACGATTAAATTTTCTTATAATTTCCTTATTCTAACAAGAGGATGATATGGATTGTGGGAGTGTATTTATGATTATGAATAATTTGAAAAATAAATAAATTTAATAGTGCTAAAAACTATGTTTGTCAAATTTAGACAATGATAAGCTTATATATTGATTTATTTTCATAAATTTTCTCTTATAACCTGTTAAAATGTTAAATGCTAACATTCTCTAATATAAACTTTATAATATCATCTTATAATAAGTTGAATTTTGAAATTATCGATAAATTATTTACGATAATATTTATCAACTGACCGTGCAACACGTGGATACATATACTAGTTAAATTTAATTACACTAGTGACTAGTCCCTACACTCTAATAATACTAACTCAATTGACAGTGTATCGAATCCAAACCCAAATTTAAAAGTATCGAAACAGAAATCTAATTCCGAAATCAAAAGGACTATAATTGTCATTCCTAAGATATAGTGACTCATCATAGCTTAATATCTATGCTAAGCCATGTTATATTGTTGTTGAAGTTGTATAGTGATAATGGTGATGCGATATGGTATCATAATATGAAATTATGATATGATATAATAATATGGAATTATGAGATGAAATTGAAGTTTTGTTTGGGCATGCGATATGAAATTTTGATGTTGTATATTTTCTCATAAACATAAAAACTTCACAAGTTGTAAAACTATTAAAATTGCCCCAATTGTTTATCCAATCTTACCAAATAAACAAAAATTTATAAAATTGCATAATATATTATTACATTGCTATTTGTTCTCCACTTAAGTAACTGTTTCATCTAACTTTAATTCATCAAACTTTAATTTAATTAAAAAATTGAACATAAGTTTTAGTGTACTGGTCTTTAATATTACTGAACAATCGGTTGATGTGAGTTAAATTGACTATATGTTGGTGAGAATAATAAATTTTATGTCGGTGAGAATAATAAATTTTAAAAAGTAATGATGTCATTATAAATTTTATTTATATATGAAATAAATAGTTAGTAGATATAAATGTGGGGTTGTCTTAACAAAATATAAACTTGTGGATCAATTTTTGTATTAAAAATATCTCAAATCATGATATGGTATTCCCATATCATGGTTTTTGGAGAATATGGAATCACATCTCATGGTATGGAATCAACGTAAAATTGCATGTCCAAACGCTGATTCCATCTCACGATACCATATCGTGATATGGTATCGCATGGCAAACAAAACTTATATGTGAGCAATGCCTTGGATTTTGTGAGTTGTGATTGAAATTTAAAAATGTGTAAATCAGTACTCCCTCTGTCTCAATTTATGTGACTTACTTTCATTTTTAGTCAGTCCCAAAAAGAATAACACATTTCTATATTAAGTAATAATTTAATTATAAAATATCTATTTTACCCTTAATGAAATGATTTACAGTCACACAAATTTCTATCATTTATTTTGGACCACAAGTATTAAAAGTCTTCCTTTCTTTATAAAACTTCGTGTCGAGTCAAACTATCTCACATAGAATAAGACGGAGGGAGTATTTTTTATCATTTATTAAATTGAATTACATCGAAAACCGAACCATATTTTGTGAGTTGTGGATGTAAAAGACAAGAGAGGGTAAAGTAAACAAAAATCGGTTTGGTGAATTTCAATCTTTTTGATATAACCTTCAATAATTTCTATTTTCTTAGTCCAACCCCTCACTGAACATGGCAGGTCTAGTTGTACTAGTTCCTTTTCCTTTAAATTTCTTCTTCTTTTTTCTTTCAACTTTAAATAATTTTAACATTTAACATATATTTTGCAACTTACTAATCCCTACAATTATATATACATACGTAATTTACTTTTAATTACTTCCAACAATCATTTATTATGTACTTGTATATATATATATATATATATATATATATATATGACAAACTTTACATTTCTAATCTTCTAAAATTTTATATAATGGATGACAAATATATGACAAACTTTACATTTCTAATCTTCTAAAATTTTACTATAATGGATGACAAATATCCTCTAACATAATATATATGATTTAATTTATAATGGCAATATATATGTCAGATAGCTCAGGTTAGAGTAAGAAAGATCGGAGGATGTTGGTATTATATTTTGAAGTACTTAATAATAATTTAAGATTGTAGATCTAGCTAACTAATAATTAATATATCACAAAATCTATTTCTTTTTCCTTTATGAAAATTATTGGATCTGACAAGATAAATAAAAACACTTGCGATCATCTAAATATTTATTAATTTCGAGCAACTCTACAATATGCTAAGATCTATTTTGTTAGAAAATTTCTTTTAAAAAAAATGTTTATTTTCAAGAGAAGGTTGTTTGTACTTTGTATATAAAGGAAGCAAATTGAAGATAATAATTTAGCTTTTTCACACACACAAAACTTACTAATTTAATCTTAATGAAGGAGTATTATAAAGCAAGTTACATAAGTATGTTGTAACGCAATTCCTTTCGAGAATAAATTAATAATATACTATAATGTATAAAGTTGAAAGTTGATATATACCTCATTATTAAGCCTAGAAGCCATGTTTTTGTTTCTTCTGGATCTGTTAAAAAGGAAAATAAACAAATATATATTATATAATGGTGAAGGCTTAATATTTTACTAATTTTGGCAAGTTTTAGAGAAATAGAAGGAAAAGTTAAGGAGTATAGGAACCTGAAATAGGAAAGGTGACGAGCAGGAAAGATTAGAAAAGATGGATGCACTGCATATATAGTGCATGGGGGGGGGGGGGGGGNGGGGGGGGGGGTATATCTTCATTTTTTATTCCACAACCCACCCTCTTAATGCATTTATTGCCATCAGAGAAGTAGGTCGAAGTTGTTGAAATATACTTCATTTTCAACCATTTAATTTACTTACCACTAGGGCTCTTCAAGGATAAAAACCCATTAAAATCAAACTACATACTAATATTTAGCTTTAATTAAAGTTCATGTTTATTTAATAGGAAGTGGATGGAAAAAAGAAAAAAAAGAGAGAAAATTCAGTTTAGAATGAAATCATTTTTATGCTTCAAGATTTCACGAACCTCTAATAACTAACGATACATGAAAAATAAAGAGTAGAATAAAACGAGTTATATCAAAAGAAACTTTGTATGGAGCTTTTTCACTTTTAATAGCTTTATAGAAAAATAAAAAATAAATAGGATTTGCTTATTAACTTTAAATTATATAATTACTTTTATATTTTATTTAAATTTTTAATGAAAAGAAAAAGAATAAATGTGATTAAAAATTCAATTGGTTACTGAGCATTTTATCCCCTTAAATTTTTAAGTTAATTTTTGAATTATTTTAGAAAATAATATATTTATTAACTACAATTAAGAAACTAATTAGGAGCTCTTTGAAAATGTAAAAAAAAAGTGCAGCCAAAGGGAATTGAACCCACGCGCAGCATGTAGCAAAGGCCTCAGGTTAACCACGGAAATTGTAGCGGCTCTTCCGAAATAATATAAGTCAATAACTCACGAGATTTTTATGCATATATCACACTCACACTAGAACAAAAAATGACATAAAAAAAATATTACCAACTTCCAAGTACCCAAACTAGGTGGTTCATGCTTCACACATTCATTCAAAATTAGTGGTAAATTTAATATATTACAAGACTTGGGCTTACACATCCCAAAAGAACAACACATAGAGCCATACTTATATTACAACCCATGGTGACATGATCAAATTAGTCCTCAAAATTTCATGTAAATATACAACACATAGATCATGTACAAATCCCAAGGTTTATACAAAATATAGATGCCTATATGCAAATGTGATCTTCCTTAATGCTCTCAAAATTTCCCTCTCCAATGGCCAGCTTCATGCATCCACTCGCTCATTCCCTACGATAGAAACAACTATCGCTAAGCATATAGCTTAGTGGTGTAAAACTATAGGTTCGGAGCCATCAAATTCACAAAACTACCCTTCTCAAGTCATGGGCAGCATAATCGAACATAATAAATAAATCAAGTAAACAATATATCAAAAGTATCAAGTTCGATATTTAGAGGTCCAATTGTCAAGAACGCTCATAGCACCATTTTCCAAGAGATTCAATAACAAGGCTCGCCCAATATGTACATCATGTCTTCACACCAAGCACAAACAAGTATCAAGAAGGGCCGACGCCCTGTATCAAGAAGGGTCAAAGCCCAATAATCAAGAGAACCAAGAACCATATTAAAAATGGCTTTCTAATTCGTACTTAAAATGGACAACTTCCATACTTAAGACGAACTAAAAATCCAGAGTCAAGATGGCAAATGATCCGGATCAAGAGGCATGTCAATAGTAACAAAGTCACAGCCACAAGAAGGACAAGGTCCCAACAAGAGTGCTAGGTGATCAAACAATCCATACAAGTGGGCGAGTTACACAAGTGTCTTTAACTTCTCAAAGGATACCAATACAACAATTCAAGAGACAAGAGTAACCAAGGTACCAAGATCAAATTTCAGATATACTAGCAGTTAAAAGAGTGCAAATACAAGTTTATACACAAACCTTAGTGCTTTAGCAAAGAAACAGTCTAATACAACTTCAAGAGTTCAAACCGTAGATCACAACGTATCAAGGTCCTCAACTTGTTCACGCGTATATACAACCTTAAAAAAATACAATTAAATAAATTATTTAATTTCCAGCAGCTCAATAATATTGATGTAGAAAAGAATTATCATCACAAGTAAGCTTAGCCTGTACAAACACGACTATGCTCCCAAAACAATGATTCTGGCCAGCCTAGTACCTTATGTCGCAACTTAGATTTGAAAAGAAAAACGGCATAAATAGACTTTATAACCTTCATGAAAGATGTAGCTACACCTCTTAAGGTTGCAAACAAATAAGAATCACCGAAAAATATATTTTTTATAAAAAGATATATTCAAAACACTAACAGCTGTCCATACAGGATTTCAAATTTCAAAATCTGGACAGAACTTGTCCTATGTTGCATCCCATATTTCGATTCCATAACAGCTAAATCAGAGTTTTACATAAGCATAAAAGTTGTAGGTCTACGAATTAGCTTTCCAAATCATATTTATTCATTGTAAACGGAGTTCTACAGGACAAGATATGCATAAATTACCAAACACTACCCAGCTCATGAACAAATTTCGTCACTTACCAAAAAGATGTGTGTGTCTCGAATTCCAGCCAAAAGAACCAAGTTTTCTCTCGTGATTTTGAAGAACAATCTATTTAGATATGTTTCTAAGGTTCTAAGGCTTGAGGAAAACGAAATTACTAAAGGAGGGGTGAAAATATATAGTCAAACAAGTGATGCCTTAGGCAGCTGTCCTTCAAAGGTGGTGCCCAAAAATTTGTGTGCTGCCCAAAATGCATATATATACACCTATATATATATATATCCCTTATCTCCTTTTAAAATTATACATAATTCTAATTAGAATATTACCTAAACACCCCATCACAATCCCTTAAATTACGATCACAATTTATGTTAAGCAAGTTAACAATTATCACAACATTTCAAGTTCCTAAAATGAGAGTAAAACATATTGTAGCAATTAAGCAATGGTAAATCGACATGCGACTCTTGGTTAATATTTAGGGGTGTTACAGAAATCACTAGGCTAAAAAAGTTTATTGTTTCAAGGATGTCCAAAACGTCTCATTTAAGCAGTTAAAGCATTATTTTATTTATATATACGGTGTAATTTGTCGATGAAGAGTGTCAATTGGACACCCTCAACCTAGTGTAGCTACGCCCCTGATTATTATACATATAATATATATATATATATATATATATATATCTTATATACGTTTTCATCAAATTTTATAATTTTTAACCTATTTATTAAAGAAAAATGCCCAAGACGAGAACATTCATCTTATTGATTTCATGTATATGTGTAATGACCCTCCAAGTCATTTTCTTTATTTTTCGATCTTTTCAGAGTTTTTCTGTAGCTACCCCAAATCATTTATGACTTCCTGGGACTGATAGATCGGTCACCGGGTCATTCGTTTGGATTTTGTACAAGTTTCCATGTTTTGGAATCTTTGAAACTTGAAAGGTTGAGTTCAGTAAAACATTCACGAAGATGGCCCCAAAATGCAATTCTGACGGTTTCAACAGCTCCGGAAGGGCCATTTCAGGCTAGGGACATGGTTGGTTAAGGCCCTGAGTTTTAACGTTTCAAGCACACCTCATCCAATTCTAGATGTCAACGATCGTAAATCAGTATAAAACCTAACTAAATGAGTTGGGGTCGAATCTCATAGGGAGCGGTACGTGTTTCAAATTCAATTAAGAAGTACAAATGTGGTCTAATCAGTCATAGGAATAGAAATTGTCAAAGAACGAGATTAAACAAATAAAAGGGGTGATGCGAACGTAAGATGGGGGTTTTGATTTGCAATTATCAACTACACAACAGTCACAAACAGTTCTAAATAACAATAAGGAGATAGATTCTCGGGATGTGATCGATTATAGACAAATTTCGATATATGGGTAATTGAAACTACTAGTAAACAACTGAAAATCAGTGAGTAGGCTAGACTATAAGGGAGATAGCTTTCTCTCGAACAACTACCCTGAATGAAGTGATTTCTTTCGAACATCAACAAACATGACAATGAAGAACAACCTACACCTTAATACATCCACTCTTTCAAGCTAGATGGGTAGGATTAGGTTTAGGATTCACTCTCTCGATCTAAACCCAGCTCAACCAAATACCCACAAATCATGAATCAATAATCCTAGTTCTAAAACCTCTCTCTCTCGCAAGCCAAGAACACAAAAGTAGAACTGCATTTGCAACTACAATTCATACATTAAACCTCAATTAATGATTAAGCTCACTTCAATTCAACATTTAAACTAGTAATTAACAATACCCATAAACTAATTCAATCCATAATCACATCATCACACCCTAAGAATTGAGTTTTAGCCAAACATCATAAAAAAGTAAAAACTATTACCGAATCGATTAGCCATCAACTGGGTAAGAGAGATTTAGTCTTTACAATGCTCAATTAGAAGAAAATCTGAAACCCACTTCCAAAATCTCCAAATTGAATCTCTAAGGTTCTTCAAAAACTCAGAAAAACATAAAGAGAAAAACTGTTCTAAGCTAATTTTGTCTTCAGATTCTTCAAGATATTAAAAGATACTCAATTAAAATGTTCAAAATCTAATTTATAGTCACCAAAAATAAGCTAAGAAGAGCTACTCGGCGAAGTAAGTGGGGCTCATTGAACCACTTGGCGAGCCGCCCTTTGACCTCTTCCTTCGCCTTTTCGCTTTGGCATTCAGCATCCTCGAGGTCTGTAACTTTGGGCGATCTACCTTTGCTTCGCGGAACTGCTCGACGATTCGTTGACTGCTCATTTTTGTCGCCGACTTGGTTTCTTCCTTCAGGGCTTGTCACACTGGAACTTTAGGCAATCAGATGAGCCACTCGGCAACACGCTGAGTGCTGTTGGCGATCTCAGGCTCGCCCTTCTTCATTTCTTCAGCTTGTTTAGTTCCTTTTTGCCTGTTAGTGTCCTTGCTTTGTTCCTAAATCCATATACATGAAAATCAAGGATTTAACATCAGTTATTGGCACAAATTAAACATTTGAGGACACTAAATCTATATAAACAAAGCCCTAAATGAGTCCAAATCCAGGACTCCTCAATACCCCAACTTAAACTTCTTTTGCTTGTCCTCAAGTAAAACTCAAGTTCAGCAGATCAAAAGGGATGTCTCAAATAGTGCTGCATAAGACTCAACATGAATGCACACAAAAAGATTCAACTTACTCATGCAATGATCAATTGTGCACTCAAAGATTCAAATTGTGACTCACCATTATCAAAGATGCTCAAGTTCACAATGCTTGCTTCAAATGCAAGTGCAAGCTCAACAAAGGTACTTAAATCCCGTCACAACAAAGATGATTCCATATTCACACACATTTCCTCAACAATTTGTAGTTCCAGAATCACATACGACTCTCACAATCACAAAGATGAACGCATGCATGACTTCACCCATAGGTTTGCCCTTATTTTCCAATCAACACTCGTTTCAGCTCACTCAAGATCACAAGGTTTTTTCAAGGCTTGTAACGAGGTTGAGTGTAAAGGTATGGTCATTTAGGCTTAGTGGTTGCTACCATCATGAAGTGTGGCCTGAACATCACTTTCCTCCCTTTCTTTAACATTTCAAATATGCTCATAATCCACTCCATTATTTAACTTCTTATGAATTACTGGACACCCCATTTCTTTTGCAATTTTCATCACTTATTTCACAACTTTTTTTCATTCTTTTTCTTTGCTTCTTTTCTCTTTTCTTTTACATGGAGGGGTTCCATATTTTTCAAAACCATTCTCAAACGGGGATTTCTCACACTTCTTGATTTTCCTTCTCTTTTCACCACACCCCCCAACTTAGGCATTTTGCCTAAGTTGGCTATTCAAACAAACCACACTTTATGAGAATTATGGGTGAATGGATAAAGAAGGGTCACAATTGTTCAAGTTTCTTTCAAGGAAAGGGATAAGGCTCAAGGAGGTTCAAGCAAGGTTCACACATCTCACAATGTTGGCCACAAAAGAGGTATATTATCAAATTGTTCCACTATTCAAAATTGTTTCCTAATATCATTTCAAGTGCTTGCATCACTTAGTCAACCGGACCAATGGGGTAAATTCTAGATGTCATCACACAATTGTTCAAAGTAAGCTCATCACACAAGGCATTGGCACCAATATCAAACAAGACTCCACACTTTCTAGCTAGTATGCAATGTTCATCACAAGAGACTTATTCGATGACCGACAAGTCACAACGAGATGCAAAAAGTCCACACATTGTCTATGCAACTTCATTTGGCCTCATCGTAGCCACACATTCATTTCGTTCAATTAAGAGCACTATTTAAGTCATCGATATTGATCATCACCGATACTCAAATTTGCATAAGAACAACCACAATCATACACAAAAGAGGTGGCAAAGAAATTTTAAAATTTGGGTCAAAGCCAGTTCCATTAAAAACAATGAGCCACAAGCTCAAATATCCACAAGATAAGATCAAAACCAATTAAAACACAAAACCCAATATATACGAACAAAAATATAATCACAAGAGATAGGTATGGAGATACCTCACCCCACCTACAAAAGAAAAGAAGTTGTCCTCAAATGCAACTAAGAACAAAAAAATCAATAAAACAACAGAGAGAGAGGTAAAGAGAATGATCATGTCTACTCAGTCGCTTCGTCTGTCGGGGCATCAATTCCCGGTGTAACATCAGATGTAACTGCACTCGACCAAGCCATATTGGTGTCTCTCAAGGAGGTCTGTCGGGTAGTCTCGAACATAGCACCTTCCAAGTCGGCCATATCATCATACACAACCACATCTCGCTCCCCAAACAGCTCCTCATTGGTCTCGATGTTAGACTCAGCAGCAACAACATCCTCCATAATATCATCTCCGGTGGTAGCCGGAGGCATAACAAAATTGGCCAGGACATCTGCACTTGGAACCTTAGGGACCTCTACTGACTCAAACAATGAAGTGAAGTCTGTGGACTTCAGATGGTCCACATCCTTCCTCAACTCGAAGACCTCATCTTTCAAAGTCGTAACCTCAGTAGTAACCCTATGTCCTCTCTCACAAGTCTCTACTCTCACCGTGAGAGCATCAATGGATGTCGGAGGGATGTCAAAGCAGCTAAAACAACTCGCTTAATCATCTAGGGCACCTCAGCCTCTAATTAGGAAGCTCGCACATCGGTAGAATGGGCTAGGTGCCTCATCTTGAGGAGCATGGCCTGAGTGATCCTAGGAGGATAGGAAGAAGTGGAAGAACCTTGGGCCTGGGAAGGAGTGGAAGTAGATGTACCTGAAGGCTTGGAGGCCGGAGTAGGCAAAAATGCCTCTGTAGGTATAGACCTAACATCAACTTCTGGGGATGCATCCACTGGAGCTGCTCTCCTCCTATCCACCTCATCCCGTGTGTACTCGACCTATATGTGCCAGATATAGATGGAGGATGTGGGTGTGACCTCAATGTCCCTCTTCTCGTCACGAGGAACTCCACCCCGCCGACATAACTCTGTAATAAGCACTGGGAAATAAAGGGATGTATGGCGCTGTTTTGCTCTCATGGCCATCTCCTTCTCTATAATTAACCCCAGATTCAATCGCTTCTTGGCGATGATAGATCCAAGACAAACTGCCTTTGGGTGGCGGAGAATGGACTCATTCTGTGACGACATGATTGAGCTACCGATGAACCTGAACCAATACCGAGTTGCTATGCTCAAGTCCTTCTTCTCAATAGGGGCACCGACCTTAATCCATTTCGGGGTGGTGTCAGAAATAAGGGGAGCTAGCCATCCCTTGAGGTCTTCCAGAGTCTGCGTTGTAGTCATGCTCAAAACCTGTGGCCCTGTCAAGTACAACATTAATATGATCTCTGTTGCATCGCACTGTCTTTCCCCGAACCATCACGGACTCTACTGGCCGGCCTGAAGACACTAACCTTCTTCTTCCCCTAGGGGTACTAATTCACCATATGCGATGTAGAACTCTCTGACCTAGGTGGGACTGTATGGGCCACGGGGATTGATAAATATATCAAACCTGTGGAACCGGAGTGTGTCCCACACCTAAAGGTACCTATCCACCACACCATTCGTGGACAATCTCTTCTTTACAAGAATAGTCGTCAGTCCCTCGTCCTTTAGCATATTGAGTAACCGGGGAGGAGGACCCTGAACTGGTGGTGCTGAACCACCATTTATGCTGGAGTTGGCATTGTATCAGCAGTATGAGGGGTAGACTTCGGAATCCTTGACGGACCTTGACAAACCCTTGCACGAATCTCTGCTCGCTGGGTCTGTAGTGGTTGGTCATCATCAGGCTCGAAGAGTGAGACCTGAGAATCAACAGATTCCCCATCATTGTCAGAGTTATGCTTCGTTATCTCAACAACGTGCTCTTTACCCTTGCCCTTGCCTCCATTTGGAGGTGCTTTCTTGACTTTGTTGTTAGAAACAGTTGCTCCCTCATTTATCATAACGCCCCGGCTCGTTTACGGGGCAACATGCCACTTCATCCCATTTAGTCCTAGCTATATCTGCAGAACACATCAGAAAGAGTTAGAAAACATTCAAGAAAATTTGCAGAATTCAAGTTGTAGAAAGACTCACCGAACCAGTCGCTGAGTCACTTAGGCGAGCCAAATCGGGTTCGCCGAAAGGACTAGTCTGAAAAATTCCCAAAAAATTGGCACGTCGGCGATGTCCAGGGCCCTTCAGTGAATCGCTGACATCACTTAGCATGCTCAGAATAGCCCGCCGAAATTAACAGGGTGTTTTAGGGGTTAGGGGCGCCAAAAGGGCGATCAAAGGACACTTTCGGTGAGTCGCCGAGTAAACTCGGTGAGCTCAGACTTCCCGCCAAAATTGACAGACTCTAACTAAGCCAAAAAATGAAATTAATGGCGATCAAGGGGGACGTTGGCGAACCACTGAATGGTGCGGCGAGCTCGAACTAGCTCGCCAAACTGTCCAACATGCCAAATTTCAACGCCAATTTCCAAAATCAAGCCTGCAATCCTCGAAATCAAACTCACACACTATGCAATTCATACAAGACCCAATTGACCCATGCCTCCGGGGTACTCAAACTTCCCCCGATTTGGCCAAAAATGGCCATTTGACGACTTTTGCCCTTAAGAATGATGTCAATCGTTGTCTCATTAGGCAAATTACGTCATTTGGCTCAATTTGGGGTTACTCAAACTTCACCCAACTAGACCCAGAATAAAATAACCGCAACCCAATAATTTACTATCAATTTTAATGCATAAAACTTAGGGAATCAATTTTTAAGCAAATTGGCTCAATTTCGAAACACAAAGTCGGCAATCCAAAACATTAAGCATGATTTAAACACATGCCCAACACACAACAACACACATTTACCAAGAGAATTTTAGTTCAACTACTAATCAAGAGTTCAGGGTTCGAAAAACCAACTTGATTGTTGAATTTGGAATTTGATACGCTAGGTGGCAATGTAATCCAAATCTGAGCACGAGATCATGAATAAAAAACTACTAAAAAATGGAAAGTATTATAAGATCTAAGGTGCGGGTGAGAGTGTACGGGATTTGAAACGGGAGAATATGAAAGATTTTGAAAATTTGAACCGTTTGGCCTTTTAAAACCTCTTAATTTGTGGCCCTTTCGGTAGTATTAGTCAACCACACCAAACCACTCGGCGATGCGCCGAGTGGTAACTTACCTCGCCAAGTTTTACAGGACCTCCAGTTAATTGGGGGTCCAAACGACGAACCTAATCAAGCTTGCCGATCTATTTGGTGAGTTACCAATTTAGCCATTGGTCCACTGAGTTTTACACACTTGCACTTCAAATTTTTGTGGGTCCAAGTCGAGCTCGCCGACTGGACTCTTGGCTCGCCAACCTGCACATTCTCAACCACATTCTACTTTTCAACCTGCAAAATAAACACCCGTTATTCAAAATCAAACTTAAAGCATTAAAAACTTGGGCTACCTCCCAAGAAGCGCCTTAGTTAACGTCGTGGCACGACGCAAGTACCCATTCAAGCTTCACTTTTGGGGTTTTCCATTGTATCATAGGCAACCCTCATTGTTGTCTTCGGTTTAAATGTGAAGAAATTTGACCCATTTGGGTCTCTAGCTGCTTAATAGAGACGGAATGAGAGATCACCATCTGATTGAGAGTCAATACCTCATCTTTTATCTCTTTCAACACTTTGTCGAACTCTTCGACTTTATTGAGAATGCGTGAGAGCATATCCTCTGTCCAACCATTCTCAGAGTCCTTGGGCTTTTGACGCTCATGGGGAGAAATATACCTACCTTTCTCCCCCTCTCTATTCCATCTTTGGTTGCCTTCCGACCTTGAATGTTTTGTACGATTACTTCCTCTTTGATTGGCTAGGAAGTTCACTTCCTTATTGTACAACTCTTCAAGTTCCACGACATGTTTGGCCAGGATATTCAGCTGGGTGATCATTTAGGCCAAGTTCTGGCCTCTCTCTTGATCCTTTATGATTTGTTCTTTTGTCATTTTATGAGTGAGGGAATAGACTTGGTCTTTGCAAGTATACCATGCCTTGTTCATCTTGGTCATGCGATCAAGGAGTTGGGAGGCTCTTGCGTAGGGCTGTCGCATTATACCACCCGAAGAAAGTTGGCGAGCCACTCCTCTATTTACCGAATCAAGCCCTTTATAGAAAAATTCCAGCAGCACCTTATTTGGAAGTCCATGAGTTGGGCACTGAAGCACTAGCTTCTTAAACCTCACCCATGTGTCATGGATTGGATCACTCTCCAAGCGCTTGAAACTTTGGATATCATCCCTAAGTATCATCATCTTCGATGGAGGAAAGAATCTCACTTGGAACATTGTGATCAACTCCATCCAAGAAGTGATAGAATCTCTTGACAACTTAGCGAACCACTTACTTGCCTTGCCCATAAGAGAAAATGGGAACAACCTCAACCGGACCGATTCTTGCGATGTGTTCTTAAATGAGAACGGTCCATAAATATCAACAAAATTTCTAATATGCTCATGGGGATCCTCATGAGCCAGCCTGCCAAACAAACCCTTCAGTTATAGGAGTTGAAGCATGGTACTTATGATGTGGAAAACGACATTTGCTTCAGCTGGAGGCAAATGAATGGCACCAACACCTCCCACTTGGTTTGGGTCATTGACATCATTGAGATTCTCAATGTCGTCCTGGTGGCCCACTTAACTACCATTACTTCCACTGACGCTCATTTCCTCCTCTATTTTAACACAAGCAACACAAAACCAAAAATAAAATAAGTAGATTCAAATATAGCTAAAAAGAACACAATTCAACTTCACCAAAAGACTTTCAAACAACACCACTCCCCGACAGCGGCGCCATTTTGATTTTTAATGTTTCAAGCACACCTCATCCAATTCTAGGTGTCAACGATCGTAAATTAGTATAAAACCCAACTAAATTAGTTGGGGTTGAATTCCACAGGGAGCGGTACATGTTTAAATTTCAATTAAGAAGTACAAATGTGATCTAATCAGCCATAGGAATAGAAATTCTCAAAGAACGACATTAAACAAATAAAAAGGGTGACACAAATGTCAGATGGGGGTTTTGATTTGCAATTATCAACTACACAGCAGTCACAAACAATTCTAAATAATAATAAGGAGATGGATTCTCGGGATGTGATTGATTATAGGTAAATTTTGATATATGGGTAATTGAAACTACTAGTAAACAACTGAAAATCAGTGAGTAGGCTAGACTATAAGGGAGATAGCTTTCTCTCGAACAACTACCCTGAATGAAGTGATTTCTTTCGAACATCAACAAACATGACAATGAAGAACAACCTATACCTTAATACATCCACTCTTTCAAGCTAGATGGGTAGGATTGGGTTTAGGATTCACTCTCTCGAGCTAAACTCAGCTCAACCCAATACCCACAAATCATTAATTAATAATCTTAGTTGTAAAACCTCTCTCTCTCTCGCAAGCCAAGAACACAAAAGTAGAACTGCATTTGCAACTACAATTCATAAATTAAACCTCACTAAATGATTAAACTCACTTCAATTTAGCATTTAAACTAGTAATTAACAGTACCCATAAACTAATTCAACCCATAATCATATGATCACACCCCAAGAATTGAGATTTTAGCCAAACATTATAAAAAATAAAAACTATTACCGAATCCATTAGCCATCAACTGGTAAGAGAGATTTAGTCTTTACAATGCTCAATTAGAAGCAAACCTGAAACCCAGTTCCAAAATCTCCCAATTAAATCTATAAGGTTCTTCAAAAACTCAGAAAATTTTTAGAGAAAAACAACTCTAGGTTAATTTCATCTTCAGATTCTTCAAGTTATTAAAATATACTCGATTAAAATGTTCAAAATCTAATTTATAGTCGCCAAAAATAGGCTACGAAGACCTACTCGGCGAAATAAGTCGGGCCAGCCGAACCACTCGGCGAGCCGCCCTTTAATCTCTTCCTTCGCCTTGGCATTCAACATCCTCGAGGTCTATGGGCGATCTATTTTTGCTTCGCGGAACTGCTCGACAATTCACCGACTGCTCCTTTTTGTCATTGACTTGGTTTCTTCCTTCAGAGCTTGGCACATTGGAACTTTAGACGGTCAGATGAGCCACTCGGCGACACGCTGAGTGCTCTTGGTGATCCTCATGCTCTCTCTTCTTCATTTCTTTAGCTTGTTTAATTCCTTTTTGCCTGTTAGTGTCCTTGCTTTGTTCCTCAATCCATATACCTGAAAATCAAGGATTTAACATCAGTTATTGACACAAATAAATATTTGAGGACACTAAATCTATATAAACAAAGCCCTAAATGAGTACAAATCCATGACTCATCAGTCCGCAAGACTTTGGTATGAGTTTGTGTCGTTAGATGTTTTAACTTGGAAGCTTAAGCCAAGGTTTGATTTTGGTCAACATTCTTGGTAAACGTACTTGGATGAAAATTCCGTCAGGGGGGTTAACTCCAGAATGTCGAGTTTGATCTAGAACGACCTTTCGTGCGGTTTCCTAGGCTTCCGGTCTCATTTTAAGCCTTATTGTGGAATTTGGCCAAAAATTGAACCTGAATGTGGGACTCACTTTTCATTGAAACGACCTTAGATGAAAGTTTTGATAATTTTGTTGAGTCCAAAATGCTAAATTTGATGAGGTAGCATATTTTGTTTAAGAGTTTAGAAAAATGTTGAAACAAAAAATTATTTTCTCAGGATTAAAATATCATTTTCATATATACATATTTACCAATATATTTCTTATTAATTAATTATCAAATTTCATAAGTTTGGTTAAATTTCATTTAAATTTTTTATTTTTTATTATTATTTAATACATTTTATAATTTATTTTAAGTTTATATATTATTATTTTATATATTATATATTATATATTCTTTTACGTATTACTTTGTAGAATTAGATAGAAGTAACAACAATATTCTCATAAAATTAGAAAGAAAAAAAAACAATTAAAGATTTCAGCCTCGAAAAAAAGGTATAATATTGATTGAAAATCTAAACATGTAAATTTATTTTTATTTGTTAAAGAATTAATTAATTTTTTTATAATAGATATTTAAAAAAGGTTTCTCTCTATAAAATAATTTTAATATTAGAAGGCCTCATTTGTTTGTACTTAATGGAGGTCTGAATCTTAATCATTCATATTCAGTCCATTAAGTGTGTTTGATTTTTAGGTCTGAATCTGAATGATTCAGATTCAGCCCATTAAGTCCATTTGTTTCTTTTTTCAAAAAGCCTTTTAATGGACCTGAAAAGGTTTGAATGTATCAGATCTGCAGGAGAGTCTTAACACCATTTAAACTTATTTAATTAGTTATAAAATAATATTGTATCGTTTGTCTCGATCTTTGCGTGCCTTTTGCTCTCACAACTACAAACTTTCTTCCTCTCTTTTCTCAATCAAACACCAATTTTTTCCTCTTGAAGTGGTAAGTTTTCATAATCTTTACAAGTATTTTTTTTATATTAATAGTTTTCTTAGGGTGTATTGATGTTTGTCAAGAACACTTGTTGCAATAATATTTTTAGTGTATTGATATGTTCATCAAGGTTTTTGAGTGAAAAAAAAATATTATTCATAATTAAAAATAATAACTATGTATACATATTTGAGGTCTCTTATTAGAATTTTGTCTTAGAAAGATAATTTTATTGAGACTCTTTGATCATCAAAACATTTGGGAGATAACACTAATATATTATTGTTGAACTATTTGGTGACAAAAATAATGGAGCTCTTAATAATTCTTCATCCCAATCTTCTGTTTCAGCTGGAAAAAAAAGTTTTCGGGAAGAAAAAAAACTTTGTCATGACCCAAAAATGGACGTGATGGCACTCGTCTTATCCCACCCAGACAAGTCAGCCTAAAACTCAACCATTACAATAAAATGCGAAAATTTCATAATCAACACAAAAATACCCCCCAAAACTTGGTTGTCACGTGTACAAGCCTCTAAAGTATTATAACAAAATTGAAAGAAAATACAAGTCTCAAATGACATTGTTTCTAAAATAGAACAAGATCATAATTAAAGAGAAAGAAGGTTTGTTGGAATGACAAGCAACTACCTCACAAACCTCCACAAGAAGCCTCAAACAAGGAGAAGAGAAAATATTACAAAGATCCGGGCTAGTAACCTACAAAAAAAATGTAGTAGCAAGGGGTGAGTACCAAACCACGTGGTACTCAGCAAGTAAACCTCTAAACACAAGCTAAATGGATATAATACGGGTACTCCTTACACCCCAACCGAACCTCCACAACTACAAACTGCATAAAACCAGCCCAACCTAACTGTTCACAATTCACAAGCACATATCTCAACAACAACATTCTAACAATCACATATTCTCAACAACAAACTCAATATTCATCAATTACCACTTCCACAACTACAACCTGTATAAAACCAGTCAACCTAACAGTTCATAATTCACATAGCACACAACTCAACAACAACACTCTAACAATTACATATCCTCAGCAACATGCTCAATATTCATCAATCAAAGTTCCACAGAAAGGCACTCACAAGATCAGCAAAACACAATATCAAGTTCACTAATGATAAATATGTGTAATGCAATGGAATGCAATGTCAAGTGTAGTGATGAATGTCTGAACTAGTGATACACACCCGCTGTCTCTCAGTCCGGGACTGATGGGGGACATATCTGTCCATGCATCCATCGCGGCGAGCGATACGACCCTCGATAATAGTAACCATCGCAGCGCGCGATACATCCCTTGAAATGGTACATCCTCTTTAATTTCTTATTCTTTCTCAATGCACATAACACTTGTCACAATCATGTCTCAGAACAATGTAAATGATATGTTTACACAAATAATGAGGAGATGACCATTTTCATAACATTGCACAATTCACAACAACACAATCATGATACAACATCAACAATGATTCAACAAGCCTTTCAAACCATTCTCAACACATCGCACAAACAATTGATCACATTGCCTTTTATTACCCCTTTTTCATCATTAGAATTAATCAATGTGGACAAGTCAACCCATCACCAAGTTTCATTACCCCAAACACATATTACAAGGAAATACACGAATTCCATACACTTAACAAGGGTTTAGAAATTCACTTGCCTCAAACAATTGAACAATCACTCTGGGACTTGAGTCTTCCCTTTTTGCTGAGCTTCCAAAGCAATATAATCTATTCAAGTAAATAATCACAATAATGTTTTTAAACTAACAACGCTCATATTACTATAGGTCTAGCCTAGACTTAAAAACTCACTCACACTTATAATCAATTTCCTTATCTTGCTAACATGTCAATTCTCATATTTTCTAAATTTCAAGTTTAGGGTAAGTTCCAATTTCTCCAAATGTCATCAATTTAATAATATTTGTATAATATACTATACGTACTATATAATTAGGTCTGTCAACATATTGAAACTTTAATATTGTGGTACCAAATTTGAACTTCCAATGACAGAATAAAATGTGCATGTAGTAACTAATATGTACGTCCATTAATAGATAACCTCTAAGCCTCATTTAACTCCCCCAATGATTACCCCTAATTACCGTCCAATGATTGCATGCACTAACTATAAACTTATATTGTATTTCAAATTTCTAATTCTTTTCTTTTTCAAATTCACTTCTTTGATTCTCTTTCCCAGACAACATCTTAACAATACTAATAGTATAACTACTAATTAATTAGGAAAGAGATAACCAATTGCAGCGAAATCGCGGTTAAAACTATTACCTGGACAACTGTTCTCGTCGGCGGCTCCATGTCCTCGTACGAATGAGTTTAGGTTTATACCCTCTGTTTCTTTCTTTCCTTTTCGTTTCTTAAATAAAATAATTAGGTATTAAAAGTGACAAATCCTATCAGCTTATTTTAATAAATGGGTCATTAACTTAAATTATATTATATATGGACTTGATCCATTAACCACCAACTAATAAAATTAATTATTTAATAAATATTCGTCAACTAAATAACTGTAGTTAAACAAATAGTTCAAAATTTCCAACCAACTTCGCAAACTGATCAAAAGTAACTCGGGGCAACTATCGAGATGGGTAAACGATAATTTTATAAAAGATTCTAAAAATAACTTTTCGGGTCATTACAAACTTATTCGTCTGAATTGGATCCATCCCAATCTTCTGTTTCAGCTGGAAAAAAAGTTTTGTGGAAGAAAAAAAACGTATTCGTCTATATTGGAAATTGTTGAGAAGATGATTAATGCTCTAGAGTTATTGATTAAAAAATAGTGCACCTACATTCGAAGAATATATGAAAAAATTAGATGGGCTTGGATGGGAAGAGTCATTATACAATATATTTTGTGAAAGTATCCACTACAAAAAAACATGAATGATGTTAGAGGTTCAAAGTTAGAGAATTGGATTAAGGTTATTGGAAAAAAGATAAGAATTCTTTAGTTTTTCTAATTAGCCAAAATATATGTTAGGCGTTGATAATGTGATACCTTATTTATTATTTTTCAACTAGTATGTATCATACTTATTGAAGTTTTTGATATTATATTGTGCCTATAAAATACTTTTTATTCGTGACTTTTTTTATGTTATGCTTGATGATTATGATATTTTTTTAATCAAAAAGTAATATTTTTTGTTGAAATGAATTTTTTATAACATTTTATTAATATAATGTTTGATTTCATATGCACATTCAGATATTGAATACAAACAATAATCATTCAGTATTCAGATTTGGAGACCGCATCTTAATATTCAGATGTGTATTCAGATCTAGACACCTAGCTCTTAATGCAAATCTTAATATTCAGACGTGTATTCATATTCAGAGGTCTTAATCTTAATGAAAACAAATGAGGCCTTAAAGATACTTTTTAAAAAGGAATAGTCAAAAGCAATTTGCTTATGAAAAGCATTTTTCAAATGAATTAGCCAAACACAATTATTTTTTCAAAAGCACTTTTTTCTATAAAGCCATTTTTAAAAAGTGTTTCTAATAAGTTGTTTTTAGCAGCAATGTCAAACAGATTCTAAACCTATATGATAATTTTCAAAAAAATTAATTGTATTTAATTCTTTAATATTGATCAATTAAGTATTTTATTTTTGTATTAGAGTATACATCATAGGAGTATATGATTTGTTATTATTTTTCATTATTTAATCTAAACATTTGAGAAAATTGCATAATAGTTGATTCTAATAGTCATAAGAAATGTTACTGTAACACCTTGCAAATTGAAATAACTAGGAAAGAGTTAAAAGTTGGGGAAAGAATCATTTTTGGAAAGTATATGAAAGTCTACAAAATTGTGAAATATGTTAGTTGAGTTATTGGTCAACTTCAAGTGGCCATAACTCCTATTTTAGGATGAGTTAGGCATATTTCCAGATATGGTTGGAAATCTCTTTGAATAACCTTTTCAGCTCCGCTGAGTTTGCGCGATTCCGAGTTCGTATGAGTGAGTTATGCCCTTTGGAAGTTGGGTTGTCTGAATATGGAAAGTCTAATCCGGATTTTGGAAGGGTAGTTTAGTCTTTTCCGTACCTAATTATTCTAATTCGTTTTTAGGAGTTTATTGGGGTAAAATCAAATTTTAGTCAGTTTAGAAAAGTTGAAGTTTCACGCTAGGGATTGGAGAAAAGAGAAAAGAGGAGAAGGGAGAAGAGAAATCAAGATTCGTCAAGATCGTCGAGTTTAGCTTGTGGCTTTCGTCAAGGGGTGATCCACACAAGGTATGTGAGATAACATAGCATTGGATTAGTTCACCCAC
The DNA here is from genome assembly GCF_019186545.1 of Solanum stenotomum. Classification (NCBI taxonomy): domain Eukaryota; kingdom Viridiplantae; phylum Streptophyta; class Magnoliopsida; order Solanales; family Solanaceae; genus Solanum; species Solanum stenotomum. The sequence continues at coordinate 18,583,436 of NC_064291.1, read as the reverse complement.
GCACCAACCATGATTCAATTCAGCGAATTTAAGTCTTTGAAAGTTTAAAAATTGAGTTCTTGATGAACATTGTTGAAAGTTTCGTTTGAATTTCTTGTAGGTTGTGTTGTTGGAGTTTCTTCTGATTTGCTTCATGTTTCCGGGTGTAATTTTGGTTTGAATCTATCATATATTGAGGGTATAAATGATTTTATGTGTTTGGGGAAGGAACCATTGAAGTTTAGAGGGTTTAGAGATGAAAAACGGAGAAGAAAAGTCGTCAAACACCTGGGGATATGAGTGGGGAATCGCGCCAGCCAGCGCACCCCAAAAGGGGATCTAAATCTTCAACCTTGTGGCACCACATCAGCCAGCGCGACCTAGACCAGGCTCTGAAGTTTGAGGGCTGGTGCCCCGTGCCTCTCAGAGCGTCAGGGACGCCAGTTCTCCCCATTCGTCCCTCATCTTTTCGTACTTGTTCCTTCGCAATATCCTTATGTTTCTTAGTTGATTCCAACACTCTAAGGTACATCTAAACATCGTGAAATCATCCATAAACATGAGATCATGAACCTTGAATCCATAGTCCAATTCAAGGAAAGTTAGGATCAAAGTCAAGAGAAGTTAAGAGTCAAGTCTAGAAGTTAAGAAGCAAGTCAACAAAAGTTTATAAAGTTTTCAAAAGTCTTTCACAAACATTTTAAATTTGTTTTAAGACTTAAGTTTCAAGTTAAGAAAAGATAAAGAGTTGAGTTAATTTCTCAAAAATCTATAAGGGAACTAAGTATTCCCAAGAGTTTAAAATGTTTTCACATTTGAACAAGAAAGGGAAACACCGATTTCCAAGAGAGTTTTTAAGCTAAGTTTTGAGTAATTATCTCAAACCAAAGAAAGAAGTTTGTTTTAAAAACATATGAGCTAAGTATATTTTGGGAGTAGTATTGAGCACCGATATGGGGATGCAAGTTCATATTAACTCAAGTCTCTATAAACCATGTAGCCATCATGGGTAGTAAATGATAATACTTTTTAGATGACTCCTTAAGATGCTTTTATCATAGACTAGTAGATCCACTTAGTTAAGCGTTCTATATGACGGCAAAGTATAGGAAAATTCTGGCAGCGTGGGCAAGACGATGTATCACCACTTAGGCTCATAATGGAGGTTGTCGGTTAGAGAATCTCCCGTAAAAACTATATTACTTTATTATATGAGTAAAGTTTAGTTATTTCATTTTCTTTAACGAACTAAGTTGTTTTTCCACTTTTTACAAGCTTTCTATATATAGCATATGTTTATTGCTTTATATTGAGTTAAGTTATTCAGGAGTTGAGTAAAGCCACGGTAAGTGTTCCTTTCAGATCCTTTTCAACCTTCAGTTGTGTTTAGCATTCCAACTCGCATACTCGTACATTCAATGTACTGATGCCAGTTGGCTTGCATCTTATTATGATGTAGACGCAGGTAACCAGGATCAACATCCAGCGCCCCGTTGATCCAGTTGAGCACTTAGAGTAAGTTGGTGAGCCTCCTTGCATTCCGGAGGACTCTTTTTATCATTTGCTTGCAGTATTTCATTGTTAGGATGATCGGGGGTCTTGTCCCGACATCCCTCTTTGTTTTAGAGGCTTCATAGACAGTCAGTAGTTCAGTTGTCTTTACACTTTCATTTCATATGTTAAGACTTGAGTTACCATTTTGGCCAAGTTGAATGTTTGACTTTTTAAGCATTCTCAGTATTTTATTATTCAAGTGAGTATAGTGCTATTGATCATTATAAATATGCATAGAGTCTTCCGCTGAGTAAGTAAGCCAGGCCAAGGGTTCGCATGGGACCAGCAATGGTTCTCGAGTGTCAGCCACGTCCAGGGTGTAGGCTCGGGGAGTGACAGTTACAGTAAGTATGAAGAATATTAGTTTTAGTGTAGAAACGCAATAAGTTATGCGAAGAATATTATCTTTCAAACAATATCACAATTTTTAACATGAGTTTAGCGCATGTGGATTAAGTCAGATACTCTTCATTGAAAAATTATATCATATATATAAGTTCAAAAAATGATTTTATGATTATACATAGTTGATGTTAGATCTCTTCGAGTTCATCGTATATTTACTTGGAATCTCCTTAATGAAATCTTGACTCCACAATAAATATTTCCAAATAAATTTATATAGAAATTCACACACAACAATACGAATTAAGATGAAAAATGTAGTTTCTTTGTTGATTGTGGTAAAATTTATTGGGTTAATATTTTTTTGATTAAGCAAATGATAAAATAGAATAAACTTATATTTATAGGACAATATACACATGATGTCTTTATACTTATTCTATCTTTCATAATAAATTAATTAATAAAAAATAAACTATCACTATGTACAAGAAATCAAACAAAGTTGTCTAACAAAGAATTTATAACATGATGCATATATTCTTCAGCATAATCACTATATTAATTTTAATATTCGTTAGATATTAAGTCTTTCGAAGTAATAGTTGAAAATCTGTCAAGTTAGTTACAAGATTGTGTATCTATATATGTATATGTACATAATGAAAGATCAATGGAGTAATAAGAAAGAAAGAAAGATAGAGTGTTTGGAAAGATTCATCTTCTTTGTATAGATTACTTCATCTTCTTCCTCATCTCTGCTTCTTCTTCTTCCTCTCATTCGTCTTCTTCTTATCTCTAAATCTAAGACTCATAAAACTAGATGGTATCAGAGTTTTCAAGAAAGTAATTCATTGCTTGATTCGTAAGATTCTGCAGTTATTCAACATGAGTGATTACAGATCAACAGCTTGTCAAGAATTAGTTCAAGAATGACACCAAATTCTACAGATTCACAGGCACAACCCATCCTCTGTTTCTGCATGCATCTGAAGTAACTGGAATACAAATCATATCATTTCAGTTGATTGGGTTGAAAATTACTTTGTTTTGTTTAGGTCAATGAAAATTGCATTGCTAGGGAGGAACAAATTTGGGATGGTTGATGGGTCATGTAGAAAAGAGGATTTCCCGTGGTTAGAAAGTAACTGGGAAAGGGTTAATGCCATAGTGCCATCTTGGATGATGAATTATGTATCAAAAAGCTTGTTAGGAGGCATAATGTAAGTCTCGAATGCTAGAGTAGTGTGGGATGATCTATTTGGAAGATTTAACAAGGTAGATGGGTCAAGAAATTTTAATGTGCATAAGGAAATTGCAACCTTGAGTCAAGGTACAAGTTATGTGTCTATTTACTACTCTAAGCTCAAAGGGCAATGGGAAGAGTTTGAGGCTTTAGTTCCAGGACCAGAGTGTGCTTGTGAAGGCTCAAAAGAGTATGTTGTGCATCTTCAAACTCTAAAATTGTTTCAATTTCTTATGGGTAAGAATGACTCTTACTTGCAAGAAAGAAGTCAAATTCTTATGTTGAAACCAGTACCTACCGTTAATCAGGCATATTCCATGATTCTTAGTGATGAAAGTCAGAGGTCAGTGGTAGCTACTGTAGGAGTATTGGGTACTGGTCCAGCCAACTTACATGGTTCATTTGATGTTGTCATGTATTCAAGAACAAGTGGGGCTCAACAGAGGTTCAAGAAAGGGTATAATCTAGTTTGTGATTTTTGCAAGCTCAAAGGGCACACTAGAGAAACATGCTTCAAGATAATTGGGTACCCACGTGAGTTTAAGTTCAAAAAGAAAGGAGGTAACAATTATGCATACAATGTAACTAGTGTAGTTGATGATGGTATGAAGTCAAGTGCCAGCACTAGCTCTAGTGATGTAAGAGATGGATACATGAGAGGTGATGGAAAGTTCAAAACTCAGAATCAACTGGACTCGTGTGCATTGACTAGAGAACAATATACTCAAATCCTGTAGCTTCTTGACAAAGTATTTTAGCAGCTTCTAATAACAGTTCAGGTTGGATCATAGATAGAGGAGCCACCAATCATGTGGTGGCTGACTTGAGTCTCTTAAATGGGCATTCCATATATAAGGTTGCAACTCAAAAAAAGGTACACCTTCCTAATGGTGATAAATCTGTGGTGAATCATTTAGGGTCAAGTGCATTAGATGGAAACAATACAATTTCAGAAGTGTTATACATCCCTCTGTTTAAGTTTAATCTCTTGTCTGTTGCAAAGTCAACAAAAGAGTTGAATTGTTCAACTTCATTTTCCCCTGATTTTTGCCTGTTTCAGGAACTCTTTAGTGGGAAGGTGAAGATGATTGGTAAAGAGGATAAAGGATTGTACATTCTATCTAGCACTATAGATAAAGAAGAAGTTGTATTAGCAGCTAGACATACTGATCATACAGATAGAACTACTAAAAAACTAGATACTCAGTTGCTACATCAAAGACTTGGTCATGTTTCTAGTTCTATTCTTAAGAAGTTGTTAAATCATGCTTAACTGATATTACAAAGACTGTAAGAAAATGTGTTGTATGTCCTTGTGCTAAACAAGTTAGATTACATTTTCCTGTTAGTACATCTTAAACAACTTTCATTTGTTACACATGGATCTATGGGGACCTTATAAAAAGCCTACTTTTGATGGATTGAGATACTTCTTAACTATTGTGGATGATCACACTAGAATGACTTGAGTTTTGTTTTTAAGAATGGAGTCTTATGTATGTACCATATTGAAGTCCTTCTTCGCCTATATAAGAACTCAGTTTGATAAACAAGTAAAAGTCATTAAAAGTGATAATGGAACCGAGTTTGTGAATACAAACTGTAGTGACTTGTTCAAAGGCTTAGGATTAATACATCAAACTTCTTGTGCTTATACACCCCAACAAAATGAGGTTGCTAAAAAAAATACAGGCATATTCTAGAGATTACAAGAGCTATAAGGTTCCAAGCTAATGTTCCTTTAGAGTTCTGGGGATTGTGTGTTAAAACTGTAGTATATATAATCAATAAGCTACCTAGTAGTGTGACTGCAAACTTGTCTCCTTTTGAGAAGCTTTATAATAAAAAACCTACCTTACATCATTTAAGACTATTTCGATGTTTATGTTTTGCTAAGAAGGTACATGAGATTGACAAGTTAAAGTCTAGGTCTACTGCTTGTGTACTTTTGGGATATGCTGAAACTCAAAAAGGTTATGTTTTATATGATCTAACTAACAAGGTTTTCTTTGTTAACAGAGATGTAGTGTTTTAAGAAGAGGTATTTCCATTCAAACTGAAATCAACTGAGTCAGTTCCTATATTTACCTATAATGGCATAAACCTTAAAAGTGGTAGTGTGGAAGACAGTTCAGGCAATAACCTTACATCACACTTGCATCAAACTACACCTGTGGATATGATATCTCAAGAACAAGAGGAGAACTTAGAGGTGGAGGTACATGAAGAAGTTCAGGCAGAACAATTACCTCAATTTGTGATTAGAAAGTCAGGAAGAGGGACTAAGACACCTTTGTGGATGAAAGTTTCTGTATCTCTAAACATTCATGAAGGTCCATTTAGTCTTGACAAATATGTGTCATACAATAATATTACTCCCACTTATCAAACACATTTGGCAAAAACGTCAAATGTTACAGAACCACAATCATACAAAGAAGCATCAACTAATCCTAGGTGGACTGAAGCAATGAATGCTGAGATTAAAGCATTACAAGAGAATCACACTTGGGAAGTAGTTGAGTTACTAGATGGTAAGACACCTATAGGATGCAAATGGATATTCAAGGTAAAATATAAGGCTAATGGAGATGTGTAAAGTTCAAATCAAGGCTAGTGACAAAGGGGTATAGCCAAAAAGAAGGTATAGATTACCAAGAAACATTAGTCCTGTTGTTATGAAAAACACAGTCAGGACTGTCTTGGCTGTTGCTGCACAAAGACATTGGCAAATACATCAAATGGATGTATTTAATGCATTTCTTCAAGGTGATTTACTTGATGAAATGTAACATTCCGAAAAACTAGTAGATGAAACTAGAGCCTAACATAAGGGTTAGAATCGTAAATAACTCCTGATACTCAATATATATGTTTTTGGGTTTAAAATTCAAGGTACGACTCCCCAAGGACCAACCAAGGGTCCTTGAGGAGGACCCCAAAATAAGGCCCCAAAATAGTCCACCCATGAGAGGGGACCTACGGGCAGTAGGTGGACCCACACCTCATGGGTGGGGGTCATGGGTCAAGGCCCCAGAAAATGGGTTGCAGACCCGAACCCACGGTTCACCACCATGTCATGTGGGTCCATCCATGGACCATGAGTGGGTGGTCACTGAAACTGCCATTTGGAAGTTAAACTTAGGGGTCTTTTGGGGTCTTCCGTTTTAATTAATTGTTAAGTGATGTCGTTTTGGCCTATTTTTAAAAACCTATAAACCTAAACTAACTCATCTAAATCATAATTTCTAAATTCCCAAAGCAAAACCAAAATCCTCTCCAAATATTCTCTTTAGAACTCCAAGGAAGAAGAAAAAGAAGAAAGGTGAAGCTAGGGTTGAAGGATCCATATTTGCTACTCAATTTTGTGGGAATTATTCATCAAGGTATGGTAGTCCTTTATCCAGGGATAGTATTCATCCATGGAGTCCCTCCAAACTCAATTTCAAAACTTCTAATTTCCCCAAAAGCTAGGAATTTACTCCAAGTAATGGATTCACTTCAAAAATGATTCTAATGATTTAATTGCTTTATATTATGATCAAATTGATGATTTATTACTATTTTTATGAAGATTTCCCCAAGAATCCATGAATTCCCCTATCTTCCCAAATTGGACCTAAAAGTGGGGGTATTGATCGATGCAAGTAGAATATGATAGAATTATACATGTAGTAATAGAACTACTTTAATTATGTTATCATACATGTCTAATGTAGTAATCCTAGATGTGTTTATGGAATGTGATCTATGTTCCTTGAAGGGAAAAGTATATGAATTGTGCATGATTATGAGGATTATGTACATGCTTTATGAACACTTTGAGAGTAAAGTGAATATGATTATGATCTAGTTGTTGTGTTGTTGGAAGTTATCCTCATGTGCACGCTTATATATGAATATGATATGATGTGAAAGGTTTGTCACATGTAGTGATTCTAAGGCTGGAAGACTAGTCTCACCTATCGAATCTATGAGTTATAGTATGAATTATGTTGGATTGAGTGTCAAGACATTCTTCCATGAATATGAACTTCAGTCAAGAATTAATAGATAATATATGGGAATTAATGCTTAGCATCGAGTGGATATGAATATGAGATGGAAGTTTATATGATAGTTGAGTCCGGCTTTCCAAATGGATTCCTTCTACCATAGTTGAGTCTGGGATCCCAAAGTATGTATCTCATGAGATTGAAACTTTCTACTTTAGTTGAGTCCGGGTTTCTAGAACCATCTCCTTATTCCATAAACTATGTCCCCACATAGGTGTTTAGCTAATGGATCCACCTAAGCTAAGAGTATGGTTCTACCTTAGGCAAGTAGGAAAACCCCTTTTCGGTGTTAGGTAGACACCGGATTCCATTGTAAGATCACATGGTCTATGTCGGTTAAGGCTAATCTCCCTATTATGATAGTATGAACAAGAATATGAAATATGAACTATAGTTACTCAAGAAGCTTACAAAGTATGGGTAGGATTATGGGATCTTATTATTGCATTGTACAAGTATGTTTTAAGGGTATTTATGGTATGTTTCAATTATGCTATGATGATCTATATTTCGAATATGCTTATGAATTATGCTTTACCCTATTCTTCATGATGACACTTCAACTTGACAAAGTGTATGATTTTCAACTAAAATATCCATTTTAGCATGTCTTCATGATTTTGTGCATGACTAGCATACTTGGTGCATTCTTGTACTAACCCATATTTTCCTACATTTTCCACAAGTGTAGGGTCTGGTGTTTGAGGTGATCTTCATTTGATACAAGCTTGGATTCGACTATTCTCCTTGCTTGTGGTGAGTCCTCATGGTTCGAGGATGGAGTATATCTTTGTAGTTCCTTTTTTTCTTATATTTGACTTTCAGATTATGTTGTAAGGGCTGTGACCATATTTGATTCCAATATTGTAATAGATGGCTAATTGAGACAAGTCTAGACTTCCTCTTTCCTTTATGAAAATTTTGTACTTGAAAATACATTTTACTCTTTATTATTCTTACTTATGTTATGATATGCTAAGTGGCTTACATGGTTCCTTTCGGGGTTCTATGTGGCTTGTTACGTCTAGGGGTTCCCTTGGGTCGTGACAAACTTGGAAATCAGAGAAAAATGTTTAGAATGATTTTAGGATGATGTCACATAAGCCAAGTCTAGTAGAGTCTTGTTCATGAGTGTGAAGCGCACCACATTTATGAATGAGAGGCTATAAGATGTTTAGGAAATTTCACTTCTTTCATTACTCTTAAGTCGTGCGATAAAGTTTAACTCTATAAGGTCTTCCTTCTAATCCTTCTCTTGTGTCTTTAGGAAATGAATACACGAAGGGCTAATGCTAGATGGGTGGAAGAGGAGAATGTGAATCAAGAAGCTCCTCCTCAAGATAATCAAACTCTGGTTGATCCTGTGGTTGAGAATATGACCCATGCGGAGTTTAGGTCTACTATCGAATTGTTGACTCAAGTTGTGACAACTCCAGTCAATAGAGAGGTGATTGCTCCTATGAACATTAATGTGAATTTCGCGGCTTCTAGATTGATGGATTTTGCTAGAATGAACCCTCCCGAGTTTTATGGTTCCAAAGTGGGAGAGGATCCTCAAGAATTTTTGGAAGAGGTTTATAAAATAATTGATGCTATGAGGGTGACTTCGGTAGAGAAAGCAGAGCTAGCCTCTTATCAATTGAAGAGTGTTACTCAAGTATGGTATACTTAATGGAAGAACAATATGCTAGTAGGAGCGGGTCCAATAGAGTGGGACGTGTTCAAATTGGCGTTCCTTGATAGGTTCTTTCCCCGAGAGTTGAGGGAAGCTAAGGTGGAAGAATTCATCAACCTTCGTCAAGGAGGTATAAGTGTTCAAGAATATTCTCTAAAGCTTACTCAATTGTCCAAGTATGCTCTGACTTTTGTGGTGGATTCAAGGGATATGATGAGTAGGTATTTGATGGGTGTGTTTAGATTGGAGAGAAAAGAATGTTGTTTGACAATGCTTCATGATAATATGGATATCTCACGTCTCATGGTGTATGCCTAAAAAATGGAGGAAGAGAAACTCCAAGACAAGAATAGGGAGGTAAAAAGAGCTAGAATCGGTGATGGGAACTTCTCCAATGCTAGGTCCGATGGACAAGGTCTACCAAGGTTCAAACAAAGGTTCTCTAACCAAGGCTCCTCTAGTGCTCCAATGGTCAACAAGGATAGGGTGTGTAACCCTAATCCTCAAGGAGGAAATAGTGGTTGTTCTAATGTTGCTAGGCCTAATTGTGCAAAGTGTGGTAGAAACCATGATGGAAAGTGCTTAGTTGGCTCGGATGGATGCTATGGTTATGAGAAGAGTGGCCACAAGATGAGAGATTGTCCAATGCTCAAGGTTAAGGGGAGAGAAGATAAGCAAGCTCCTCCAAGCGGTTCAAACTCCAATGCCTAAAAGCAAAACCACTTTTATGCTCTTCAATCCCGAGGTGACCAAGAGAGCTCCCCCGATGTGGTGACCAATATGTTAAAATTCTTTTCTATTGATGTATATGCTTTGTTAGATCCCGGTGCTACTTTGTACTTTGTGACACCTTTAGTGGCCATGAAGTTTGAAATACTCCCCGAAGTGTTAGTAGAGCCTTTTTGGTTTCTACCCCGGTTGATGACTCGACGGTGGCTAAGAGGGCTTATAGAAGTTGTCCCATAGAGTTACTTTGGTAGATTTGGTAGAGTTAGACATGTTAGACTTTGATGTTATTTTGGGTATGGATTGGTTGCATGTTTCTTATGCCTCTATAGATTGTAGGACTCAGGTGGTTAAATTCCAATTTCCAAATGAGCCTATTTTAGAGTGGAAGGGGGGAAATTCTATCCCTAGAGGTCAATTTTTTTCTTGTCTTAAAGCTAGGAAAGTGATCTCCAAAGGGTGCATTTACCATCTTATGAGGGTGATGGATGTTAAATCTGAAACCCCTTCTCTAGAGTTGATTCTGGTAGTGAATGAATTTATGGAAGCTTTTCCCGATGATTTGCCCGGTATTCCTCCCAAGTGGGAAATAGATTTTGGTATTGATCTTTTACCGGATACGCAACCTATCTCCATTCCTACTTATAGAATGGCTCCGGCCAAGTTGAAAGAGTTGAAACAACAATTGAAGGATTTATTAGATAAGGGCTTCATCCGATTGAGTATCTCTCCATGGGGTGCTCCGGTGTTGTTTGTTAGAAATAGGGATGGGTCTCTTAGAATGTGCATTGATTATCGTCAATTGAATAAAGTGACCATCAAGAATAAATATCCCCTTCCAAGAATTGATGACTTGTTTGACCAACTTCAAGGGGCTAGCTATTTCTCTAAGATTGATCTTCGTTCAGGTTATCACCAATTAAGGGTGAGAGGGGTTGATATTCCTAAGACGGCTTTCCGAACAAGGTATGGTCACTATGAGTTCCTATTAATGTCCTTTGGTTTGACTAACTCTCTGGCAGCGTTCATGGACTTAATGAATAGAGTGTTTAGGCAATACCTAGACACGTTTGTGACCGTGTTTATTGATTATATATTGACCTACTCAAGAGTGAGAATGACCATGTGGACCATTTGAGAATTGTATTGTAAGTTCTTAAGGAACAACAACTTTTTGAAAAGTTTAGCAAGTGTGAACTTTGGTTAAGGTCCGTAGCTTTCCTGGTCATATCGTGTCAAGCAAGGGTATTGAGGTAGATCCTAAGAAGACGGATGCGGTCAAGGGTTGGCCTAGACCTCTAACTCTTTCTGACATTAGAAGCTTTTTCGGTTTAGCCGTTTACTAAAGGAGGTTTGTTGAGGGGTTTTCCTCCATTGCTTCTCCGTTGACGGCTTTGACTCCAAAGAAAGATAAGTTTTAGTGGTCGGAGGCTTCTGAGAAAATCATCCTAGAGTTGAAAGATAGACTTACTTCCGCTCTGGTGTTGACCTTATCGGAGGGTACAAATTGTTTTGTTGTATATTGTGACACCTCTAGAGTGGGTTTGGGATGTGTGCTCATGCAAAACGGGAAAGTGATTGCCTATGCTCCAAAGCAACTTAAGGTCCACGAGAAGAATTATCCTACCCATGATCTCGAATTAGCGGCGGTAGTATTTGCCTTGAAAATATGGAGACATTATTTATACGGGGTCCATGTGTATGTTTTCACCGATCATGAGAGTCTTCAATATGTATTTAGTCAAAAGGACTTGAATCTCCGACAAAGAAGGTGGTTAGAGCTCTTGAAGGATTATGACATGAGTGTCCTTTACCACCCCGGAAAAGCTAATGTGGTAGCGGATGCACTTAGTAGATTGTCCATGGGTAGTGTGGCTCATGTAGAGGATGAAAAGAAAGAATTGGTTCGCGAGGTGCATAGATTAGCCCGACTAGGTGTCCAACTAGTGGATTCCACTAAGGGTGGTGTCATGGTCCATAATGGGTCCGAATCGTCCTTTGTGATGGATGTGAATTCTAACAAGGCATTGATCCTATANGAGGTGCATAGATTGGCCCGACTAGGTGTCCAACTAGTGGATTCCACTAAGGGTGGTGTCATGGTCCATAATGGGTCCGAATCGTCCTTTGTGATGGATGTGAATTCTAACAAGGCATTGATCCTATAATAGTTGAATTAAAAGAATCGGTACTCAAGAAGTCTATTGAGGTTTTCTCCCAAGGGGGAGATGGGGTACTTAGGTACCAATATCGATTATGTGTTCCGGATGTTGATGGTTTGAGGGAGCAAATTTTAGAAGAAGCTCATGGTTCTCGATATTCTATTCATCCGGGAGCCACCAAGATGTACCGTGACCTACATGAAGTCTATTGGTGGAACAAAATGAAAAAGGATATTGCGGGATTTGTAGCCAAATGTCCGAATTGTCAACAAGTTAAGGTTGAACATCAAAGGCCGGGAGGCTCATTACAAGATATACCAATTCCCACTTGGAAGTGGGAAGAGGTGAATATGGATTTTATTGTGGGTTTGCCTCGTACCTGAAGGCAACATGATTCTATTTGGGTCATTATAGATAGGATGACAAAATTAGCCCACTTCATTCCCGTCAACGTTTCTCATTCGGCGGAAGACTATGCCAAGTTTTATATAAACGAGATAGTGAAGTTACATAGGGTTCCTTTATCTATTATTTTGGATCGGGTACTCAATAGACTTCACACTTTTGGAAGTCATTCCAAAAAGTGCTTGGTACTAAGGTTAAGCTTAGCACGACTTTTCATCCCCAAACCAATGGGCAAGTGGAGCGTACCATCCAAACATTAGAAAATATGTTAAGGGCATGTGTTATAGACTTCAAGGGTAATTGGGACGACCACTTGCCATTAATAGAGTTTGCCTACAATAATAGTTACCACTAAAGTATTGGTATGGCTCCTTTTGAAGCCTCGTATGGTAGGAGATGTAGGTCTCCAGTTGGTTGGTTTGAGGTAGGTGAAATTGCTCTTATTGGTCCCAAATCGGTTTATGAAGCTATTGAGAAATTTTGGTTCATTAGAGAGGTTGAGAACGGCTCAAAGTAGACAAAAATCGTATGTCGATGTGAGAAGAAGGTATCTAGAAGTTGAAGTGAATGATTGGGCCTATTTGAAAATCTCACCCACGAAGGGTGTGATGAGGTTTGGCAAGAAAGGTAAACTTAGTCCCCGGTATGTAGGCACATATCAAATTTTCCAACGTATTGGGAAGATTGCCTATGAGTTGGTGTTGTTCGATGTAATCAACTGACGCTATTTCGGTTCCGGTGCCAAACAATAGCGTGTAGTGATATAACCCAACCAAGGGTTGGGATCATTCCCACAGGGAGTGGTTTTAAGAAGTAGTAGAAAAATAAAATCAAGTTCTAATTAGTCATAACTATAAATATTAACGAATAAAAACATACTTAATCTAAGGAGTGACGCGCGCGTCAATTATCAATGGGGGGTTTGTATTAACTAATCAACAAAAACGACAAAAATATAAGAAAACGTGATAGGGAGATGAGATTCTTGGGATATGATAGGAATACGGGTTAAACAAGACTATCGGGTACATGCTTTTGATTGTAAATTATTGAGCATTTGTGACTAGGCTAGACTATAGTGGGGTAAATTCTCTCTCGAGCAACTTATCTCGAATCAACTCGGTTTCTCTCGAACACCGAGTTGCCACATTAAGCACAATCTCTGCCTTAGCCCATTCACTCTCTAGAGCTGAATGTGTGGGAGAAGGACTAGGATTCACTCTCTCGAGCTGAACCCGTGTCGACCTAATACCACCGGCTATCAATTTAGTAGTCTTAGTTTTACGACCTCTCTCTCGAACAAGCCAAAAATAGTAAGATGAAATTGTATTTGCAACTACAATCCCATTAAGTTCATACACAACTACTAAACAAAATCACATTTAAACAGCAAATAAACCATCAACAAGCAAGACCCAACAAATAATTTAACCCATATTCACAAAATCACACCCCAAGAAATGGGGTTTTAGCTAGACATGTAAAAGAGATAAAAATTTATACCAATATTAGTTTCCATCAACTGGGTATGAAGAATTAAGTCTTAAAACACATCAAGAGTGAAGAATCTTCGAGACCCACGTCCAATTTCTTGGAGTTGAAACCCTTTGAATCTTCAAGGTCTTAGAACAAAGTCTTCAAAACCCTCTAAAACTTACAACTCTCTAAAATCTATAAAAAGTTCAAATAATAGAAGTGATATCTTTTTTATACTAGAAATTTAAACAAGTATTTATAGTGTTTGAAAATTTGTGCTGCGGAGGACCATTCGACGCAGTTAGTCGGGATAGCCGATACGCTCGGCGATACGCCATTTGGTTGATTTCATTGCCTTCTTGCTTTAACCTTCAGCCTCTTCGCGTTTTGAGTCGTTGGGCTATATGGTACTGCTTCGCGAAACTGATCGGCGACGCGCCGACTGCTCCATTTCATCGCCAACTTGACCTTTTCCTTCAGGGCTCAGCACACTGGAACAAAAGGCGATCTCCAGGCCCATCGACGACTCACCAACTGGGCTCGGCGATCTTTAGGCCTTCATATCTTCGTTCTTTTGAACCGCCTTGTTCCTTCTTGCCAAGTAGTGTCGATACTTTGTCTCAAACTCTAAATACCTGAATGGTAGTCCTTCATACATGTAGTCCCTCCAAACTCAATTTCAAAACTTGTAATTTCCCCAAAAGCTAGGGTTTTACTCCAAGTCATCGATTCACTTAAAAAATGATTCTAATGATTTAATTGATTTATATTATGATCAAATTGATGATTTGTTACTGTTTTTATGAAGAATTCCCCAAGAATCCATGAATTCCCCTATTTTTCCAAATTGGACCGAAAAGTGGGAGTATGGATTGATGCAAATAAAATATGATAGAATTATGCATGTAGTAATAGAACTACTAGAATTATGTTATCATCCATGTCTAATGTAGTAATCCTAGATGTGTTGATAGAATGTGATCTATGGTCCTTGAAGGGTAAAGTATATGAATTATGCATGATTATGAGGTTTATGCACATGCTTTATGAACACTTTGAGAGTAAACTGAATATGATTATGATCTAGTTGTTGTATTGTTGGAAGTTATCCTCATGTGCACACTTATATGAATATGATATGATGTGAAAGGTTAGTCACATGTAGTGATTCTAAGGTTGGAAGACTAGTCTCACCTATCGAATCTATGAGCTATAGTATGAATTATGTTGGATTGAGTGTCAAGACATTCTTCCATGAATATGATCTTAAGTCAAGACTTAATAGATAATATATGAGAATTAATGCTTAGCACCGAGTGGATATGAATATGATATGGAAGCTTATACGATAGTTGAGTCCGGCTTCCCAATGAAAGCTTTTACACTAGTTGAGTCCAGCTTTCCAAATGGGTTCTTTCTACCATGGTTGAGTCCGGGTTCCCAAAGTATGTAACTCATGAGATGGAAATCTTCTACCTTAGTTGAGTTCGGGTTTCTAGAAGCAATCTCCTTATTCCATAAACTATGTGCCCACATAGGTCTTTAGCTAGTGGATCCACCTAATCTAAGAGTATGGTTCTACCTTAGGCAAGTAGGACAACCCCTTTTCAGTGTGGGGTACACACCAGATTCCATGTTAAGCTCACATGGTCTATGTCGATTAAGGCTAATCTCCCTATTATGATAGTATGAACAAAAATATGAATTATGAACTATAGTTACTCAAGATGCTTACAAAGTGTGGGTAGGATTATGGGATCTTATTCATGCATTGCACAAGTATGCTCTAAGGGTATTTATGGTGTGTTTGAATTATGCTATGATGATCTCTATGTCAAATATGCTTATGACTTATGCTTTACCCTATTCTTCATGATGACTCTTAAACTTGACAAAGTGCATGATTTTCAACTAATATGTCATTTTTAGCACGTCTTCGTGATTTTGTTCATGGCTATCATACTTGGTGCATTTTTGTACTAACCCATATTTCCCTACATTTTCCACAAGTGTAGGGTCTGGCGTTTGAGGTGATCTTCATTTGATACAAACTTGGATTCAACTATTCTCCTTGCTTGTGGTGAGTCCTTATGGTTCGAGGACGGAGCATATATTTGTAGTTCCTTTCTTTCTTGTATTTGACTTTCGAATTATGTTGTAAGGGTTGTGACCCTATTTGATTCCAATATTGTAATACATGGCTAATTGAGACAAGTCTAGACTTCCGCTTTCCTTTATGAAAATTTTGGACTTGAAAATGCGTTTTACTCTTTATTGTTCTTTACTTATGTTATGATATGCTAAGTGGCTTACATGGTTCCTTTCGGGGTTCTATGTGCCTTGATACGTCTAGGGGGTACCTTTGGGTTGTGACATGAAATCTACATGGAATTACCTAAGGGATTTGAGAGTCAGGGGGAGAATAAGGTATGTAGACTCACTAAATCCTTGTATGGGTTGAAACAAGCTCCTAAATAGTGGAGTGCAAAATTTTCTGAGGTATTATTAAGGTTACAGTTCAAACAAAGTGAACATGATTATTCTCTATTCATCAAACAAACACCAGCAGGATCTGTGTTTGTTCTTATATATGTTGAAGACATGTTGATCACATGAAGAAGTTTTTAGCTCATTGAAGAAATAAAAAAGAAACGGAGTCAAACCTTCGAGATGAAGGACCTAGGAGAGCTAAGATATTTGCTAGGAATTGAGTTTGCAAGGTCAAATAAAGGGATACTAATGCATCAGAGGTAATATGCTTTGGAACTTATCTCTGAATCAATACTAGGAAACTCAAAACCAGCAGTGAATCCTATTGACAACAACAGCAAGTTGACTTCAAAGCAATATGATGATCATTTAAATCCATAAAGTTCAAAAGAAGATCCTCCAGCTGATCAAAGTGCTTATTAGATAGGAAAGATACTCTACCTTACCATGATAAGGATTGATATTTCATTTGGAGTGCAGACCTTGTGTCAATATCTACAACAACCTAAAAAAACTCACATGGAAGAAGCTCTGAGAATTGTCAGGTATATAAAAGCCTGGTCAATGGATATTATTGTCTAGTATACAAGACAACAATATCACATCTTTTTGTGATGCAGACTGGGCATCATGTCCTCTTACAATGAAGTCTGTAACAGGGTATTTTATCAAGCTTGGCAATTCTGTTGTGTCATGGAAATCTAAGAAACAGTCTACTATTTCTAGAAGTTCAGCTGAAGCTGAATACAAAAGTATAGTCACAACTGTAACTGAAGCTATTTGGATGATAGATCTTATGAAGGATGTAAGTATTAAGGTGCAGAAACCTGTAGATGTGTGCACAAACAGTAAAGCAACAATCTTGTTAGCTGCTAATCCAGTATATCATGAGAGAACAAAACATATTGAGATAGATTGTCATTTCATAAGATAAAAAATTGTACAAGGGATAATTTGTACTAAGTACACTTCAACACAGGAACAACCAAGTGACATGTTAACCAAAGGACTGACCAAGGTTCAACATCAAGTTCTTATTTCCAAACTTGGAGTTCAGAACATCTTTTCACTTCTAAGCTTGAGAAGGAGTGTTAATATTAGTGAATTAAGAGTTAAGTAAGGTTGTAAGTTAGTTAGGAATAGTAACTAATTGTTAGTTAAGTTATTTATGACTCTCAAGTTAAGTTATTTATGACTCTCAAGTTAGTTACAAGATTATTCATCTTTTTTGTATAGATTACTTCATCTTCTTCCTCATCTCTGCTTCTTCTTCTTCCTCTCATTCGTCGTCTTCTTATCTCTAATCTAATACTCATAAAACTACAATTAGGAACAACTAAATACATATGAGGAAACCAAAAGTAAAGATATATGAGTATAATAGATCCAATTCATTACTCATTCCATTTAATTTAATGTGACATCATTTGATTTGATACACTGTTTAAGTAGAAAATGAGAAATTTTGAAACTTGTGATCTAAGTTGTTTTATACATATTTTAAAGTTAAGTTATTTCGTATTATAGTAAGGTAACATTAACATTTTGTGGAACGGATAAAAAAAGAAAAGTCTGTATGAAATGAGACTTAGAGAGTACTACTTCTTACTACTTAACACTTACTTCATTTAAATTTCTGTGATATAATTTAATTTGACATGAAATTTGGAAACATACTTAAGAATATTATGATCTTAATTAAGTCATAAAATATTTATATGATTATAAATTATTTTATTAAGAGTTAAATAAATATCAGAAAAGGGTCAAAACTACCCTTCAACTATTCGAAATAGAGCAAATATACCCTTCAACTATATTTTGTCTCAAAACTATCCTTCCCGTCTTACTATTGATTTACTTCTATCCTTCCATTTAACTGAATAAGATGTGGCATTCAATGGGTAAATTATAATGCCACATAAACGTCCACCTAAGCACACCCACCCCACCCCACTAAATGATCCAACCTTCCCCTTCATTTCCACTATGGAGTACTCCATAAACAATAATTTCTCCAACACTATTTACGCTGCACCGGACTTCAATCTCTCCGCCAAGATTGGTCCATCCCCGCCACGCCCTTCCTCTCTTCTCCTTCGTTAACACACTCTCAAAACTCTTCTCACTTGGGTCAACCTTTTATACAATGTCAATAACCTTTTATATTCAATAACAATTGCTCTTCTTCTTCAAAAGCTCTACTGGACAAGTATTGATTTCTTCGACAGAGAATTTAGTTGGGTTTGTTAAAATCAACAACCTGACATTTAGTGAATAATCATATCATTGTCCATGGAATCGACGGTGTATTGGACTATCGATCTCTTATTGATCACAAAATCAGAGCATTAAGGAGAAGACGATCCACTATTGTTGCTAATGCGTTAACCATCAAACAACTGGAGTTGTTAAGTTTGACTTCCGCTTCCATTTTTTTGGCTTCTGATATAGCTTTGTTCGCACAACTTGACGGATTCTGTTACGATTACCGTCACAATATTGTTCTTCAACGGTGCCGTTTTGGGGATCTTGCTAGAAATGCCAAGGGTACTATGGTTTTTCAAACTATCTGCTTGATTCTGGGAGCTTTGTTCCTTCTCTATCATCGGTGACAATGGACATCCGTTATCCGAATGAAAGAAATAAGGATTTTACCACTAGTGTTCTGTCAACATCTCCGGCGACAAGGGAGATCCATTATCCGAATGAGATAATTAATGGTTATAACTTATAACTCCAGTGTTCAGTCTCGTTCGCCGGAGAGAATGGGGTTCCGCTATGATAATGAATGTTTTGACACGGCTGTTCAATCTCCTGGCCTTTTAACCGATGGGGATGGATCTTCTTAGGTAGACATTTATGTGGCATTATAATTTACACATTGGATGCCACATCTTATTCCGTTAAAAGAAAAGGTAGAAGTGATCCAATAGTAAGACGGGAAGGGTAGTTTTGAGCCAAAATATAGTTAAAGGGTATATGTGCTCTATTTCAAATAGTTGAAGGGTAATTTTGACCTTTTTCCGAATAAATATTTAATTTTTTTGTGCTATAATAGCTAACAAAACAAGAAGCATTTTCAGTAAAATAGCCACGTGGGTGGGTTGTAAATTGAAAAGGCTACAAAGTATGAAAAGATATGAGACCACGTACAAAAAAGTAATTGAATTCTGATTTTTAGTCCCATAGAAGAATAAGTGCATTATTCACCATTTTCTTTGTTGTATGTAATTTCTAGTGTTACTGAAGACTTTCATTTATAGAATTGGGAACAAGTAAATACATGTGAGGAAACAAAAGTAAAGATATAGGAGTATAATAGATCCAGATTTTTACTCCTTCCATTTAACTTTACGTGATATCTTTTGATTTGATACAATATTTAAATTTTAAAAAATGAGAAATTTTGAATTTTGCGATTTAAGATGTTCCTTAGATATTTTAAAGTTAAATTATTTTTTTATTATAGTAAGGTAAATTTTTTTTGGGATGAATTAAAAAGAAAAGTTTGTATGAAATGGGACTTAAGGAGTACTACTTTTTACTACTTAATATTTTTTCGTTTCAATTTATGTGATGTAGTTTAATTTGACACGAAATTTTAAAAAACCTTAAAAACTTAGCTCTTAATGAAATCATAAATATTTATATGGCTATAAATTATTTTATTAAGAGTAAAATAAATATTTAAAATTTAGAATATATCATCTTTTTTTGTTGTTGTTATAATAGCTAACAAAACAAAATGCACTGTTGTAAAATAGCCATGTGGGTGACTTGTAAATTGAAAAGGCTAAAATTGTGAAAAAATTATGGGACCACGTACAAAAAAGTAATTGAATTCTGGTTATTAGTCCCATAGAAGAAAAGGTGCATGCATGAAACACTCACATTTATGATACTCAGTAATCAAAAGTACCTTTTTGCCCCTATATGATAAATTTAAATGACATACTTACCCTTGGCCGTCCTTGCCTTTTCTTTTTCTACTAGATAATAGACTAGTGTGTGATGTGGTTATATATAGGGAAAACTAAGCAAATCTATATATATATATAGAGAGAGAGAGAGAGAGAGGAAAAACTAAGCAAATCTCTTGAATATAGAAAAGGTGATGTGACACATTTCAATGGCTAGCATTCCTATTTATCTTTTTTCTTTTTTCTTTTTGCATTTTTTAATCCATATATAATAAATACTTAAATAGCTTAAGAAAATACAAACAAAATAACTTGTGACTTAACAGAAATGCAAATGACTAACATTTATGCTAATAGGAAGCCCACGAAACAGTAATTTGCATTAAAGCCCAAATAACCGCTTCATCCCACGTAATAGCACTAACACATAATGCTAATTAATAGCTAAACCTTAGGCTTTTCAATTTCTTCAGTTTTAAAGGTCTTGTGTATAAGAAAATGTATTAATTTCTCCAATTTCATGTTCAGGGAATCCCAGAAGCATTTGGATGGAACTTCAAGTGATATATATTTAAGAATGATATACAATTGATTTTGTAATCAATTCTAATGAGAAGAGTTTCTTGAGATGCCAATGAGGGTATTTGGTGTTGAATAAACATTGCCTAGTTATTATCTTCATTCGAAACATAATGACATATTCAAAAGACCTTATAACAAGTTATTGTATTGTATTGGAACAATGTGAGAGTCACTCACCTCTTCATTTGTTACTTTTATGAAATAATTATGTAGAATGGATTAACTATCATGCTACTGGGAGCAATGGCAAGAACAAAACATTATGGAAAGAAGCAAGAAAAAAAAAATTAATACCGTAACAAGTTGATAACATTTGAGTATCAATATTCTAAATATCCTAAAAGACCTCACTGGTTCTATTGAATATCACACTTATTCAGTGCAAATATATTTTCATTTTACAAATGTCATTTCATATTAGCTCTTCTATTTTTTTATTTTTTCTTCCTTTCAACTGTGACTGTTTATATTTTTCTCTGCCTCTTTTGTGCAAATGTTTTATGTTGCAATTACTTCATTATCAACTTCACCCTTTGAGTATAAGGGATGAGGTATGGATTTTAAATTTAAATTGTAAGCATGGGACATCTCTTATTCTCTTGAAAAAATTGTTGCATGAGGTATATAAAGGACCATGACTTAAATAGTATTTCTCTCTTTTAAGTTGCTAATCTGATAATGATCAAGTTATGTCGAGGAATAAACAATGTTTTATTCTCCACTTTGTTATAAATGCATTAATGTGGATGTCTTCCGTAACTCTTTTGTGAAGTTCATGTACAGGATAAATGAACTCTATTTAATTCATGTAACTTTCAAAGACATGTTGTACTATAAATAGCAATGATTATTTTGTAAAAGATACAATTGAAAAGTACAGAAGAAAGAAATAAGAAAGCATTATCTCCCATATATATTGTCTATATATTTATTGTCTGATATTATTTTATATTGATAATATTCACAACACGTTATCAGCACGAGTCTCTAACCAATTGAGACCTACTTAATTCGGGATTATCTTGTTTTCCTAAAGGTTAATCAATTTTCATTTAGACTCAGATAAATAAAATTCCCAGTCTTCAGTTGGATCCAAGATGAGTAATGAAGATATGTGCCTTCTGGACAGTGTCACAACTCAAACGATACTAAGAGAAAAGAAATATTTCTCTCATTTGGTAATGAAAAAGGCATATGTTAATACAATATCTGGTAGTACAAAATTGATTGAGGGCTTTGGAAGAGTAGCCTTATTACTACCTGGAGGAACATTATTGGTAATTGATAATGCATTGTATTGTAGTAAGTCTCAAAGAAACTTGTTAAGTTTCAAGGTTATTCGCCAAAATGGCTATCATGTTGAGACTGCAAATGAAGAAAAGGTTGAATACCTTTATATTACTACTATAAGTGCGGAGAAGAAAACTGTGCATGAAAAATTGCCTTCACTTTCTTTTGGGTTGTACCATACAAATATTAGTACAGTTGAATCACATGTCGTGGTAAATAAAAGGTTTACTAGTTCTAATGATTTTATCATTTGGCATGACCGGTTGGGCCATCCCGGTTATAATATGATGCGCAGAATAATTGAGAATTCACACGGGCATACTTTGAAGAATCAAAATATTCTTCAATCAAAGATATTCTCTTGTGCTGCTTGTTCACAAGGAAAGTTGGTTATCAAACCATCAGTAGCTAAGGTTGAGGTGAAATCCCTTGCATTTCTGGAACAGTTACAGGGTGATATATGTGGGCCTATTCACCCTGTATGTGGACCATTTAATTATTGTATGGTCTTGATAGATGCATCTACAAGATGGTCTCATGTGTGCTTATTATCAACTCGTAATATGGCTTTTGTGAGGTTGTTGGCTCAAATAATAAGGTTAAAAGCACAATTTTCAGATAATGCAATAAAAACAATTCATCTTGATAATGCTGGTGAGTTTACATCTCAAGCATTTAATGATTATTGTTTGTCCACTGGAATAACAATTGAACATTTTGTTGCATATGTTCATACTCAAAATGGTTTAGCAGAGTCATATATTAAACGTCTTCAATTGATAGCTAAACCACTGTTGATGAGGACAAAGTTGCCTATTTCGGTTTGGGGGCATGTTATTTTGCATGCAGTGGCACTTGTGCGCATAAGGTCGACCAGTTATCATGACATCTCCTTATTACAATTGGTTTTTGGTAAGGAGCCAAACATTTTCCATCTTAGAATCTTTGGTTGTGCGGTATATGTTCCTATTGCTCCACCATAACGCACAAAGACGGATCCCCAAAGAAGGTTTGGGATATATGTTGGGTATGAATCTCGTTCTATTATAAAATACTTGGAACCTAGAACTGGAGATTTATTTACGGCAAGATTTGTTGATTGTCATTTTGATGAATCAGTATACCCAACATTATGGGGAGAACAAAAGCAGTTGGGAAATGAGATAGATTGGAATTCACATTCTCTGTCTCATTTAGATCCTCGAACAAATCAATGTGAGCAAGAGGTTCAAAAGATGATTTATTTGCAGAATATTGCAAATCAACTACCGGATGCATTTACTAACCTCCACGGGTTACTAAATCATATATCCCAGCTGCTAATGCTCAGGTTCGAGTTGATGTCCCGATAGAACAACATGTTAAGGCAAACGAGTCTAGACCACACTTAAAACGTGGTAGACCAATTGATTCCAACGATAAAAATCCTTGAAAAAGGAAAGGAATAAATGATCAAGATGATCATAATATGGAGGCAATTGCTCATGAAGAGCTCCGAGACATAATAAATGATGACACCACTAAGGAGGTCTATGCACCTGAAAATAATGAGAATCAGGAAATGTCAATAAATTATGTCTCGACGAGAAAAAGGTGAAATCGAAATAATATTGTGGTGGATAATATTTTTGCCTATAATGTTATAGTTGAAATAATGCAACAAGATGAGGATTTAGAACCAAGATCTTTCAATGAATGTATACAGAGAAATGATTGGTCAAAATGGAAGGAAGCAATTCAAATAGAATTGGCTTCACTTGAAAAACACTACAAGAAAAGTGGCTATTAGCGAAGGGAAAACTGGTCCTTAAAAGTGTAATTCTAGTCCTTAGAAGTCAATAGCGACCAGAAATATCTGGTCGCTCCCCGTCCTTATAGGCGCCGTCGCTAGAGATCAATAGCGAAGAGTTCTATTCACCGGTCCTTATAGTGTTTGCGCGACGAGAAACACACTGGTCCCTAAAACACTTTTAAGGACTATAAATCTGGTCCTAAGCATGGATCGACTGGTCCCTACAATAATTTACTAGCTTAGTTTTACTGGTCAAAGAAAAGTCTTTTAAGACCAAAATACTGGTCCTTAAAGATTCTTCTCAAGTTATGTTTCTTTTGAATTTATACCATAATTAATTAAATAATCAGATACACATGATAAAAAAATGTCAATAAATTCATGCTTTAATTATACAAATAAGAACTTACAAATCTAAAATTGGTATATTATTAGAAAATATGTAATAACATCACATTTGTAGCAATATAACCACAATGCACATGCACGCTATTGTTTACACAACTTTTTAGGAAAATAATAATCTACATTTTCCTAACTTCTCAAACAAATGATAACCAATTTCACAACTTGTCTGAAGTCTTCAAAACTCTCATCATGACTTGTAACTGAAACTCTTCAAACCCTATAAAAAATAAAAGTAAAATCTATTTAGAGAATTATATAGATCAGAGAGTATCTAAAAGATAATATATTGGTGAGAAAAATTGGGATATTGTATCTTTCTTCCCCTTCAAATTAAACATGTCATCTTCATATATAGTCCAACTACATTCTTCAAATACAAATTGTAGGAAAGCTAGGTATCCAGTATATTACAAAAAAAAGAGTTTAAAACAAGAACATTACACAATCTAGGGAAACCTCCAATCATTCTTCATGAATGTCCATGTTTAACCTAAGAACTTCAATACAGATGTTCGTTAAAAAGCATTTATTTGAAAATATTTGAAATTCAAGAAAGAGAAAAAAATAAGGAACATTTTGAATGGCCAGTGATGAAAATAATTATTTTACTATAATACATCACTGTTTAAAATTGGTTCCATTGCTTTCTTTGGTGTATATGTTCCTTGAGAATCAGAAAGCAACCATATTTTACACATAATGTAAACACCAGTTAAAATCATGAAGAGTATTTGCATGGTCATCGATAACACTTGATATCACTTTTCGGACATAAGTAAATAGAGAAATAAAGTACTATCTCAAGGAATTGAAAAACAAAATAATGTGCAGCAGACACACATAAAAGTAGACTTACAAGGTAAGGTGAAGCACCTAAAAGCCTCAAAAATATGTTCTGGTTCAAGTGTTTGTTTGTCTTCTGTAGTACAAACTTCATTGGATTCAGATGAGATAAAATTAATCAAATTCACACAATATAGATAAAGTCTCAAACACTTCGCAAATGAGAAAAAGGGAAAACGATCTTATGAAATTAATTTAAATAATAACTGAAGCTAGCTAAAGTACTCATAGAAGCTATACACATTTTATTTACTTAATATATTCAGAAAGGTCAGAACATGAAAGGGAACATATATCACGAGCCAAAACATCTATGGAAGCAAAAACTTAGCACCAACAAACAATAACACAATAATCATAGTCTTTATGAGAACTTATTTGTATGAAGTGTGTAACCATCTCAATAGTTCATATCAGAAAGGTAACGAACATTGCTCATTGGTTTAAACGTCTGAAGTAGTCCACCAATAAGATATGAGGATAAGTTTTGAGCCGAGATAACACATGATAGTCTCGCCAAATGTCTATGTTGCTTCACCACCCCATCTAATAGCTTAAGTTGTTAAAGAGAGTGCCCTTTTAAGTTCATACATTTGGACTTGTTCTTTTTAATAAGCCAAGCACATGGAAAATCTTTTTAATATAGGTTGCTGCAAGACTAAAACTCAAGTACTCTACATGCTTTGCTACCATGTTTAAGTGTGACCATCTCATCTAAAATCTAAATTTATTAAGAAAGTACACTTTCATTTACTTAATTACCTCTCAAAAAACCTTAGACTTTATAAGGACTAGTAAAAATCCTTTAGCACATAACTTAACCAAATTGCTAAATATATCAGTAAATATCTAAGGATAACGCATGAATTCGATTCCATCGACCAGCTTATCAAGTGAAAATTGGTCAACAGGTATGGGTAGAGGGCCTACACCTTTGGCATGCACCTTTTCACCCAAAAATGATTGGTCACCAAAGATAGGGACAATAGTTTCCGGGCACTATAACCAAATAAAGCTGATAAGTTGCAAGTAAAACCAATAGATATTAGCAGGGTAATGAACATACAACATTTGAAATTCTATCACAACTTTTAGACCAATAGAACCCCCATGGTGCACCAGAAAGGAAAATTATCGGGGTAATTCAAGGTTTTTAAAACTAGAATTCCTTAATCTCACACTTATCTCTACAACATTGACGTACAAGTCTTTCACTAACCAAAAATTGTTGACTAGTGCGAGAGCTAATGTATATTTAAACAATAACTAAGACTTAACGTAAACTAGTTGGTATCATATATATAGGTCCTTTAGTTCCATGTTGTTCTGTTGTTCTAAGCAAAATCAGTAGCTGTTTCAATGAGTAGAATACACAGTAATGGAGTTGGACAAATATTTCAACTGAAGCACAACAATTCATCGAAATAAACATAATGTATTATTACGCAGTGAAAGAGATTTGAATTACCCTCTCGCTCCAAAGCAGTTCATAGCTTAACAACACGATAAACTATTAAGTCCCCAACTAACCAAACTCATAGTACTACTAAATGGAATATGACCTGAACTTGCAACAACATTACCCATCTGACCCATTATCTATTCACAGAATTGAAAACGAAATAGGTGGCACAAAGACTATGATGACAGGGGAACTCCTTTGCCTCAAGAATTTATATACAATAGTAGCATCCAAAAGGAAAAATGCTTTGTTTCTAAATCTGGTCTTGCTATATTTATCCCGATTTATTGAAATAACAAGAAATTGGTTGATACTAGTGGCTTTTATTAGGCGTAGCCATCAAAGTGAAGATCAAATGCATTTTTTTGACACAATCTTTTATCAAAATATACATATACACATATACAACAACAACAACAACAACAACAAAATATATAGAGAGAATCATTATTTACACTATCTTATAAAAATGTGTAGAGAGAATCACATGTATCTTATATCAACTTATGAATTGAGAAGTTTAACACCACAAATCAATAAACTTGAAAGTTAAAAGAGACTTATCAAGTGTCAGTAGTTTGATTTGCACCTAATGCAAGAGATGTAGAAGAGACACATAATGGAAAAATTTGTAAAAAGTTGTAATTGAACTAAGAAGTGGAAATTGTTACAACCAAAGATACTGTATATATCTAAATAATTGGACCCTAGTAACATTGAGAATATCTCCTCTTTTAAATTGTATTTAAAGTTGGATATCAGTACTCCTTCTCAGAATAGGATAACTTAAATGTTTTTGAAATTGGAAACTTAGAAGTTTATAAGGAAAAGGTATAAACTTTAGTATAAATTTTACTACTCATATCTCAATAAATTCTATTGAAAAGGTAGGGTAGAACATTGAATTTCTCAATGATCTAACCTCTTTATTGTAAAAAAATTGAACTTTCTAACCCAAAACATCTCTCCTACAACTTTTCTACAACCTATATTTACTAACTTTTTATTTGAGAAGTCTTATTTTATAGTATAATCACTGTCCATTACTCTAAAAACACAACATCTAGTAACCAAAAACAAGGACATCCCAAACTTAGGATGCAATAGAAGAATTCAATTCTAACGACCTTGTTAAATTTTGTTTGTTTCCATTCATTAGTTCTCCAATACAATACTGTAAGAAATCTGCAATTTTTTCCCAACCAAATAAAAATGAACCCATTAATGTTCTATTCCACATTTGAGATAAACAGAACATCAACATATTTAAAATCAAAACTCAAAGGCTGCAGGGAGAACACAATCATAAAGTGTAAACAAATAACTTACTATACTCAAATTAAAAGATAAGATTTACCTCAAAAACGTTGAAATAAAGAAATAGGGACCATCAAAAAACACTGAGCATCCATAGACACTTGTTCAATCTTCAGATTTCTGAGATAGAATTTCGGAGAGTTCTTGGGCTCATGGTCAAGTCCACAACCTGGAGAATACAAATAAGTGAGAGAAAACACATTGTAGAAACTCAATTGATTGAAAAATTGAAAAGCTACCAGCATGATTTGTATGTTTGTGTCCTTTCGTTATTGCACGATCTACCCGGAACATAGATCAACAGAATAGAGGCAGAATAGGAACTATGATTTTCACTCGCATAGAGAAGTGGTCTAGGGTTTTTTTGAGATGAAGTTAAGTTTCAACGATGATATTTGCTTTAGTTAAAGTACCCATTCCTAATTTTTTTATTTTTTTTAAGAGCAATATTTTATTTTGGGTTTAGTCTCACTCAATTTTGGATATTAGGGACAAGTTATTGATGATATTAGGGACTATATTTCATCCCTTCGCATTTTAGAAAAATAAATAAGAGAACTAGGGTCCGGAAAAAAATCTGGACCTTATAGGTACGCTTTTAAAGACAAGATATTTTACTCATCGCTAAATGTTGGTCTTTGTTAAGCCTTTTTCTTGTAGTGAAACGTGAAGTTTTTGGACCAATAGTCCGAATGCCTGAAGGTGTCAAGCCAGTTGGGTACACGTGGGTTTTTTGCGAAAACGCAATGAAAATGGTAAAGTCGTAAGATATAAAGCACGACTTGTGGCACAAGAATTTTCACAAAGGCCTGACATTGATTATGAGGAGACATATTCTCATGTGGTAGATGCAATTACCTTCAGGTATCTAATAAATATGACAATTCATGAAAAACTTGAAATGAATCTAATGGACGTTGTCACAGCCTATTTATATGGCTCACTAGACCACAATATTTTTATGAAAATCCCTGAAGAACTCAAAGTGCCTGAAGCATATGAAAATTCAAAAGAAAGTTGTTCAATAAAGCTTCAGAAATCCTTATATGGATTGAAACAATCAGGGCGAATGTGGTATAATCTTCTTAGCGACTACTTGCTAAAGGAAGGGTATAAGAATGACCCTATTTGTCCTTGTATTTTTATACGAAAGTCAAAATCTGAATTTGTAATAATATCAGTTTATGTTGATGACTTGAACATTATTGGAACTCCTAAAGAGCTTTCAAAAGCCGTTAAGTGTTTCAAGAAAGAATTTGAAATGAAATATCTTGGTAAGACAAATTTTGTCTTGGCCTTCAGATTGAACATTTGACAAATGGAATATTTATCCATCAATCAACATATACTGAAAAGGTTTTGAAGCGATTTTACATGGATAAATCACACCCATTAAGTACCCCGATGGTGGTGAGATCCCTTGATATAAATAAAGATCCATTCCGACCTCAAGAAAAGGATGAAGAGATTCTTGGTGATGAAACACCATATCTCAGTGCTATTGGGGGCACTAATGTACCTTGCCAACAATACCCAGCCAGATATTTATTTCGCAGTAAGTTTATTGGCGAGATTCAGCTCATGTCCAACAAGAAGACATTGGAAAGGTGTTAAGCATATATTCAGATATCTTCAAGAACAATTGATATGGGATTGTTGTATTCTAATGCATCCTAGTCAGAATTGATCGGTTATGCAGATGTTGGTTATATGTCTTACCCACATAAAGTCTGATCTTAGATAGGCTATTTATTCACATATGGAGGTACATTTATATTATGACGTTCGATGAAGCAAACAATAGTTGCTACTTCTTCAAATCATGCAGAGATAATAGCCATTCATGAAGCCAGTTGAGAGTGCGTATGGTTAAGATCAATGACTCAACACATTTTGCAATTATGCGGTCTTTCTGTGCAAACGAAGATTCCAACAATATTGTATGAACATAATGTTGCTTGCATAGCTCAATTAAAGGGAGGATATATCAAAGGAGACTGAACAAAACATATTTCACCTAAGTTCTTTTTCACACATGATCTTCAACAAAATGGTGAGATAAATGTTCAACAAATTCGTTCAAGTGATAATCTTGCAGATTTATTCACTAAGGCATTGTCAACGTCAACATTTGAGAAACTAAGATATAAGATTGGAATGCGTCGTCTCCAAGATATCAAATAAGTCTTTCATCAGGGGGAGTAAAATACGCGCTGTACTCTTTTTCCCTTAACTAAGGTTTTGTCCCAATGGGTTTTCCTGGTAAGGTTTTTAATGAGGCAACACTCAAGGCGTATTACAAGATATGTGTACTCTTTTTCCTTCACTAGGTTTTTCTAGTAAGGTTTTAACGAGGCACATTATCTATGGACATCCAAGAGGGAGTGTTATAAATGCATTAATGTGGATGTCTTTCGTAACTCTTTTGTGAAGTTCCTGTACAAAATAAATGAACTCTATTTAATTCATGTAACTTTAAAGAAATGTTGTACTCTAAATAGCGATGATTATTTTGTAAAAGATACAATTGAAAAGTACAGCAGAAAGAAATAAGAAAGCATTATCTCACATATATATTGTCTATATTGCTAATATTTCACAACACACTTTATGTAATAGAACGTTAATTGATTATTAAACAATTTCATTTTGTTTCACACAAATTATGCCTTTAATTATTTTTTAATTGTAATTTTTTTAATCATGCAAAGCGTGGACAAATACATTAATTATATAAAGCTGATTGCTGAATAATAAAAAAGTAAGGTGGCATGTCTCATTAGACAAAATCACTATTTATCTTTTTCTCTTAGAATTTTGAATTTTTTTAACTAAAAAATATGTTTCTTTAATGACTATACCTTTCCTCATTATTGTCATTTATTTCCTTTCCTATTTTCTTACAAATCATCATCATAGAGATAATGGACATTTCAATTTTTTCCTTTCAAAATTTCTACGGATTTTCATAAAAATGCATCCATTTTCTTGCAACACCTTAATTATAGAGATAATGAAATATTTAAAAAATAAAACTAATCCTATTAGAAACTCAAAAGCCTTTATCACAATTTGTAACATATAAAAACAGGCTTAGAAGTAAACTGAATCAACATTGGCTGAAGACCAAAATAAAATAAAAATAAGAACACACTGAAGGTGAATCCTGTATCAATATGTTATGCAATAATAGAAATACGATATTATTTTGTTTCATTTTTCATTTTGATTTTTATTACTTTAGCTGCTACATCCATATTATGGAATAACTTTTCATTTCTTCTAATTACTTTCTTATAATATCACCACAAAATATAGGAAAACATAGAAGTGGTAAACTTACAATCAAGAATAAAATAGTATGGTTTAACATTTTATTTTATTTTTTTATTTTCCATTACGATATTCAAATTGGAGTCCGACAAAATTCAAATTCACACCGAAAAGTTTCACATTGGAGTAAAGTGCTCTCTAACAAAAACGACTACACACCCAACATTTCGATAATTGATCAGTAGACATTATACTCTTCTTTTAATTAGAGTTTATATATTTATGGTCGAAATTTGGATCAAGAAATAACATTTCCATTTCCCTTTTTAGGTACAAAATGTACGAAAAATTGTATCCTTGCATGAACAAGCCAAAGTCCTTTCTTTTAAATAAGAATATAAGAGAAACAAAGAAACTCTTTTTTCATCATTTTTCAAATTTCTTTATCTAAGTGAAACTTTTATTTTATTTATATTCTTGATTTTATTTTGAGATTATTAAAAGGTAAAAAAAATATTAGAGATATAAGACACATTGATCTTTTTATTTCATATTATTTAATTTTTAAGTAAGTCGTCATTTCTTATCTTGTGAAATTAATTTGAATTTATTATTTTCTGCTTACAAAATTGAAATTGCATTTAAACTTGCGATAATTTCTACGTTCTTTGATTACTAGATGTTAATATAAACTCATATTTATAAATTTGATTCTTATGAAAGTATTCTTATTTTTATTTAAATTCATTTATAGAATTCAATTTGTATGTACACACATGAAAAATAATTAATCCCCTTTTATCTAAACTAAATCTATAACAAAAGGAATATTTCAATAATTAACTTATGTTATTTATATAGTATGAAGTATGAAAATTATATAAGATGATTTAAGAATAGGTTGATCTAAGAATAGGTTAATTGAGTAAATTAAAAGATGTAATAAATGTGATGTGAGTTATATAATAGAACATTCTCTGAGGGATGTACATATCATCTAATTCTTCAATTTAAGTTGAATTTACATACTCAACAACTTTCTCTTTTATTAGGTATAATATTTATTTTGTAAGTGCTCTTTTTTTGTTGTTTGGTTTTAGCTTTGGGAGTAGTAAATCACTATAGCCTAAATTAGTTACTTTAAATTCTTCATCCACTCTCTCCTTCTCTTTAATACAAATCTTTTAAGCAATATGTAAATCTATTAACTTCAAAAGACATATTTTAAAATTTTAATTAATTTTATCAAGTACAATTAATAATAAGATGCACAAATGATAACTTTTTTTTTATTGATATTCTGATAATTAAATTTTGAATAGGTTAATTAACTCATTCATAAAAGTTTGAAATTTGTAATATGAGCTGGGTGTTTCAAGTATGAGAATCTATATATATATATATATATATATAGCTACAATGCAAAGATTTTTATAGTAATTAGTTACATTGTAACTATCTTGTTAGCTTTCAACCAAAAGGAGTACTTCTTTTAAATAATAAANAAAGATTTTTATAGTATTTAGTTATATTGTAACTATCTTGTTAGATTTCAATCAAAAGGAGTACTTCTTTTAAATAATAAATATGTCATTGTATGAGCTATTTATTACTCATTCCTTTTGAATTTGTTAATCTGATTTTGATCTGACACATAGTTTACGAAAGTAAATTAGATTTTGAGAAAAAACATTAAGTGATACCTTTGCGTGCGTCCTATTATCCCACAAAACATTCAAAATCACAATAAATACACATTTTTTACGCAATATTTCCACTTCGGATAAAAATATCCTTCGAATGTGCAATTTCTTAAAAACAAAAAGTGGGACCCATTATTGATGTATTGAAGGATACTTTGGTAATTTCCTATGATGAATTCGTTTTGTTTGTTTCTTTTAAATTTATTTTACTATACTAAATAATTGTATAAAATATTATAAATCATGATAATTAATTACTTAACTATTTAAAAGATATAAAAATATATAAAAGATCTGATTGACTCTTCAAATTTTACCAGTGACACATAAATTGTGACAAATGAAATAATATATATTATTTGAAATTTCTTAGAAAGTACTATAAATTACAATAATTAACAGCTAGAAATATTTCAAAGACAAAAAAAATTGATTGAATCTCAAAATTTTTTTAGTACTACATAAATTGAGAAAGAAGAAATGACCTCTATTATTTGAAAATGGCGTAAAAGTATTACAAATCATACAATAAGAATTAAAATTTTAAAAGACTTTAATGCTTTATACTTATTCTATTTTCACTTTGGACAAAAATATCCTCCCAGTATGCATATTTTTTTTAAACAAAAAGTGGGACCCATTATTGATGTATTGAAGGATGCTTTGGTAATTTTCCTATGATGAATTCGTTTTGTTTGTTGTTTAATTTTTTTAAATAATTGTATAAAATATTATAAATCACAATAATTATTTACGTAAATATTCAAAAGATATAAAAATATGTAAAAGATCTGATTAACTCTTCAAATTTTGTCGGTGACACATAAATTGGAAAAATGAAATAATATATATTATTGAAAATTACTTAGAAAGTACAATAATTTACAGTAATTAACAATAGAATATTTTAAAGACAAAAAAAATTGATTGAATCTCAAAATTTTATTAGTACCACATAAATTGAGAAAGAAGAAATAGCCTTTATTATTTGAAAATTGCGTAAAAGATATTACAAATCATACAACAATAATTAGCAATTTAGAATGTTAAAAGCCATAAAATTTTTTTTACCACAGTTAACAATAATTAAAAATTTAAACTATTTTAAATTAATATTAAAGTTTGATTAACTCTTTAATTTTGTCTTTGTCACATAAATTGAAACAAAAAATGATACATATTGGGCCCGTGCTAGCACGGGCTCCGATGTCTAGTATATATATAATGGAGAATCAAGACAAGGTGATGTGACACCTCTGTATTGCCTCCATTCCTATTTTATTTTTTCTCTCCTTTTTTTGACATTTTTTTATTTATTTGATTTTTCATTAAATAATTTGTTTATTATTAAAAAATTCAATCATATTTATTATTAATTATATATAATGAGTTACAAAAAACCTCTATCTTTTTGCATTCTCTACTTAAATAAAACATGTATTTTCAACTCCCTTCTAACTATTTCTTTAAATTACCCAATCTATAAATACCAATCATCTATGAAAATGTTGAATGCTCATTTCTATTTTTTTCATTCTTTCTTTTTATTAGTATAGATTTTTTCTCCTTTTTAATTTTCTTTTCTTCATCTTTTTATTCATCTATCATGTACTTAATAATAAAAAAAAGAATACATAGAAAAGATAATATCATGATATGACCTTTGCTTTGATGAAGATCATAGATATATTCTTCAAATATTCATCACAGAGGCAAAGAGATGTTCACATTATTTCATATAAGTTCAACAAAATGAAGAAGGAAGCTTAATTATATTGGAAGATTCATGAAGAAATATTGTCATAGTAGTATAAAAGTTTAAATAATTTCCAAACATTTTGAAGATTCATTGTTATATTATCTGGATTTCAATTAATATTATTTTATCGTCTTTTATTTAGTATAAAAATTTGAATAATTTCCAAAGATACATTGTTGCATTATTTTGATTTCAATTAATATTGTTTTGTCCTC
This sequence comes from Solanum stenotomum, assembly GCF_019186545.1. Taxonomy (NCBI): domain Eukaryota; kingdom Viridiplantae; phylum Streptophyta; class Magnoliopsida; order Solanales; family Solanaceae; genus Solanum; species Solanum stenotomum. The sequence continues at coordinate 18,548,756 of NC_064291.1, read as the reverse complement.
TTTTATTTATTTCTTCGTTTTGAACGAAAAAAATTAATAAAAGACATGATTTTCTTTTGGCTTAATCAGCCCAATTTACTTTTTATTGTAATTTGTTGTTTATCATATGTTAAATGTTTTCATTTAGCTAAAACTTTTACCTTTTCATTTTATCCTATTAAATAAATAAAGGGAGAAACTTATCTTGCAAACTTAATTAGAACTTTAAACTTGTCATTTTCTAAAATTAATTTCATAAATTCCTTTCTAAAACTAAGAAATATCTCTTTTTTCATTATATATATATATATATACACTCTTGTAATTTATATTTTTTTTATCTTCATAACTTATATTTCTATAATCTCTATAACTCCTCATAACCCCCAAATTTAAATGTATAAACTTGTACTAACTTATTATGTTTCTTAATGAATCTATTTCTTTATACATAATAAGGGAGAAACACAGATAAGGTGATATATGATCTTCATTTGTATTTATCCTTTTTCTCCCTTTTTTTGGCCTTTTCCTCAAATTTAAATTAATTATTTTATTATAAAAATAAACTACTTAATTTATTACAAATAAATATTTCATATATGAAAAAATATTTATAACAAAGACTCTTCACATACCAATGAAGTAATAAATATTAAAAATTAAAAACTAAAAATTATTTGATCCATTTAATTAGAGATTTGCCCACGTAGATATAGATATATATTAATATCATTTGAAGTCCTATATTTATGTCTTTTTTATTTGTCCTTTTCCACCACAATTGTTTTAATATTTTTACCTTCATAACTCATTTATTTAGTTGTTACACATAATAATATTTATAACTCTCATATTCTTTACCTTTTCATATTCATAACCCTTAAGATATTCCTTTATTTTTATCTATATAAAATTATATTTTTTGTTTCATGAAATTCTATCCAAAGTTTTCCTTCATTTTCACTTAAGTATCATACTCATGCCTGTGTTTGACTCGAATAAAAAAGAAGAAAACTCTCAAATAGTGATAGGCTTGTGAAGTTGATATCGACAAAAGCTTAACATTATGTATTACTTTCGTTTTTTCTTCTACATTTTTAATGATTAAAATCGTAATGATATGTGTATTGTATTTTTTTTCTTATGTATCGCTGTGGTACGTACCTCTTAAGTTTAATTTTTATACGAATTTCTAATTGTTGTAACTCTATAATTTCCACTGCTGTTTACTTTTTACTTTAAAGAATACTATATTTATGTTATTTATTTTTAAATCATTATAAATTGCAACGATAAATATTGTGTTCTTTCGCTTCTTGTCACATGTAATTTTCTTATGTTTTTTCGTTATGGATTCAAATTGTACCTGTGCACATTTATAAAAATGTGTAATTATTTTATTTTATATATTTTTTATGTAAGGAGAAACTCTTAAAAAATATTAGAAATTTTGACTTAGATTCATATATATTAAATATATATTAGATACAAACATTGTTATATATAAAATACCTCTTCTATTTATATTGTATTTAATGAATTATTCGTATTTTTATGATCACGCGAAGCGCGGATGAGTTCTCTAGTTGTACTATAAAATTAAAAGTAATTTGAAATTTCATATTAATTTTGTAAGTAGAATTATGAAATATTTTTATCTAAATTAAATATATATGGTTTATCATTCTTAAATTTACTACTATTAATACCAATAAATAATATTTTTGTGCTTACATTGAATTCTTTTTTCTCATAAATTTATTTAATTTGTATTTTAAAAAATGAGATAAAGAGACAAAAAAAATGACAAAAAAGATAAATATTAATGCCGGTGACCTAACCTCTTCTATTTCTAGCTATATTATTATATAAAGATTTTATAGAAATCAAGTTTTAGATGATGAAATTTTAGAGGAAATTATTAAATAGTTAAGAAGTTAAATAAAATGAATGAAGAGTTAAAAATAAATATATTTTCAATTTTTACATATAGAAATTATTATGTAAATCTAATGAGATCTCACATAACTGCGTGAGAGTGGCCTTTTTCACTAGTACCCCATAAAAGTAAAAAAAATTACAAAAACATATCTCTTTATAGTCATATCCTACTAAATAATTACACTATACACTCCCTTCCCCCATTCCTAACTAATTTCGCTTAACTGATGCTAAATCAATATCATATACTGTATTGGTATCATTAAGGCTGATAACTCGCTTAATTGATACTAAATCAATATACATATGTACTGTATTCGTATCATTAAGGTTTTTTAGTAAAAAATTACTTATTAGTCAATGATATTGTAAGAATATATATATATATATATATATATATATCTTAAAGTATCATTCACTAATGAGTAATTTCTGAAAAAGAACTCTAATGATACCATAAAAACTCTAATCATCCCAAACAAGCCCCAATTTCACATAACAACCAAAACCACAACAATATCATATAAATAAATCAAAATCACTATTCCAACACATGAATTTATGTTCAAGAATTGGGCAAGAATCAATCAATTTTCAAATTACTTACCAAAGAGGGAGACAACATGTGAGATAGAAAGAGAGGGAGAGAGAATGGACAGACCATAGGGAAAAGACACTTGAGAGTTCTAGCGCAAAATGATCAATGGTTAGTCTTTAGAGAGGAATTCAGGGGTCAAGGGAAATGAAGAACTGATTTTTGACTTAAAAGATTCTGCCTTTTTAACTAACTAGGACTCATTGTGGTCGCGAGCTTGCTCATCGCGATTGCTTATGGACAAAAGATTATGCATTGCAATCATGACCAGTGGTTCACGCGATCACATCCATTGGATTGTTTGTACATCGTGATCACGGCCTTAGGCCCTTACGATCGCAATGAAGAAAATGGTGCCACACTTGCGAAATTCTCTGATGATTTCAGCGATGCCTGGGTCAATTTGGCGACTCGCCAAGTCAATTTTGGAGAGGCCGAGTGTCAAAAAATGTTCCAAGTCATATTTAAAGGTAGTACAACCCCAAATTTCAATCCGAATCAAACTTTTGCTTTCAAACATGTCCGAACCACCACCAAAAACTTTGAAACTATGAGGATTAGTCATAAATAAAATCCTAATCTAATCTAAAATAAATTAAAATTTTAAACTCAAAATTCATGGAAATCAATGTGTTGCCTCCCATCAAGCACAATGTTGAACGTTGCATGTGACATCGGATGCATTCCACTTCAAGGTGGTGAATCTCCTCCCCAACTTCAAATCAAGGCTTTGTTGAAATGCATGGGGATAGCATGAGAAAATAAAGCGACATTGGATGCATTCCACTTCGAGGCGATGAATCTCCTCCCCAACTTCAAATCAAGGTTTTGTTGAAATGCATGGGGACAACATGAGAGAATGAATAGTCTCACTCGATTTCTCCACCTTAAAGATTTGAATTTCTTACCCAAATTTAGATCTTTCTTTTTTAGAGGATCATTGGGCAAAAATGAGAGCATCACTAGGCATTTCGAACATTGAATATCATAAATCTTTGCCTTCAAGTGATGACACTCTCACTTCCAAATCAACTAGAGTTGTCATAAATGATATATTTTGACTTTTTCTTGATTTCGGCATCTTGAATTATTATTGGATTGATTGGCTTAAAAATATCCAAGATTTATTGCATGTTTATCACAACCCGTTGTTCTTGAGACTCTAACTCCAATTTGATAATTTTTTTCCCACTTTATGAGGAGCATTACATACTCCAATTCTTGTTCTCACGTTGGTCTTTATATATGCAATTTCAAGCTCAAGTTGAATCATTTCATGGCACAGAACTAGGTGGAAGTTGCAAAAATCATCCCCCATTTGAAACATTAGATGTTCTAGCTCACACCATGTTCAAGATTTTGGGACATGCTTATGAGCCAAGTTTGACTCACTACACCCATTTTGTCACACACTTAATTCTTCATTTAGAGAGGCAACAACACAACCTTTTCCACCATGAAGGCTTCCGCAACAAGGACATGGGTCATCGACATAGAGATTGCAACCATCAAGCTTTACTTCATCACAATAAGCCATAAAACCAACACAACCAAGAAAAAAAAACAACTACTCACAATTTGGATAGAAACAAGTAAGTTATAAATTCTAAATTTATTCAATATGCCAAATTTTTCCCCGATAGTGGCAACATTTTTCATAACGCTCAACTATCCATCATACAAGTCAATTATTAGGTGGCCGCTAGCAATATATAACCCAACATATAAGGTTGGGGTCGAATCTATAAGGAACAATGTATAGGCAATCAAAGAGATAAAGAATTACGAGCTACTAGTTTGAATCCATATGAAAAATAAAATTATAATATAAAGATGTTTTTGGTAACAATCATTGATAGGGAATAGAGGAAACAAAGGAAAAAGTTTTTTCAACAAGAAGTCAATTGGGATTAGGAAATGGAAAGTCAATTAACATCTACACGATCCATTGAACATTAATCTCAAACAAACTCAAATAATCATGGTTAAAATCATATATGCCATGGAACCTCAACTATCTACCTACTTCTTTGGACGATAGGCAAATATTTCTCAAATAGTTCTATCAAACCTAGCTAAGTGGCAATACAATTAATTAAAATTATAGGCATTTCTAGGGTTTCTAGCTATAATCTAATGTATGAGCAGTCACACCTTAAAATAAATACCAATCAACCTTTCCCAGTCTCAATTGACACTTACAAGCTCAATCAAGGTAAATAGGCAAGTCTTAGGAGTGATTAAGTCCATTGGAAATCAACTAAAGCATGAAGTTGATTAGATACTCAAATACCCATTTCATGTATGAGAAACATTCGATTAATTATAAAAGCTAAAGATGCAAATCCACAAAACAAACCCAAATCATCTTTGATCAATTACACCTACAATTCAAGAACAACAAAACAAGGAGTTTAAGAAAGGATAAAAATAGGTATAAGAGAGTACTCAATCTTCATTCTAATTAGTGAATTGTGAGGAAACTTGCTCTCAAAGAACCTAAGCCCAAGATCCATCTAACAACTCGGATTAGAGAAGGGAAAAATATTCATTTCTCAGAAATTTGGTGAAGTGTCTTGAGAACGCCGAACGACTCGGCATTCAACCAAGTAGAACTCCTCGCCTTTTTGGCTTGAATTCTGCATCCAGTGTTCTGGAACTTTAGGCGAGTCGGATCGAGCTCGCCGGTCCATTCGGCGAATCACCAAAATGCATTCCCAGTCGCCGAGTTGGCTTAGTCCATGAGCCGACTCACTTGAACTTTTGGCGAGCTAAAGGTTCACTCAGCAAGTCGCTGAGTGGCTTTTGGCGGGCTCCAGCGATTTTTGTTTTCAGTTTTTAAGTCAGGGGCTTTTGGGACTTTTCCTAATTAGTCTAGCCTAATACTATCTTTTTCCTTTCACCTAAAGACCTATATAAGTGTTTTACCCCAAATTTCCCCAATTTAAATAATTCTCTCAAAATTCCTGAAAGAAGAACAAGTCTTCCTCTCAAAATATTTCTCTCTCTAGAAAACTTGAAGAAGAAGGGTTCAACCTAGGGTTTCAAGGCAAGTCTACAATTTCACCATTGAAGGCAAAATTTTGGCATTGAGGTATGATAGTTTTCATTAATGGATTCCTTCCATTCATGGAGTTCCCAAATTCTCCTATTTTCAAAGTTAGAAATCCCCAATTGAGTTAGGGTTTTCTTCAATTGCCATGAGTTCTCTTCATTATTGATTTAAATGATTGACTTATGATCTCTTATGCGTGTATTGATGAAATACTAAGATTTTATGATTATTTACTTATGAACCCATGTCAATCCCATGTTTTCCAATTTTGATGATGTGATGTGGGTTTTGAGTTATGAAAAAAGAGATTATGAATTAAGCATTTTCTTATGAGAATTTAAGTAAATGTTTTAAGGATTCTTTGAGAGTAAAGTATCAATGATGATGATTGTTATTTTGTTGATTGAAAGGATTTCTCATAAACATATTAAAACATGATTTGTGAAAGGACATTCTCACATAAAGGATTCTTAGGGTTGAAATGTTTTCCCAACTAAACTATGAATCAAAGATCTTAGGAGCTATTCTAATAAGACCTATGTTGGATTGGTTACTTAATTGTACCTTTCCATGGATGATGCATTACCTAGCTTGGATCGGTTATTGAATGATACCTTTCTATGGATCTTAGCTTGGATTGGCAAGATGACGTGCCCTTCCATGGATAATGAATTAGCTTGGATTGGCAAGATGATGTGACCTTCCATGGATAATGAGAACAAGTTAAGAAGATGACTACTCCGTGGGAATTATGCTTAGCACCAAGAGGATATTGAGATGGAGGCTCTCCCGTAGTAGAGGTCGGGTTTCTAGTAGCAATCTCCTTATCTCTTACCTATGTGCCCCCGTATGATGAATTTCTAAATAGAAATTAGCTAGTGGATCCATAATAGCTAGAAGTTCATGATCCTTCCTTGGCAAGTAGGACACCCTTTTTCGGTGTGGGGTAGACATCAGATTCCATGCTGATAGCTCACATGGTCTTATATGTTGGTTATGGCTATTTCTCACAAATAAGCAAAGTTATGATGAACCAAGGTTACTTCAAGGAAGTATCGTAAGTATGTTACATTGATCATGGTTTTATGACTTATGGTTTCTAACTCACAAGATACACTTTTATTGAATTCTCAAAAAAACTTCTGTCGCTCCATATCGCAGGGGCAGAGAACCTGTCATTATCTCGGCTGTGCTACCAGAAGCTTTGGGGATTTCGGAATAGGAGAGCACTCATCTTGGGGTGGGATTACTTCTTAGATGTTTTCAGTAGTTATCCATTCCGCACTTGGCTACCCAGCGTTTACCGTGGGCATGATAACTGGTGCACTAGAGGTGCATCCTTCCCAGTCCTCTCGTACTAAGGAAAAGTCCTCTCAATGCTCTAACGCCCACACCAGATATGGACCGAACTGTCTCATGATGTTCTGAACCCAGCTCACGTACCGCTGTAGTGGGTGAACAACCCAACCCTTGGAACATACTACAACCCTAGGTGGCAAAGATCCAACATCGAGGTGTCAATCCTTCCTGTCGATGTGAGCTCTTGGGGAAGATCAACATGTTATCCTTAGAGTAACTTTTATTCGTTGAGCGACTGCCCTTCCACTCAGCATCGTCGGATCACTAAGGCCGACTTTCATCCCTGCTCTTTGGGTGGGTCTTACAGTCAAGCTCCCTTCTGCCTTTGCACTCTAGGGCCAATCTCCGTCCGGCCCGAGGAAACCTTTGTACGCCTTTTCTACCATTTGGGAGGCCTAGGCCCCATAGAAACTGTCTACTTGACACTGTCCCTCGGCCTGTAGGTCCTGACACAAGGTTAGAATTCTAGCCCTTCTAGAGTGGTTTCTCACTGATGGCTCGGCCCCCCCAGAAGGAGGCCTTCTTCGCCTTTTACCTAAGTTGCATAGGAAAGGCCCAAAGCCAATCCCAGGGAACAGTGAAGCTTCATAGGGTCTTTCTGTCTAGGTGCAGGTAGTCCGCATCTTCACAAACATGTCTATTTCACCGAGCCTCTTTCTGAGACAGTGCCCAGATCGTTCCCGACAAGGAATTTTGCTACCTTAGGACCTTATAGTTATGACATTTGTTCAATGGAGCTTCGGTCGCCGGCTCCCTTGTCATCAGGTCACCAACTTCCTTGACCTTCTGGCACTAGGCAGGCGTCAGCCCCCATACATGGTCTTACGACTTTGCGGAGACTTGTGTTTTTGGTAAACAGTTGCCCTAGCCTGATCACTGCATTCCACTTTGTGAGGAGGCACCCCTTTTCTTGAAGTTACAGGGCTATTTTGCCGAGTTCCTTAGAGAGATTTGTCTCATGCCCCTAGGTTTTTCTACCTACCCACTTGTGTTGGTTTCGGGTACAGGTACCCTCTTGCTTAACGTCTTTCGAGCTTTTCCTGGGAGTATGGCATGTGTTACTTCAGAACCGTAGCGCCTAGTATTTGAACATTGGCTCAAGGCATTTTCTCTACCCATTCTTACCCTAAAAAAGTAGGGACACCTTACGCTCTTGAACTAATAACCATCTTTTGTCTAACCTAGTCTACTCCGTCCCTCGAGACTAACAAGGGGTAGTACATGAATATTCACCTGTTGTCCATTGACTACGCCTTTCGACCTGATCTTAGGCCCTGACTCACCCTCCGTGGATGAACCTTGCGGAGGAACCCTTATGTTTTCGGGGCATTGGATTCTCATCAATGTTTACGTTACTCAAGCCGACATTCTTGCTTCTGCTTCATCCACCAGCGCTAGCGCATAGGCTTTTCTCTAAGAAGGAACGCTCCCTTATCAATGCATTTTTACATCCCACAGCTTCGACAGACCTTTTAGCCCCATTCATCTTCGGCGCAAGAACACTCGATCACTGAGCTATTATGCACTCTTTCAAGGGTGGCTGCTTCTAGGCAAACCTCTTGGCTGCCTCTACACGCCTACCTCCTTTATCACTGAGTAGTCATTTAGGGGCCTTAGCTGGTGATTTGGGTTGTTTCCCTCTCGATGATGAAGCTTAGCCCCTATCGTTTCACTAGGCCGACCTTGACCACTGTTATTTTGAGGTCATATCTAGTATTCAGAGTTTGCCTCGATTTGGTACCGCTCTCATAGCCCACACCGAAATAGTGGTTTACCCCTAGATGTCCAGTCAATTGCTGTGCCTCAACGCATTTCGGGGAGAACCAACTAGCTCTAGTTTCGAGTGGCATTTCACCCCTAACCACAACTCATACGCTAATTCTTCAACATCAGTCAGTTCGGACCTCCACTTAGTTTCACCCAAGTTTCATCGTGGTGATAGATATATCACCTAGGTTCGGGTCCATAAGCAGTGACAATTTCACTATGAAGACTCGCTTTCGCTACGACTCCGGTGGGTTCCCTTCACCAAGCCACTTCCTATGAGTCGCTGACTCATTCTTCAATAGGCACGCGGTTAGAGCCCTGGATCCTCCCATTGCTTGGGAGCTTACAGTTTCATGTTCTATTTCACTCCCTGATGGGGTTTTTTTCACCCTTCCCTCATGATACTACTTCGCTATTGGTCACCCATGAATATTTATCCTTGCAAGGTGGTCCTTGATGATTCACATGGGATTCCACGTTCCCCATGCTACTCAGGTCAGAGCGTAAGCTAGTGATTCTTTCGGCTATTGGACTTTAGCCATCTAGGGTGCAATATTGAGGTTGCTTCGCCTAGCAGCAAAACACTTGTATTGCTCTCCCACAACCCTATTTTCACGGTTTAGGCATCTCCTATTTATCTTGCCGCCACTACGGGAATCACTTTGCTTTCTTTTCCTTTGGCTACTAAGATGTTTCAGTTCTCCAGGTTGTCTCTTGCGTGCCCATGGATTCAGAAGCAGTCCGAAAGGTTGCCATATTCAGGAATCTTCAAATCTATGCTTATTTTGAACTCCTCGAAGCATTTCGTCGATTACTACACCCTTCCAAGTCTCTCGGTGCCTAGGTATCCGCCGTAAGCCTTTCCTCCTTTGAACCTCACCATTCAATTTTAAGGCTATGCCATACTAAGGTGATGCTAAATGGATGGAACTTATCAACGTCCATGAATGATAAATCATAGATCGAACTGCCGAATCATAAAAATTGGGTCCTATCATAAAGCTTTGTATCAGATAAGTTCACGAGATGGAGATAAGCATACTCGAGCCACTGACATCCGCCGTAGTGTAAACCACTGCCTATCAGGTCCCCCGACTGATTCTACCATAGAGGCTAATGATAGGCAATAACTCCCCCCGAACACAGCGTACAACTTTTAGCTTGATAATTGCATACTTATGAAAATGTCCCTTTTTAGCATGATTTAAATGTTTATTGCAAGACTATTATACTGGTACATTGTTTTGTACTAATGCATACTCTTACCTACATTTTACCCAAATGTAGGGTCCTATGGTCAGGGTTCTCAGTTTCGTGGCTAGAGGTTGATTTGCGAGATTCTCAAGCTTTGGTGAGTCCTTATGTTTTGAGGACGGATTCTCTTTATTTTCAATTTCTGTGTTACTTTTAGTTTTGGACATGATGTATGGGCTAGGCCCAATTACATTCTATTATACTAGATGGCTATTGAGACAAATGTTTTACACTTCTGCTTTGCTTTTTTTTTTTTTATAAATTTTGGACTTAGAATGTTATCTTTATTTCCTTTGTTCTATTTCTTATGTTATGAATGCTAAGTGGCTTGTATGGGGTCTCTCAGGGTCCTATATGCCATGTTACATCTAGGGTGTGCCCCTAGGTCGTGACAAACTTGGTATTCAGAGCAATAGGTTTAGAATGGTGCTAGGATGTCTCATAAGCCACGTCGAGTAGAGTCTTATTCATGAGTGTGAAGTGCGCCACATTTATGAATGAGAGGCTACAAGATGATTAGGAAATTCCACTTATTTCATTACTCTAAGGTTGTGCGATAGAGCTGAACTCTATAAGGTCTCTCTCCTAATCCTTATATGATGCTCTACATGATATGGCTACTCGAAGAACTTATGCTAGAACAAATATATGGGAGAATGCAGAACAAGAAGCTCCTCCTCAAGCTCTGGTCGATCCTTTTGGCCGAGCAAGTGACTAATGCAGAGTTTAGGGTTGCTTTTCAAGTGTTGGCCCAATCCGTGATGGCTCAAGCCAATAGGGAGGTTGCGATTCCTGTGAACTCAAATGTGAGTACGATGGCATCTAGAGTGAGGGACTTCACTAGAATGAATCCTCTGGAGTTTCATGGTTCTACGGTTGAGGAAGATCCTCAAGAGTTCATTGATGAGGTTTACAAGGTGTTGATGATCATGGGAGTGACGCCGGTGGAAAAGGCAGAGTTAGTCGCTTATCAACTTAAGGATGTTGCTCAAATTTTATTCAATCAATGGAAAGAAGGGAGACTAGAAGATACAGGTCCTCTTGATTGGAAAAGTTCAAAATTGCTTTCTTTGATAGGTTCTTTCCCCTTGAGATGAGGGAGGCAAAGGTGCTTGAATTCATCAACCTTCATCAAGTAAATACGAGTGTGAAGGAATATGCTTTGAAGTTCACACAACTATCTCGATATGCTCCCATCATGATTGTTGATCCTAGGCAAAAGATGAGTAAGTTCATTTTGGGTGTGTCCAAAATGGTGGTTAAAGAGTGTCGTACCGCCGTTCTTGTTAATGAGATGGATATTTCTCGTGTCATGGTTCATGCGCAACAGATCGAAGAGGAGAAACTCAAGGAAAGATCTAGGGTGACAAAGAGGGAAAAAAATCGGTGATAGTAATTTCTCTCATGCAAGGTCAGATGTACATGGTCATTCTAGATTTTGACAAAGGTTTTTAGGTCAAGGTTCCTCAAATGTTCCCCCTAAGTTCAACAAAGATAGGGTTTCTAACCCTAAGCCTTAAGGAGGGAATGGTAGTGGTCCTTGCTACCTAATTATGCTAGGTATGGAAGGGAGCTCGAGGATAAGTGCTTAGCCGACATTGACGGTTGCTACGGTTGTGGTAAGAGTGGTCATAAGATGAAGGATTGCCCAAAATCTTACGTCTAAAGGAAGAGAGGGTAAGCAAGCTCCTCCTAGTGGCTTGGGTTCCAATATCCCCAATCAAAACTGATTTTATGCACTTCAGACTCGTGGTGAACAAGAGGGTTCTCCCGATGTGGTTACCGGTATGTTGAAAGTCTTTCAACTAGATGTTTATGCTTTACTTGATCCTGGTGCTACCTTGTCTATTGTGACGCCATATGTGGCTATGAGGTTTGATGTTCTTCCGGATATGTTGTTAGATCATTTTTCTGTCAATATTCCTATTGGTGATTCTATTGTGGCTAAGAGGGTCAATAGAAAGTGTCATGTCTCATTGTCCCATGGAGTTACTTTTGTTGACTTGGTAGAGATTGATATGCTAGATTTTGATGTTATCCTTGGTATGGATTGGCTGAATTTTTGTTATGCTTCTATTGATTGTAGCACCCGTTTAGTCAAGTTTCAATTCCCGAATGAGCATGTCGTAGAGTGGAAAATGTGAAATTATATGCCTAAAGGTCAATTTGTCGCTTGTCTCGAAGCTAGAAAGATGATTGCTAAGGGTTTCATGTAACATCTATTTAGGGTGAGGGATGTGAATTCTGAAACCCCTACTTTGGAGTCGGTCCCCGTTGTAAATGAGTTTTCGGAAGTGTTCCCAGATGATCTACCTGGTATTCCTCCCGAAAGAGAAATAGACTTCGGTATTGACCTTCTCCCAGATACACAACCTATCTCTATTCCTCCTTACCGAATAGCTCCGGTAGAACTTAAGGTATTAAAGGAGCAATTGAAAGATTTGGTGGATAAGGGTTTCATCTAACCGAGTATCTCTCCATGGGGTGCTCCATTTTTTTTGTTAGAAAGAAAGATGGTTCACTCCGTATGTGTATTGACTATTGAACAAGGTGACCATTAAGAACAAGTATCCTGTCCCAAGGATAGATGATTTATTTGACCAACTCCAAGAGGAAAATTACTTTTCCAAGATTGACCTTCGATCGGGTTATCACCAATTGAGGGTGAAAGATGATTGTAACACCCCGACTTTTTGAAACGTCTAAATTAACTTGTATTTTCATGAAAAGACAAGGAGGGTGGGTAATAAATTAAGAATGATGTGGTATGTCATATTTTAAGTGTTCAAGGGTTGTATCTCAAGTTTTGAAGTTAGGTAAGTGACAAAATAAAAGTTGGCAAAAGTTATCGTCAGTTCCTTTTTAAAGATTTCTCAGAAATTTGGGTCAAATGTCTTGGAGATTTTCTCCCAATATATAAAGATTTATAGGGCCCAAGACCCATGAAATCTAAGCTCTACGAGTCTAGTTTCCAACACATCAAATTGTTCGTTCATAAGACTTAAGAATAGAGAGATATACATGTTTTTGTGAGACTGCGCAAGCAAGCACGTGAGGAGGGGCCCTAGGTCAGTGGAACTTTTTATATATCATCTTCTTCGACTTTTCTTCATTTTTCTTAGTGAAGAACCAGAAAAATCACAAAATCCACTTCTAGGATCAACCAAATTATAGATTTTCTTGACCTAAGTCCTTGACAAAAGTTGTTCCATGCGTTGAGCTCGTCATCATGGTATAATTTGTTTTACCAATTTTGCAGCATATAGTACTTTGGTATTGGGACAGCAAGGGTTTGGTCATATTTTAAGGTTTTGAGGTGTATTACAAACTTAAGATCAAGGTAAGACCCTTCTTTCATCGACTCTAGCTTTGATAAGCCACATATAGCAATTTGCGATGGAAATACATAACATTTATCTGATTATCGTGGTATCTTCTATTTTCGTGTGTTGATTATGGTCCTGCCTTGTTGTAGTATCGAGGGGGTTATGAGTAAAAGTCGTTAGGCCACGTGAATTCAACGAAGAAGATATGTTAAGTTTATTTCCTTCTTACGACATGTTTCCTTAAAGCTTAGAAGCAATGTAATTGGGTTGTTATCATTGTTATACTTGTAGCCATTATTGTTGATTGTTGGTTGCTCGATAGGATATAATCCTCTTCCCTTGTGGGATTCTTATTCAGTTAGTAACGTCCCTATGTTGGACACGACTTAGAGGCTATTCGTATAGGTTGCTTATAGCTAAATTGATCATTTTTAGCTTATTGGATCGTTATTGTTGCCATTGGGGGTTATTGTGGTTAGCTGCAGGAATGCGATATATGCCTAGAAGGGCTATGTTCTTCCTATGGGGATATATCGATTCCTATAAGGGCTATGAGTTACCTACGGGGCTATATTCATGCCTAGAAGGGCTATGAGTAGCCTACGGGGCTATATTGATGCCTAAGAATGTTATGTGCTGCCTACAGGGCCATGTTGTTGCCTAAGAGGGATATGAGTTGTCTATAAGTTATATTGATGCCTAAGAGAGTTATGTGCTTCCTACAGAGCTATATTATTGCCTAAGAGGGCTATGTGACTGCCTATGGGGCTAGGGGACTACCAATAGGAGTATATAGAGTGATTGGCACCTTCTGGGCTTATGGGGACCTGGGTAGGTGGTCTTGTGTGTTGTTTGTACCTGCTGAACTTATGGAGGCTTGGTTAGGTTGTTGTTTTATTATTTTTGATATGTTTATATTTAGGAGTAGGTCAGTAGACTTATCTTATCCTTGATTTATTTATCGGATTACTCCCCGTACATTAAGATACCTACTCATGGTCTATTGCCTTTCATACTAGATATATTATTTTGTACTGATTCCCCATTGCTTGGGGGTACTACATTCATACCTGCAGGTCCCGATAGATGACCCATTAGACCTCCTCAGTAGCAAGATTGACTTCTATCTGATTGGCTAGCCCCTTTCCTCTGGAGCTGCCAGAGGTGGGAGGTTTGCTAGCTTTTGTTGTATATGTTTTTATGTGTAGGCTGGGGCCTATCCCGCCAATCTTTACTACTCTTAGAGGCTTGAAGACTAGCGTGTGGGGTCTATAGCTACATTATGGCCATGCTGGCCTAGTTTGTTAGTTTGCTGAAGCTTGTTAGTTGTTTGATGTATTGTTTTGAAATATACTTGATTTCTGTTTTGATATAGAGATTATGGTGTCCTTGACGGCTCAATCAGGACTTCTATGCTAATTACCTATTTCTTTAGATGAACTCATGGGAGTAGCTGTTTCTTTAATGGATCTGTTTACAGAGGCCTTGCCGATCGAGGACTTAATTTTAAGCCGAGATATACTTGTTATTTGTTTTCTTGATTGGGGTGGCTTCCATGTGCTAGTAGCAAATGGTTTAGCTGGGTCAGCTCGAGCCTGAGTTTCGGCATTAGGAGCCAGTTGCACCCTTCGAATCTAGGGAGTGAGAAACTTGGTATCAGAGCAACGTCGTATCCTAGGGAGTCTGCAAGCCGTGTCTAGTAGGTTCTTGTTTATAAATGTGTTGTGCACCATATTAGATAAGCAAGAAGCTACCGGGCATGTTAGAATGACTATCCTTCTTTTGCTCACCTCCTGCAATAGAGCGGTGTCTTAAGGGTTGACATTTCTGGCTTATAATTGATATTTGTATGCAGATAGAGATGACTGACACCAGACAGACCACAACTAGCCAAGGGCTAGATACAGCTTCACGCGAGGGTACCGGCAAGGTACCACAGGTGGAGGTAACCCAATGTGAGACCCAGGGGGAGACATCTTCTCAGCCCCTTATAGATTCTCCGTCACTTTAGGAGCCTCCGAGGGCTACAGGACCCCCAACTCCACCAGCAGTACCACATCTAGTTTCTTTTATTCCATCTGATCAGGAGTTCAAGAGTGCAGTATGTATGTTAGCACAGTTAGTAGCTGCACAACGCCAACCAGTTGCGCCAGATGTTGCCGGACCTTCTGAAGGGCACAGAAGTTCGAGAGTTCGTTAATTTGTTGCCTTGAATCCTCCATAATTTACAGTGACAGATCGCAGAGAGGACCTTCAACACTTTGTTGATCAACTTCATAGGATCTTCAGAGTCATGCATGCCTCAGCGACTGAGTCAGTTGAGTTAGCAGCATTTCGATTGCGCGATGTTGCAGTATTGTGGTACAAAAGTTGGGAGAGATCTAGGGGAAAAGATGCAGCTCTACCCACTTGAGATAGCTTTATAGAAGATTTCATAGATCACTATTTTCCTTGGGAGATTAGGGATGGCCAGGTGGGCCAGTTTCTGAACCTCCGATAAGGCAGCACGAGTGTCCGAGAGTATGGGCTTAGATTTGATTCATTGGCTAGATATGCACCAGCATTTGTTGATACGATGCATGATAAGGTGCGTAGATTTGTGGTAGGGATTGACTCAGACTATATCGACGCTTGTTCTACAGCTGCACTAAATGATAATATGAATATCTCGCGAATTCAGGCCTTTCCATAGGGCATAGAGGATCGCTGACATCTACAGTATATGAGTGAGAAGGTCTCGAGAGAGACAAAAGAGTATCCTAGACCCCATATTCTATTAGGCTACCTAGACCTCAACCACAACAGTTCCAGGGTAGTAGATTTGATCGTCAAGGATAGTTAGGCCCAGATGAGGGATCACGAGCATTAGGCTTTCAACAGAGGGGATCAAGCCAGGCTAGGACAGCCCCGCCGCATTGCGCTACTTGTAGTATGATGCATTTCGGGAGGTGCAGACAAGGTTCCACAGGTTGTTATTCTTGTGGACAGGAGGGGCATGGGTGGAGGAACTTCCCGACCATAGGTCAGTGTGGTATAAGTTAGTCGACCGGGTCAGTAGTAGGTTCCTCCTCATCAACACACTCTACAGGGCGTGGACCCTAGACTTCAGCATGTAGAGGTAGAGGCAGAGAGGGAGCATGTAGTTCTGGTAGTGGCCAGAACCGTACATATTCACTAGTCGGCCGACATGACTCACAGTAATCACCAGATGTAGTGATAGGTGCATTGATTGTTTGCTCCCATTGTTTTTATGCTTTGATATATCCTGGATCTACTGTGTCTTATGTTACTCCATTTATTGCGGGGAAATTATGTATAGTAACAGAGTCATTAGATCGACCCTTTATTGTATCTACACCACTTGGTGAGTCTATTATTTTTAGGAGAGTCTATTGAGGTTGCACGGTAGAACTTATCGACCGTCAGACCTCTGTAGACCTAGTATAATTAGCGATGGTCAATTTCGACATCATTATGGGTATGGATTGGTTAACGTCTTGTTATGCTAATGTTGAGTGCCGAACAAAGATTGTTAGATTCCACTTTCCAGGAGAGGCAATTCGGGAATGGAAAGGTTATACTGCAACGCCGAAAGGTAGGTTTATTTCCTGTCATAAGGCTAGAAGGATGATTACTAAGGGTTGTATTTATCATCTTGTTCGCATTCATAATATATATGTAGAACCACCGACTCTTCAGTCTATTCTGGTAGTTAATGAGTTTCTAGATGTATTTCTAGACGAGCTCCCTGGTATCCCTCTAGAACGGGAAATTAATTTAGCTATCAATATGCTACCAGGTACACAACCCATATCTATCCCTCCTTATAGAATGGCTCATGCTAAGCTAAAGGAGTTGAAGGATCAACTGAAAGACTTGCTGGATAAAGGCTTTATCAGGCCTAGTGCTTCACCATGGGGTGCGCCAGTGTTATTCGTAAGGAAGAAAGATGGCTCACTAAGAATGTGTATCGATTACCGACAGCTCAATAAGGCGACTATAAAGAATAAGTATCCCCTTCCGAGAATCGATGACTTGTTTGATCAGTTACAAGGTGTTGCGTGCTTCTCAAAGATTGATTTAAGATTAGGGTACCACCAGATATGATTTCGGGAGAAAGAAGTTCCAAAGACAACTTTTAAAACCAGATATGGAAACTTTGAGTTCTTGGTAGTGTCTTTTGGATTAACTAATGCCCCAATAGTGTTCATGGACCAGATGAATAGTATATTCAGGCCGTATCTAGACTTGTTTGTGATTATATTTATTGATGATATTTTGGTGTATTCACGTTCAAAAGCTGAGCATGCAAATCATCTGTGAGCAGTCCTTCAGGTTCTTCGAGACCGAGAACTTTATGCAAAGTTTTCTAAGTGTGAGTTCTGGTTGGACTTTGTAGCTTTCTTAGGCCATATTGTATTAGATGCAGGCATTGTGGTTGATACACAAAAGATTGAGGCCGTAAGGACTTGGCCCAGACTCATGACTCCGATTGAGGTTTGTAGAGTCTTAGGGTTAGATGGGTACTATAAAAGGTTTGTAGAGGGTTTTTCTTCACTTTCACTACCATTAACGAAGTTGACTCAAAAAGCAACTAAGTTCCGTGGACTGAGGCTTGCGAGTATAGTTTCCAGGAGCTGAAGGACAGGTTGACATCAACACCAGTTCTAGCATTGCCAGAGGGTTCAGAAGGCTATGCAGTGTACTGTGATGCTTCTGGTGTTGGGTTGTGATGTGTTATATGCAACATGGTAAGGTTATCACATATGCTTCAAAGCAGTTGAGAAAGCATGAGAAGAACTATCTGACCCACGATTTAGAGTTGGCTGCAGTTGTGCATGCGTTAAAGATCTGGAGACACTATTTGTATGGCGTTCAAGTTGACATCTTCACATATCATAAAAGCCTTCAATATATCTTTAGACAAAAATATTTAAATCTACAACAACATCAATAGCTTGAGTTACTAAAAGACTACGATGTGGTTATTTTATATCATCTAGAAAAGGAGACTTTGGTAGCCGATGCCCTCAGTCGATGATCTATGGGTAGTTTATCCTATTAGGTGTTGAGAAGTGTGAGCTATTGCGAGAGCTTCATCAGTTAGCTAGCTTGAGAGTCAGATCATTAGAGGCAGACGATAGTGCGGTAACAATTCAGGACACAGTCGTATCATCTCTAGTTGTAGAAGTAAAATCATGGCAACAAGAGGATCCTAGCTTAGTGCAGCTTAGAGCTAAGGCTCAGGATCAATAGTTTTTAGCATTTGATATAGCAGGAAATGGAGTCCTTAGATATAGCGATCGATTGTGTTTTCTGAATGTTACAAGGCTTCGACATCGGATTATGGAAGAGGCACATCATTCCCATTATTCTATTCACCCTGGTTCGACGAAGATGTACCAGGATATTAAGGAGATCGATTGGTGGCACGGGATGAAGAAGGACGTTGCTCAGTTTGTGGCACATCATCCTAACTGCCATCATGTGAATGTTGAGCACTAAAAGCCTGCTAGGCTAGTTAAGGAGATAACCATTCCTTTGTGGAAGTGGGAAGCAATTAATATGGATTTAATTACAGGGTTACCTCGGTAGCATCGCAAGTTTGACTCTATTTGGGTAATTGTTGATAGACTAACAAAATTAGACAACTTCGTAACAGTCAGGTCTACTTTTATGGCTGAAGACTATGCAGGGCTCTATATTAGAGAGATTGTTAGGCTACACGGTGTCCCAGTATCTATTATCTTTTATAGAGGAGCACAATTTACCGCCAACTTCTAGAAGTCTTTCCAGAAATGACTGGGGACATAGGTTAATGTTAGTACAACCTTTCACTCTCAGATAGATGGCCAGGTTGAGCGCACAATTTTGACACTCGAGGATATGTTGCGGGCGTGCGCACTAGACTTCAAGGGAAGTTGGGATGACCACTTGCCTCTTATTGAGTTCGCATACAATAATAGTTATCATTCCAACATCGGGATAGCACCTTGTGAGGCTTTGTATGGGCGAAAATGTAGATCCCCCATTGAATGGTTCGAGGTAGATGAGTCAGGGTTGATTGGACCCGACTCAGTACAACAGACAATGGAGCAGGTTAAGCTCATTTGGGAAAGGTTGCTAACAACTGAAAGTCGACAGAAGTCATAGTCAGATGTGCGACGAAGGAACTTAGATTTTTTTGTCGATGACTGGGTATTCTTAAAAGTGTCGCCTATAAAGGGTGTTATGATATTTGGCAAAAAAGGAAAGTTTAGTCCAAGATTCATTGGGCCATACTGGATCCTTGGGAGGGTAGGACGAGTGGCTTATGAGTTAGAATTGCCTTCAGGGTTAGAATCTATTCATCCAATTTTCCATGTATTGATGCTACGAAAGTGCGTAGGAGACCCTTCTCCAGTTGTCCCAGTTGAGGATGGTCAGATCACAGAGGAGTTGTCCTACGAGGAAACTCCAGTTGCCATATTAGATCGGCAGGTCAGTAAATTTAGGACCAAATAGGTGATTTTCGTTAAAGTATTGTGGAGAAACAAGAATAGAGAAGAGGTGACCTAGGAAGCTGAGGATGGCATGATGTCCAAATATCCTCACTTGTTTCATACCCCAGGGTGATGGCATATCAGTTTATATTAGAGTAGTGAGGTTAGATACCTATCTGAATTTTTTAATATTGTTGCTTATTATTATTGTTGTTGTCTTTGTATATTTGCTCGCACTGTTATTACGGAGCTATAAGGCTTAGTTATTTATGTCATCTTGTGAGACGCCTANAGTAGTAAGGTTAGATACCTATCTGATTTTTTTAATATTGTTGCTTATTATTATTGTTGTTGTCTTTGTATATTTGCTCGCACTGTTATTACGGAGCTATAAGGCTTAGTTATTTATGTCATCTTGTGAGACGCCTAGGTTAGAATTTCTGCATTTCATGTTCCTGGATAGTCACATTAACAAAGGATACTCTACCTAAATTTTGGCAACTCCTAAGGACTAAACCGCAGACTCAAATTTTTCATGCGGGGACAAAAGTTTCTAAGGGGGGAAGGATGTAGCACCCCGACTTTTCAAAGCGTCTAAATTAACTCGTATCTTCGTGGAAAGACAAGGAGGGCGGGTAATAAATTAAGAATGATGTGGTATGTCATATTTTAAGTGTTCAAGGGTTGTATCTCAAGTTTTGAAGTTAGGTAAGTGGCAAAATAAAAGTTGGCGAAAGTTATCGTAAGTTCCTTTTTAAAGATTTCTCTGAAAATTTGGTCTAATGTCTCAGAGGTTTTCTCCCAATCTATAACCAGTTATGGGGCCCACGACCTATGAAATCGAAGCTCTACAGGTCTAGTTTTTGTCGCATCAAACCGTTCATTCATACGACTACATAATAGAGAGATATTTGTTTTTTTCACGAGACTGCACAAGCACGCACGTGAGGTGGGGCCCTAGTTTGGTGGAACTTTTTATATATCATCTTCTTTGACTTTTCATCATTTTTCTTAGTGAAGAACCAGAAAAATCACAAAACCCACTTCTAGGATCAACGAAATTATAGATTTTCTTGACTTAAGTCCTTGACAAAAGTTGTTCTACGCGTTGAGCTCGTCATCATAATATAGTTTGTTTAATCAATTTCGTAGCATATCATACTTTGGTGTTGGGACAACAAGGGTTTTGGCATATTTTAAGGTTTTGAGATGTATTACGAACTTATGATAAAGGTAAGACCCTTCTCTCATCGACTCTAGATTTGATAAGCCGCAAATAACAATTTGCGATGGAAATACATATATTTTATTGGATTATCTTGGTATCTTCTATTTTTGTATGTTGATTATGGTCCTGCCTTGTTGTATATCGAGGGGGTTTGAGTAAAAGTCATTAGGCAATGTGAATTCAACGAAAAAGGTATGTTAAGGCTATTCACTTCTTACGACATGTTTCCTTAAAGCTTAGGAGCAATGTAATTGGGTTGTTGTCATTGTTATACTTGTACCTATTATTGTTAATTGTTGGCTGCTCGAGTGGATATAATCCTCCCTTGTCGGGATTTTTATTCAGTTAGTAGCGTCCCTATGTTGGACACAACTTAGAGTCTATTCTTATAGGTTTCTTATAGCTAAGTTGCTCACTTTTAGCCTATTGGATTGTTATTGTTTCCATTGGGGCTATTGTAGTTAGCAGCATGAATTTGATCTATGCCTAGAAGGACTATGTTCTGCCTATGGGGCTATATCGATACCTAGAAGGGCTATGAGTTGCTTACAGGGCTATATTCATGCCTAGAAGCACTACGAGTAGCCTACGGGGCTATATTGATGCCTAAGAAAGCTATGTGTTGCCTACAGGGCCATGTTGTTGCGTAAGAGGGCTATGAGTTGTCTATAAGTTATATTGATGCCTAATAGAGTTATGTGTTGCCTACGGGCTTATATTATTGCCTAAGAAGGCTATGTGACTGCCTATGGGGCTAGGGGACTACCGATAGGAGTGATTGGCTCCTTATGAGATTATGGGGGCTTGGGTAGGTGGTCTTGTGTGTTGTTTGTACCTGCCGAGCTTATGGGGTCTTGATTAGGTTGTTGTTTTATTATTTTTGATATGTTTAGATTTAGGATTAGGTGAGTACACTTATCTTATGCTTGATTTATTTATCGGATTACTCCAGTATATTAGGATACCTGCTCATGGTCTATTTCCTTTCATACTCGGTATATTATTTCATATTGATGCCCTATTTCCTGGGGGTACTGCATTCATACCTGCAGGTCTCGACAGACGACCCAGTAGACCTCCTCAACAACATGATTGATTTCTATCCGATTGGCTAGCCCCTTTCCTCCAGGCTACCAGTGTTGGGAGGTTTTTTAGCTTTTTTTAAATATATTTTTATGGGTAGGCTGGGGCCCTGTATGGCCAATCTTTACTACTCTTAGAGGCTTGTAGACTAGTAAGTGGGGTGTATAGCTACGTTATGGCCATGCTTGCCTAGTTTGTTGGTTTGCTGAAGCTTGTTAATTATTTGATGTATTGTCTTGAAATATACCTGCTTTCAATTTTGGTATAGAGATAATGGTGGCCTCGACGGCCCAATCAGGACTTCTATGCTAATTGGCTATTTCTTTATATGAACTCTTGGGAGTAGCTGTTTCTTTTATGGATCTGTTTACAGGGGCCTTGCCGGCTGAGGGCTTAATTTTATGCCGAGATATACTTGTTTGGTTTCTTGATTATGGGTGGCTGCCATCCGCTAGTAGGAAATGGTTCAGTAGGGTCGGCTCGAGCCTGAATTTTGGCATTAGGAACCACGTGCGCCCTTTGAATCTGGGGTGTGACAAAGATGACATTCCAAAAATGGCTTTTCCAACTCGGTATGGTCTTTATGAGCTTTTGGTAATGTCGTTTGGTTTGACTAATGATCCGGCGGAATTTATGGATTTGATGAATAGGGTGTTTAGATAATACCTTGACATGTTTGTGATAGTGTTCATTGATGATATATTGATCTATTCGAGAAGTGAGGATGAGCATATTAGTCATTTGAGGATTGTGTTGCAAATTCTCAAGGAACAACAATTCTTTGCAAAGTTTAGTAAATGTGAATTTTGGTTAAGGTCTGTGGCTTTTCTTGGTCACATTGTTTCAAATAAGGGTATTGAGGTTGATCCTAAGAAGATGGATGCGGTCAGGAGTTGGCCTAGACCTTTATCCCCTTCAGATATTAGAAGTTTCTTGGGTTTAGCCAGTTACTATAGAAGGTTTTTTGAAGGGCTTTCATCGATTGCATCTCCATTGAAGACATTGACTCAAAAGAAGGAAACTTCATATGGTCCGAAGCATGTGAGAAGAGTTTCCAAGAGTTGAAGGATAGACTTACTTCTTTCCGCTCTAGTGTTGACTTTACCGGAAGGGACTGATGGTTTTGTTGCTTACTGTGATGTCTCGAGAATTGGGTTAAGATGTGTGCTTATGCAAAATGTGAAAGTTATTGCCTACGCTTCAAGGCAACTTAAGATTCATGAGAAGAATTATCCTACCCATGACCTTGAACTAGCGGTGGTTGTGTTAACCTTAAATAGTTGGAGGCATTATTTGTATGGTGTTCATGTCGATGTTTTCACCGACCATAAGAGCTTACAATATGTGTTTAATAAGAAGGATCTAAATCTTCACTAAAGAAGGTGGCTTGAGTTATTTAAGGACTATGATATGCGTGTTCTCTATCACCCCGGTAAAGTGAATGTGGGGTAGATGCTCTTAGTCGGTTATCTACGGGGAATGTTGCTCACATTGTGGAAGATAAGAAGGAGTTGGTTCAAGATGTTCATAGATTGGCCCAGATGGGTGTTCAATTAGCAGAATCTACCAAGGGTGGTGTTATGGTTCACAATGGTTCAGAATCGTCTTTCGTGGCGGATGAGAAAGCCAAGCAAGGTCTTGATCCAACTTTGGTTGAATTGAAAGAAGTGATGTTCAAAAAGTCCGTAGAGGCTTTCTCCCAAGGGGGAGATGGTGTTCTTAGATATCAAGGTCATTTGTGTGTTCCAATGTAGATGACTTGAAGGAACATACACTACAAGAAAAAGGTTCAGTTAAGACCAACATGTAGGGACGAGTTAATAATCCTGTCACAAAAAGTATATATTTTGAGACAAGATTATATTTCGGTCCTAAAAGTTATATGATATTGAGAAGGTAAAAAATCTCGTCCCTAAGAAAACTAATGACTCGTCCTAATTGTAATTGAGAAACTTAGCGGGAGCGCCAAAACATTGCTAAAAAATTTACTAAAACCCAAAAGATAATAATTCTGAAAAGTAGGCGGCAAAAAGAAACACTATTTTCTAAAAATCCAAAAAATATCATTTTTCTCTCAAAATCCGTTGGTCACAACATTGCCCTATCAAGCCCAAAAGTGTCTCTTTTTCATCTCGATCAACGTATGAGCTAGGGCTATTCACCTCTGCCTCAAATCCTCTGAACTATTCTCAGCAGCAAAACGTGCTCTCAACTGCGAATCTAAGGTTTGGTGTCTCTTCTTCTTCCTGTTTATTGATGATCGTTCGCTCAACTCAACAAAAGTGTCTCTTTTTCAGCTTGGTTAACATCGACCTAGAGTTATTCAGCTTTGCCTTAAATCCTCTGTACGTATTCTCAGCAGCAACATATTTTTTTTCTTTTTCACAACTGCGAATTTAAGGTATGCTGTCTCTTCTTCTTCTTCTTCCTGTTTACTGATCTTTTGCTCAACTCAACAGAATCGTCTCTTTTTCATCTTGATCAACAGTGACCTACAGTTATTAGGCTCTGCCTCAAATCCTCTGTAAGTATTTGCAGCAGCAACTTCTTTGTTTCCTTCTCTCAACTACAAATTTTGAGTATGATGTCTCTTCCTCTTCGTCTTGTTTAATAATCTGTTTCTCAACTTTTGCCCTATTATCTTGCTTTATTGAGTCTAGATTCTAATTGAAAGTTTAATTGTTTTTGAAGTGTATTCATGTTTGTAGTATATTGTGTGTTCAAAGAATCACATTACCCATAATATAAAGTCTTTTTTAGAAAAATAACTAGGAGGACACCCTTCCTCTATTCTTCTCTGTTTCATGATTCCCCTCTTCAATGGACACCAAAGATTCTTTACAATGGAGTCTTGATCGACTTGTAATAACAAACATGATTATTTTCTGTATACTACAAGTTAAGTAATCGCTTTCTTTCATTAATGTGTTATGGATTGTGAATCGGCAAATATTTTAACATCACTGATTCACTTGTATTTGAAGTCTTTAACCAGTGAATTAAATATAGAGAGCACTAAACTTTATTTCAATGATTGACAAGTAAATAGTTATTTTGGTCATTAACCTGATTGTCTTAACCAACGAATCATGCTTAAGTCTTAACATGTTTGATCTAATGAATCATCTGATCATATAGAGCATACAAAATTTTCTAGAAAAAGAAACTGCACTTTGTCTCTTATCCTAGAAGGTGTTCTCACACAAGCAACATAGGTTGTCTCCTTCGCAATGTCCTCCCATGTTCTTCTTCTTCCTTCTTCTCTTCTTCTCTCCTTCTCTCCTTCATGATTTCCCTTCTTTAATGGACAAAACAGACCCTTGTATAAATGGGTATATGAGTCTTGATGGATTGGTTATTGACTGTACAACATGAAGATTCTTTATATTGGAGTCTTGATCGAGTTAAGTAATTGTCATCTTTTATTAATGTCCTACAAGTCATTAATCTACACAATTGTTAACATACTATTTACTTGACTTTGGAGTCTTTGAACAATTAACTAAAGATAGTGATCAACAAATAAGTCAATTTGAATGGCCATTTATGTCATGTCTAGTCAACAAGCAACTATTGGCTTTAAAAAAATCACGTCAACTAATCAGATTGTCGAAGAAAATAATTATAAAGGATTGACGAGAAAGAAAGCATGAGTGAAAAGCTAAGGATATCTCAAAGAAAACCTTCAAAATTCTAAGAAAGAAATCCAAATATGTTGCTTTGTTAATGGTGTTCTTCTCTAATTTTGTTCAGTTTGCTCATTTTCGTTATTCATGGTTGTTGTGTCAACCTATTGGCAGGAAACAAACTTTAACACTTGCGTCATACATTACCTATTTGACTCCTACACTAATGATCATGAGAAGATGATGAACTGTAGGATAATCTACTGTAATGTAGTTATTGACTTTCTTTAATAAATGATGAACACATTAGATGGAGTGAAATTCAAATAAGTGATAGCATATGTGAACTAAAGATCAAAGCTACTCGACTAAATGAGTGTATGACAACTTCTGAACGATCTAGAAAAGAAACATATGTGATCATTTAAATGAGCAGCTTATTGCTTCAAAAGAGAAAGGTCTAAAACAAAAAAAAACATAACAATTTTACCTTTCCAGCCACTGATATGTTGCTTGTTCCTTCAGCCTCTCTAATAAAAAGGGCTTCAACACCAGTAGAGTGTAACATAGGGAAAGTATTGAAAACCGTTTGGACTCGAAAGTACTATTTTCTGCTTTCTTGAGTTGCCTCAGTCCCCTTTTCTTTGTTGCTTCATGTTGCAAGCACTCTTTTATTGATCATCAAATTTATGTATACTTTTTTTTCCAGTTAACAATATCTTGTATAGACTTGTCATGTACAATGTTAAGTTAAGTAGGATACTAAAATTTGAAACATTAAATTCTTTCCATCTTGTTATCAAAAATTATATTTACATCAGTTATTGTCATTTCCTTAACTGAAAAAGTAGCCAAGGTCTACTAGAAATTGTGATCTTAGAGTTCAACTTAGTTGTGTGCATCTAATTGCAACAAGTTTTGTGCATATTATTATTTTTATTTGTTTTTATTTTTAAAAAAATCTAATTTTTATGTTTTCTCTAAGGTTATGGCACCTAGTAAGCAATGGATGGAACTTGTTGACAATCGACTTGATGAAGTCTATTTAGCCGGTGTGCAAAAGTTTTTAGATTATGCCATTCAAAGAACAGGAGAAGAACATGAAATACGATGTCCATGTGTCAAATGTTTCAATACAATTCTAGGAACTTGAAAAATAGTTGAGACACATTTGCTAGTGTATGGTATAATTCGAAACTATACTTTTTGGTATCACCATGGAGAACGTTTGGGTGAGCCATTGACTGAATATGAATCTGAAGATGAAGATGGTGATGCAGTAGAAGAATGTGAGAGTGACGATGAAGTAGAAGAATTGTTGAGAGATCTATATCCTAATCTTGATGGAGGAAGTACACACACAGATTGTGATGATTTACTTGAGGAGGAGCCAAATGTTGAAGCAAAATTTTTTTACAGCCTATTAAAGGATTTCGAGAAGCCGTTGTACAAAAATTCAAAAGCTTCAAAGCTTTCCTCTTTGATCAAATTGCTTCATATCAAAAGTATTGGTCGTTGGAGTAATGCGTCATTTACAATGTTATTGAAACTATTAAAAGATGAATTGTTGCCTGATGACGCTGATTTACCAAACTCATATTATGAGGCAAAAAAGATCATTCAAGAACTTGGGCTTTCTTATAAGAGGATTGATGCTTGTACTAATGATTGCATGTTATACTGGAAGGAGGATAGCTTACTCGATTCTTGTAAAATTTGTGGTGCATCGAGATGGAGAATTAATACACATAGTGGGGAAACAAAGAATAAGAAAGGTAAAAAGATAGCTTTAAAGAGCTTACACTATTTTCCCTTAAAGCCTAGACTTCAGAGGTTGTTTATGTCTACAAAGACATCTACACTAATGACATGGCACAAGGATGAAAGAGTTGATGATGGAATAATGAGGCATCCAGCTGATTCAATGGCATGGAAGTCATTTGATGAACTTCATCCTTCATTTGCAGTTGACCCTCGTAATGTTCGACTTGGACTTGCTAGTGATGGATTTCAGCCTTTTCGAAATTCAAAAACCTCACATAGCATTTGGCCTGTTGTTCTTATTCCTTATAATTTACCACCTTAGTTGTGTATGAAATAAGAAAATTTCATTTTGTCGATGCTTATTCCTGGTCCAAATGGTCCTGGAGATGCAATTGATACATATGTCCAGCCTTTAATAGTGGAATAGAAGGAGTTGTGGGATGTTGGTATTGAGACCTATGATGCATCAACTAGAAAGAATTTTAAGTTGCATGCTTCTTTGTTATGGACCATCAATGANATGTCCAGCCTTTAATAGAGGAATAGAAGGAGTTGTGGGATATTGGTATTGAGACCTATGATGCATCAACTAGAAAGAATTTTAAGTTGCATGCTTCTTTGTTATGGACCATCAATGACTTTCCAGCTTATGGAAACTTATCTGGATGAAGTACAAAAGGAAAACTGGCATGTCCATGTTGCAATAAGGACACAACTTCAATTCGATTGACTAATTGTAAGAAGCAGTGTTTTATGGGTCATCGGCGTTACCTTCCTCTTAGTCATAAATGGAGAAATGAGACAAAGTCATTTGATGGTACACAAGAGAAAAGGCCCCCCACCAAAAATGCGTTCTGGTATTGAGATACTCGATCAAGTGCAAGATCTTAAAGGACTATAGTTATCAAAAGATCCAAAGAAAAGGAAGAATATTTCACATGAAAAGCGAAATGATAATTGGAACAAGAAAAGTATCCTTTTTCAACTTCCATATTGGAAGTGTCTCTTGTTGCGACACAATTTGGATGTTATGCATATTGAAAAAAATATATGTGATAATATCATGGGGACAATAATGAATGTCAAAGGAAAGACCAAGGACACAATTAAAACTTGGCTAGACTTGCAAGAAATGAACATTAGGTCGGAATTGCACCCAATTCAAAATGGGGAGAAATTTGAAGTTCCAATTGCATGCTACACATTGTCTCCTGAAGATAAGCACAAATTATGCATTTTCTTAAAGAATCTAAAGGTTCCTGATGGGTTTTCATCTAATATTTCTCAATGTGTGAACCTAAAAGATCACAAGATATTTGGATTGAAAAGTCATGATTGTCATGTTCTTCTTCAACATTTGCTCCCTCTTGCACTTCGTGGAATGTTGTCTAAAGAAGTGTGTGAACCGCTGATTGAATTATCTATATTTTTTAGTGTGCTTGGATCAAAAGAGTTGAAAATTGATAACTTGGAACATATTGAAGCACAAATTCCAATAACACTTTGCAAGTTAGAAAAGCTCTTCCCTCCTTCATTTTTTGATGTCATGGAGCACTTACCTATTCATTTAGCTAGTGAAGCTAAGATTGCTGGACCGATTCATTTTCGGTGGATGTATCCTGTGGAACGATGGTTATATTTTTTGAAATCTCTCATTGGTAATAGGGCATGTCCTGAAGGTTCTATTGCAGAGGGCTATATTGCCATTGAATGTATGACCTTATGTTCGAGGTATCTGCATAAAATTGACACAAAGTTCAATAAACCTGAACGAAATTATGATGGGGGTCTAAAATTATGTAATGGAGGTTTATCTATATTTTGTCAATGTGGAAAAACTCTGGGAGCTAAAACTCCATATGAGCTTGAAGCAGATGAATTAGAACAAGCACATATTTACATACTAAAGAATTGTGATGAAGTCTTACCATATCTCGAGTATGTAGTGTTCTTTCAAATCGTCTCATTATTATTATTATTTCCTTCAGGGTAATTTCATTTCTATATGAAATTCATAGTTTACTTCAATTTTGTAAAGAGTTTGCACAAACTCATGAGAATGCTCGACACTTGTCTGATGCAGAATGGAACAAACAATTTATTGAATGGTTTAAAGATAGGGTGAGTAATAGATAAACATCAAATTTGATATTATAATATTGTATTACTCATTCTAAACTAGTCAACGTAATCTTGTTTATAGGTCGCACAATTGCACAAAGGAGATGATAGTCGTATGATGGAAGATCTCCTTTCACTTTCACGCGATCCTACTAAATATTCCACGCATTCTAATGGTTATGTTATTGATGGATATAGATTTCATGTAGAAGATTATGATAGAAAGTTAAGGACTCAAAATTGTGGTGTTGTTGTATTGGGTGAGAATGATAAAGATAGTGAGAACCTTGATTACTATGGAGTTTTAACAGATGTGATTGAGTTGCAATTTGTCATGGATAGAAGAGTGGTTTTATTTTGATGTAATTGGTTTGATGTGTTTGATGAAATAAAAGGAGTCAAAAAAGATGAGTATGATTTTGGGAGTGTTAATCCTGCCAGATTACTGAAAACAAATGAGCCCTTTGTTTTAGCAAACCAAGTATCCTAAGTGTTCTATGCTAATGATAATTCCAACAAAGGTTGGCAAGTCGCGATGAAGACTCAACCTCGTGATTCCTTTGAGATTGTTGAACAAATGGATGATGATATTGTAGAGTTAGGAAGTCCTTCAAAAAAGAAACGAAAAAGAACTAATGAGGTGAAGTATATTTATTATGAATTAGTATATTTATTGTTACACATTATTGAAATTAGTATATTTATAGTATATTTATCGTGATTCCTTTGAGATTGTTGAACAAATTGATGATGATATATTTTTTACTTTTGGATGTTTTTACAGGTTCAAGATGAAACCAATCAAGACTGAAAGTGAGGACAGTTCAACTATGAAGAGTACTATGAGATATACTTTTGTTGCGCCTGGTGCTATTGGAAAGGGACGAGGATGAGGACAAGGACTTAAATCCTTGGGTGAGAAAGGGAGCATGCCAACTAAGAAGTTATTTTCTCAATCTAATGATCTTGTTAACCATTACATCCAAGAAATTGAAACAAGTAAGATATATTTATTTTCTTGGTTAACTGAAAAATTGTTTCAACCAGTAATCGTTATATACAAACTCGCTACTTGGACTTCCTTAGCATGTGAATTAACTTTTTGTTTGTTCTCTTCTCTATTACTCTCTATTTTTTTCTGTTTCAGAACCTAATCTTCTCTGTGAGTTCTTGTCATTATTCTGCAGCTTCTCATGTTTCAAAACACTTTGTTAAGGATTAATAACATGATATATTTTCTATATGTTCTATAGGGAAGACTCAAGGACAAGGACCAAAAATTTCTACCGTGTCTGCTAGTCTAGGAATGGAAACGATGCATAAGAATGCCCTGACTCTTGAGAAAGAGAACATGAAAATTAACATTCTATCTCCTGCATGTACTAATCAAGTTAAGCAATACACCCAAGAAGTTAAAACAAGTAAGTTTGTTTTCAGATTTGTTATGTTTATTTTTAAAACAATGTTATTTTGATGAACTGTTATATTACGTTTCTCAGGTCCAGGTGTTATAGGAAAGGGATTAGAGAAAAGATCTGAAACTGCAATGTCTTCTCAAAGTACAAGATCGAATTCTACCATGTCTTCTAGTCAAGAAATGCGAACAATGGACAAAAATCTCTTGATTTGTGAGGAGGATATGCAAATCAATACTTCATTTCCTCCATCTGTTGATCAAGTTATGAAACACACTGAAACAACTGAAAAAGGTATTGAATTTTGAATCCATATGTTATTAAATTGTATAACTTAATTTGATTACTATAGTCTTTACAAAACTATGAAAATGTAGGCTCATCTAATCCTAAAAAGGTAAAAAGAGTTCGAGGGAGCAACATGTGCAAAGAAGTAGCTGAACTTGAAATTGGACAGAAGCTCACAGTGACCTTTTACAATAATCGAATTGTTGGAACAAATAGCAAACTGTTTTCGAGGCATTTGGGAAAAATTGTTCGTGATCGTAATATTTGTCCTTTGGGAGTATCATCATGGAATGATATTAAACAAGATAAGTTAAATCACATGTGGGCAGCCGTTGAGGTAACAAATTGCACCTGATTCACATTCTTTATTGTTATCTAATACATCTGTGTATTCTTGTCCATATAACAGTCGTTGAGGTAACAAATGTTTATGTGATTCAAACACATAGTTGTTTGTCGAATGATTTTCACATTTCACATGTGGTACTGGATTCAAGTATATGTGAATCACAATTTCTACTAAATGTTTTTTCTAAGATACCAAAAAGAAAAAGTAGATGTAAGAGATATCTGCTACTGGAATTTTGATGTGCTACTGAAAAAACAAACGTGCTACTGAAATTTCTTTTCTATTGAAATATCTGCTTAGTCTACTAGAAGAAGAGATCTTTTTCATTTTATTATGCTTTCCTAATAGGTTTCCCTTGGTAATAATTCAACTCATGCTTCAATAATTGTAGCATAAATTTGAGGCTGTGGACATGAATGATCATCGTGATCATATCTTGGGATGGATGAATGAGTTATGGAACAAATGGAGAGGACACTTGCATGCAAAATATGTGAAGGATAAGCCTATCCATCAATCTCTTAGGACTATTCCAAGGGGAGTAGACAAAAAAGAATGGGAATGGTTAGTAAAGGAACATTTTGCTTCTGAAAGTTTCCAGGTATGCCTACTGATTAAATAGTATATTTTCCTCTTTTACCGCTTGATTTCCCTCTTTAACACCAAATATATCCAGTTGTTTGATCCATGTTACTGAAATAGTTGTCGTGCTTTGAATTGTTGTATCACCCGCTTGGTATAGCACTCCATGAGTCCCTCAATCTCAGGAGCTGACCACTTACTTCTCATTCTTGGTACAGTGTGTCATGAGGTTTTTTGTTCTCTTCTAATAGTTCCATTTTTATAATAGGCAGATTCTATTTGGACAGTTCCAGTATTTCTATACCATGTACCTTGCCACTTCTCAGTGCACTGCATTTCGTAATGTTAATAAATGTCTTGCTAATGAAAGAAATATATAGGATGATGGGATGTGGAATTTTTGTTTAACCATTGCGAGTGAAAATAACATTTTAATAAATTAATAACATATTCCTCATTCACCAAACATGACAAACTAGAAAGAAGTAGGAATATATGTACATACCTGAGGAGCAGCTTCAAACACACAGAACTGCTTAGTAAGATTCTTGTCTAGCTCAAGAATTGCTGCAACATTTCCACATCTGCGATGTATTCAGATGAATACAAATTGTTTTATTCCAAAATAATTGAAACAAAAATACCTCTAACAAAAGAAAAGAGGAAGATGACATTAAAGGAAGAATAAATTACAAACTAACCGTGTGACTTAACTGATCTGTAACAGTAGTTCGAAGTAGACCAGACTGTAACTTTCTGATTATTGAACATCCATTTATATCCTTTCATTACTAACTGATGTGCACGGCATATGTAGTCCATGATGATGTCAGTGCTATTCTCAAGATTAGTATTGTTGTGAAGACATTTTAAGAAGTTGCTTCTTTTGAAAGAAAACATTCTTTGCTATTCTCAATATATTTCTCTGTTTGTATCAATAAGTGTTGTATATATCTGGGAGAATTTTGCCATCAGTTCCTGTGATCACTTATTGATGAGAGGATCAAAGTAGTAATGACAGCTTTGCTGCAGCAGTAACATTGAAGGAAAACTGAATTTCCATTATGATGGATTTCCAGGTGGACTTGATAGAGAAGTCAATACTCTTGTATATGGCCTACTCGAGTATATGTTGCACTAGTTTCTTTTGGAAAATCTTATAGTTTCTTTCTTTTCAAACAAAATAAAAGCTACGAACTAAGACAAATTTTTATTTAGGCAAGAAGCAGCAGGAATGCAGCAAATCGAGCTAAGTTGAAGATGCTTCATCATATTGGTAGTATGCCTATTCGAGAGATTATTTATCAAAAGGTACTAGCGTAAAACTATTTCATGAATGAAATATTTATGAGGTTTGTGTTATTTGACATGTTTGACTTTGATGTAAAGGGCGGGAAAGATGGCAACCCACCAGATTTGGCAACTATTTTCTTTGAGATGCGTAAGAAAGATAACAAGCTTGTTGAACCTGAAGCAATTGAAAAACATGTGCGTTTGATAAATTGAATATGTTTGTCACTTGAAATTGTTATGTGTTTTGATAGAAATTGTTTTTTTATATAATTTTTAGGCTCAACTCAAAGAAATGGTTCAAGTCGATCCATCTCTACCTAGCATAGAGATTGTTGAAAAATGTTGTGGACCTCAAACTCGTAGCCATGTATTTGGATTTGGGGGTGGAGTAAAGGCGAAAGACTTGAAAGGTGGAACTTCTTCGAAGGCTGAATTATTGTCTGCGCTACGTTCAACTCGAGAGGATAACAAATGCTTGAATGAAGAAAATAAATCCTTGAATGAGGAAAACAAATCCTTGAACCATCGCTTGTCTACCTTGGAAGATGCAATGAAAGAAATAATGAAAATGAAGGAATTATTTGCTGCTCAACAATCACATGTCCAACCTACATCATCTC
This sequence comes from Solanum stenotomum, assembly GCF_019186545.1. Classification (NCBI taxonomy): domain Eukaryota; kingdom Viridiplantae; phylum Streptophyta; class Magnoliopsida; order Solanales; family Solanaceae; genus Solanum; species Solanum stenotomum. Next base: position 18,514,626 of record NC_064291.1, on the reverse strand, counting down.
CTATTTCAACTGAATGACCTCTACTTTTTTCTAATGACCAAGTAAGCACCAAGATACCAGACTTTATAGTTTTTTTTGTTGATTTGCATATAGTCATTTTCTACTAGGACTAATTCTAGAAAAAAATGATGGTAACTAATCTTTTCCAGCTAGAAGATAGTACATAGAATTGTTTGAATCCACCTTCATCTCTACTAGTTTCCTTGTTCTAATTGTCTATGATCTTAAATAGAACTAGCTAATACTCAATCAAACGGAAGTATAGATACTGCCCTTAAAAAGTAGAAACTGATCTCATGTCGGCTGGTTGTTATATGTTTTTCAGAATGTATGTACAGTTAAGTAGCTTGATGTTATGACGTACGAAAGATTCGATGTTGGATAGCTGACTTGTTTGTTTACTGCTGTCTGGGATTCTTCACGAGTGTTTTTGGCCATAGTTTGTAATTGTATGATATTGGTTTTTGAAGCTGTGAAATTGGTATGATGTTTTAGATTCGCCAAAGCTGCTACTTTCGTTCTTCGTCTATTTTTGTGAAATACAGCTGTTCATATGTTTACGCAGCTGGAAAAAAAAAGTTGCCAAAATCACACTTAGATCTGAGCTCAATTTCTGTTATTCTCTCTACAGTGCTTGGAGCTCATTTTTTATGTCCTTATTCATATGAACGATTACTCATCCAGAATTTTGCATTGGATTGTCATGGGCATAGCTCTTTTAGTTTTAGGAATTATTCTCCACTTCACAGATGCTATTCCTTCAAATAAGCAATTATACACCTTCAATTATGTCTGTGTAACCTTAGGAGCAGCCGCGTTAGTGTACTGTGCTTTCTTCATTCTGGTTGGCATTTTGAACTGGAAGTACCTATTTCTACCACTAGAATGGATTGGTATGAATGCCATGCTTGTTAATGTGGGAACTCTCCTTTATGTCATCTTTGCTGATATATTGTTTTGGGCTATTGTTGCTGGCCTACTTCATCGATTTGTCATATATTGGAAGCTTTAGTTCTGATGAAATTGGCATCTTTTGCTTGCTTATTATATAAGATTAGATGTAGCATTGTACTTGAAACTAGAAAGAGCTTCATCTAGTTATGGGTATCACTTTTATTTCTCTTTGAGAACAAGTGACTAAGAAGTTCAACACATCTTGCACACCAAATGAACAATACATATATCACTAATTTTTCTAGCTTGTAAAAAAAAGAAAGATGCACAACTGATGATGGAAGACTTTCTTTCAAGCCAACATTATTCGAGAGAACCCTATAATAAAGAAGCTCATATTGCTTACTTCATTAGTTAAAATTTTCTGCACAACTGTACATAAGTGTCTTTTCTATTTGTTAATTTCTGCACTGCTGTATTTTTGGACAGCTACTTTATATGTTAAATTTTCTGCACACAAATAGTAATTGAATTCTTGGTAAATGCATCTCAATGATTTTCTAATTGATTTTTCTTATGTTCCGCAGCTTTTGTGGATATTTCTAGATAACACGTGGTGAAGTTTTAACAACTTTTGGGGTGAGCGATCTATCTAATTCTTGTATAAATTTGATATGTATACCAATAGTTATTTATCGTTTTTTAAAATTTTGAACTTGTAGATTTTGAAGGTTGAAGTTTCAAGTCAAGATACAAGCTTAGAAGAAATGGACAAGCTTGTTATTAGTTTGCTACGAACGTTATGCAAAACTCGATAGTACATAGTCTAACCCGGATATTGGCTAAGTTTTTTGAAGAATATATTGAAACAAACATCATGGGTTATTGTTGACCAATTTTTTATTAATTGAACTCTTAATCTCTATGTACTTGTTTCTACCTCCCTATATCTTCTTTTTTAATCGAAATTTTTAGTAGAAATTTAGTATTTATTGAAGAATTTTTTTTATTGTGACATCAATTGATCTAGGACCATTGATGGCCAATCTAGGACCATACATATCTCATCTCTAAAGAATAATCTAGGACTAGAAGTGTTTCTTGTCTCTAAAGAATAATCTACGACTAGAAATAAATCTCGTCTTTATAACGAATCAAGGACCAGATTATTTTTGTCTCTAAACATACTCAAGGACCAGGTCATCCTCATCTCTAAAACTATTCAACGACCATGACAATATCGTTGCAAAAGCTAATCATGGACCAGGTTGTTCTCGTCTCTAACGATTACTAAGACCAGGTGTTCATGGTCGCTAATAAGATTTAAGACCTGAAAATAGAATTTCCCAAGTCTATTTGAGACTAGATATGTAGTCTCTAAAACGATTTAATGACTATATTTTTTTCCGTCTCAGCTACCATATAAGGACCAGTATTTTGTTTTCGTCGCGGAAGATCTATAGCGATGAAGGCGGTTGCGACGGGTGGCGACCAACATTTTCTGGTCTCAAATTTGCATTTGGGACCGGATTTAGATCTTCAGGGACCAGATTTCCCTTCTTTAGAGGCTGTTTTTCTTGTAGTGATATCTTGTCATAAGCCCATAGTTATCGGTATTCCATTCACTGAGAGCCACCAAGATGTACCGTGACTTGCGGGAAATCTATTGGTGGAATTGGATGAAGAAGGATATTGCAGGATTTGTGGCTAAGTGTCCTAATTGTCAACAAGTGAAAGTTGAGCATTAGAAATTTGGAGGTTTGTCCCAAGACATTAGCATTCCTACTTGGAAGTGGGAAGATTTGAATATGGACTTCATAGTAGGGTTGCCTCGTACCCGGTGACAACTTGACTTGATTTGGGTTATAGTAGATCGAATGACGAAATCAGCTCATTTTATTCCCGTCAAGGCTTCTTATTCGGCAAAGGATTATGATAAGTTGTACTTGAGAGAAATGGTAAATTTGCATGGAGTGCCTTTATCCATTATCTCCGATCGCAGTACCCAATTTACTTCTCAGTTTTGGAGATCTTTCCAAAAGGGTCTTGGCACTCGTGTCAAGCTTTGTTCGGTCTTTCATCCACAAACCGATGGGCAAGCAGAGCGCACTATACAAACCTTGGAAGATATGTTGAGAGCTTGTGTGATTGATTTCAAAGGTAATTGGGATGACCATTTACCATTGATTGAGTTTCCATATAGCAATAGTTATCACTCGAGTATTGGTATGGCTCCATTTGAGGCTATTTATCGTAGGAGGTGTAGATCTCCCATAGGCTTTTTTGAGGTGGGTGAAGTTTCCCTAATAGGTCCCGAGTTGGTACATGAGGCTATGGAAAAAGTTTGACTTATTAGAGAAAGGTTGAAAACAGCTCAAAGTCGAAAAAATTCATATGCCGATGTGAGAAAAAGATATATTGAGTTTGATGTTCATTATTGGGTTTACTTTAAAATTACACCCATGAAGGGTGTAATGAGGTTTGGTAAGAAGGGGAAGCTTAGTCCTCGTTATGTAGGCCCATAAGATTTTGAGGCATATTGGTAAGGTTGCTTATGAACTTGAAGTGCCTAATGAATTGGCATTGGTGCATCCGGGTTTTCCATGTCTCTAAGTTGAAGAAATGTGTTGGAGATCCTACATCTATAGTTCCCTTTGAAGGTTTGGGAGTTAAGGAGAACCTTTCTTATGAAGAAGTTTCGATTAAGATTTCATACCGGCAAGTCAAGAAGCTGAGAAATAAAGAAATCGCTTCCATGAAAGTATTGTGGAGGAATCAGTTAGTTGGGGGTACTACTTGGGAGGCCGAGGCCGATATGATGTCTCGTTATCCCCATCTCTTTCTTTCTACCCCTACTCTAGCTTGAGGTAATGATTTCCTCATGGTTTACTCTTTGTTTCAGTGTCATGTGTCTTAGATGTTCCCATGATTCCTCATTTTATGCATGTTCATGAAAATATAGAATTTTGAAGGAAAATGAGTTTACATGATTGATTTTCCTCATGTCTATGGGCATTGGGTATGAGTTGCATATAGACTTCATGAGATGATTTGTTGAACATGCTTTAGCTTGGAGTTGATGTTTCCTCCTCGGATATGTGCTTTTCTGTGATTGCATTGATGGTTGGGTTGTTAGTTTCTCTCTTACTCTTTTCGTGCTAGGTTGAGTTCCATTCGAGGATGAATGTTCCCAAGGGGGAGATAATGAAACACCTCGAATTCAGAAAAGGGAAAAATATTCATTTCTCAAAAAATCGGCGAAGTGACTCGAGAACGCCGAATGACTCGGCGATCCGCCAAGTAGAACTCCTCACCTTTTTGGCTTGAATTCTGCAGTCAGTGCTCTGTAACTTTAGGCGAGCTGGATCGAGCTCGCCGTTCCAATTGTCGAGTCGCCAAAATGCATTCCTAGTCGCCGAGTTGTCTTAGTCCATAAGGCGACTCAATGGAACTTTCAGCGAGTTAAAGGCTCACTCGGTGAGCTGTCGAGTGGCTTTTGGCGGGCTCCAGCGTTTGTTGTTTTCAATTTTTAAGTCAGGGGCTTTTGGGTCTTTTCCTAATTAGTCTAGCATAATACTATGTCATTTTACCCTTCACCTAAAGACCTACATAAGTGTTTTACCCCAAATTTCCCCAATTTAAATGATTGTCTCAAAATTCCTAAAAGAAGAACAAGTCTTCCTCTCAAAATATTTCTCTCTCTAGAAAACTTGAAGAAGAAGGGTTCAACCTAGGGTTTCAAGGTAAGTCTCCAATTTCACCATTGAAGGAAAGCTTTTGGCATTGAGGTATGATAGTTTTCATTCAAGGAGTTCCTAAATTCTCCTATTTTCAAAGTTAGAAATCCCCAATTGAGTTAGCATTTTCTTCAATTGTCATGGGTTCTCTTGAGTATTGATTTAAATGATTGAATTATGATTTCGTATGCATGAATTGATGAAATACTAAGATTTTATGACGATTTCCCTATAAACCCATGTAAATCCCATGTTTTCCAATTTTGATGATGTGATGTGGGTTTTGAATTATGAAAGAAGAGATTTTGAATTAAGCATCTTCTTATTAGAATATAAGTAAATGTTTTAAGTATGCTTTGAGAGTAAAGTATCAATGATGATGATTGATGTTGTGTTGATTGAAAGGATTTCTCATAAACACATTAAAGCATGATTTGTGAAAGGACATTCTCACATAAAAGATTCTTAGGGTTGAAAGGTTTTCTCAACTAAACTATGAATCAAAGATCTTAGGAGCTATTCTAATAAGACCTAGGTTGGATTGGTTACTTAATTGTACCTTTCCATGGATGATTCATTACCTAGCTTGGATCGGTTATTGAATGATACCTTTCCATGGATCTTAACTTGGATTGGCTAGATCACATGCCCTTCCATGGATACTGACGTAGCTTAGATTGGCAAGATGACGTGCCCTTCCATGGATAATGAGAACAAGTTAAGAAAATGACTACTCATGGGAATTATGCTTAGCGCTGAGAGGATATTGAGATGGACACTCTTTTGTAGTACGTAGAGGCTGGATTTCTAGTATCAATCTCCTCATCCCTTATCTATGTGCCCACATAGGATGATTGTCTAGATAGGCATTATCTAGTGGATCCACAATAGCTAGAAGTTTATGGTCCTTTCTTGGCAAGTAGGACACTACTTTTTTGGTGTGGGGTAGACACCGGATTCCATGTCGAAACCTCACATGGTCTTATATGTCGGTTAAGGCTATTTTCCACAAATAAGGAAAGTTATGATGAACCAAGGTTACTCCAAGGAAGTATCGTAAGTATGTTTTAAGATGATGTTCACTTGCATTGATCATGGTTTTATGACTTACTCTCAAGATACATGTTTTAGCTTGATCATTGCATACTTATGAAAATGTCCTTTTTAGCATGATTTAAATGTTTTATGCATGACTATCATACTTGGTACATTGTTTTTTACTAACACATACTCATGCCTACATTTCCCCAAATGTAGGGTCTGACAGTCAGGGTTCTCAGTTTCGTGGCTAGAGGTTGACTTGTGAGATTCCTGAGCTTTGGTGAGTCCTCATGCTTTGAGGACGGATTCTCATTGTTTTCAGTTTCTGTCTTACTTTTAGTTTTGGATATGATGTATGGTCTATGCCCAATGTCACTCTATTGTACTAGATGGCTATTGAGACAAATGTTTTAGACTTCCGCTTTGTTTTTTTAAAATAAAATTTTGGAATTGGAATGTTGTCTTTATTTCCTTTGTTCTATTTCTTATGTTATAAATTGCTAAGTGGCTTGTATGGGGTTTCTTGGGGTCCTATACCCTATGTTACATCTAGGGTGTGCTCCTGGGTCGTGACAATCCAACTAGTGAAAAACTAGAATCTAGAATTGAATAATCTGCAATTGGGTGTGTGAGAGTGTGTTATAAAAGGCAGGGGCGTGAATCGAGACATTTTACTTAGTATAGGGGAAGCTCTAAGCCTCGAGACATGGGGCGTAAGCCCTATGGATCTTTAAATTTTTAATTTACAATGTAATATAATAATATAATAACACAAAACTATAAAAAAAAATACTTCAATACTTTGAAATAATTACAAACATGATTAAGGAAACTAATCAGAAATAAAACTTTTAACATGATTACACAAATATAAATAATCTAATATCTTAACTTTCTATTAATAAAAGAATCATTATTTCTAAAAATCAATATTTTTTTTATCATACTATACATGCATAAGTGCCCCTCCAACCTATGCCCGAAATTCCAGAGACACACTAAAATGTGATACTATAACTTGTTATTTGAGTTACTTTCAATCTTTGTATCTCTATAGATTAAAAAAACTATCAAGTATCATTCACTTATTCAAGAATTATGAGGGTCAACAATGTCAACTAAAGATTTTAACACATAATTTGTGTAAGATCTGTTAGACGAGCCCCGAGCATTGGGCGTGCTTAGGACGTACAGTCGGGAGCTTAGGGTGTAAGTCTTTGTCACGAACCAGGGGCACTATAACGACCCGTTCCCGTCGTTATGGAAAATCTAATGGGGGAAGGAATTTGGGCCAGAAAACTTCTGAGTATTAACTTGGAAATTTCTAGCCTAGGCCAGACTTAGACAAAATCTCAGGTGAGATCTAGGTCAATTTCGTAATGGATGGGAGATTAAATTATGACTTGGGTCACGTGAGTGGATAGCCAAGATGTTAAGGAGCCTGTACGACTTTATGGAATCGAATTCAAGCGAGTAGAACTCACGTAACTGATCTTGGCATGAAAGGGTAGTTTTAGAACGTCCAGGTTTGAAGGTGTGTTGTGAAATGAGAACTTGGAACTCAAATTCCGAGTTTTTGTCTCCGTGCAAGCCGCTAAGGCGGAATTAATCCCGCTAGGGTGGGGCCCTCCATGGCGGGACAGTCGCGACTTAAATCAGGGAAAAACCCCAATTTCATTATTTTCTGCAAAATTTCATTCTTCAGAGCTAAAGGACAACCCGGGGCAGTTTCTTATTAGATTCCCATAAATTCTAGTGCTAAAGGTAAGGTAGTTACTCCGTTAATCCGTATTTTGATTCTTAGAACTTAGAATCTTGGCTAATTATCATTGGGGGAGGGTTTTGGCCTGAAGTTAATGGTGGGAAAAACCCTATTTGAACATTAGGATCATGGGTTTGGCCTTGGGTTAATAATTTTGTTATTATCCGGGTAAATTAGGACTTGTTTAGTGGTCCTTGCATTAATTGCTTGTTTTAGATCAGGAACGAGCTGAAAGTCTCTGGAAAGGGAAGGCTTACGTGTCTTAGGGGTATTCAGGCTTAATTTTCAGGTAGGTGATGGTTCGATTTCCTATTGTATGATATATACCGGTTAATTGCTTCATTGTATGTGTGCATGTATGTGAATGGGGAATGTGAATCAAATCTAATGAAATGATTATGTGTGAACAATTAAGTGCCTTGAACCTATTACTTGATTGTATGACTATGAATACTATTCATTGTAAGTGTGATTGTGACTATGGTTGTGTTGACTGGATTGAGTATCACGTTCTGACACAAATATTGGATCGGGTATCACGTTCTGACACATATATCTAATCGGGTGTCAAGTTCCGACACATATATATTGGATGGGGTGTCACGTTCCGACACACTAATAGTTTGGATGTGGATTCCATGAGAGGACCACTTGTGATTATTATATTAATATGTACCTATCATTAATATTGGGAAATTGTACGTTGCTCCTAAAATGATAAGTGAATTATGTGTTTCATATATGTGTGTTTACGGTGTTGTAATTACTTGTGTATATTGTGCTTACTGGAGTAGCCGTGTGATCATACCAGTACACCATGGTTTCGTGTATTAATGTTGCACTTGCTCTTTATTTGTTGTGTAGAGGGCATCTTCAGACGGCTAGTGACAGACCTCAGTTAGGAGTTCATTGATTGAGAGCGGATTCGAGGGTGAGCCAGTTCTTTCAAGCTCCCATGGATCCATCCTTTGTTGTAGTCAATTCCTTTCGAACTCAGACTATATGTTTAGACTTTTGCCTATATTTAGTTTGCAGGGTTGCACCCCATTTTTCCTTAGACTTATTGATTGGTAGAGTTTTGGTACAATGACTTTTAGGTTCTAGGGGTTGAATTTCCGCGAGGGTCATGTTTGGTTGTTTTGTTAAACTTCAGAGTTTATGGGAACTCATTATTTAGTTGTCATTTAAATCCATATCTTTAAATGGTTTAGTTTCATTAAGTTGTTTAGTTGGGTTGTAGTAGTGGTTCTCCCATCGAAGGGTTAGTGTGGGTGTCAATCACGGTGGTCGGGGTCGTGACAAAGTTACTATCAGAACCCTAGGTTCGTTGATTTCATTGTACCAAAACGAGTCTAGAAGAGTCTTGCGAAATGGTATGGAGACGTCTGTACTTTTCTTTGAGAGGCTATAGGACTTTAGGAAATCTCTCTATCTTCTTATCCTTTCGTGCTATGACAGGACATTAGGAAATTTCCTAAGTGTGAGTTCTGGTTGACTTCAGGTGCCTTTTTGGGGCATGTGGTTTTAAAGGAAGGGGTCATGGTAGATCCCCAAAAGATAGAAGCAGTCAAGAACTGGGTCCGGCCTAGCTCTGTGACTGAACTTAGGAGTTTCGTGGGGCTCGCCAGCTACTATCGATGGTTTGTGAAAAAAATTGCTTCTATTGCCACACATTTGACAAGGTTTTAGCAAAATGAGGTGTCTTTCAAGTGGACTGACAAGTTTGAAGAGAGCTTCCAAAAGCTCAAGACTCTTGTGGCCACAACACTTATTCTGGCACTATTGGTGGAAGGTAAGGATTTCATTATTTACTGTGATGCTTCACATTTGGGCTTGGGTGCTATGTTGATTCAGGAAAGAAATGTCATAGCCTATGCATCACGACAGCTGAAGGTGCATAAGAGAAACTAACCGACACATGATTTAGAGTTGGCAGCGGTAGTGTTTTCTCTCAAGATCTGGTGGCATTACCTTTATAGTGTCAAATGTGAGGTGTTTACTGACCATCGTAGTCTAAAACATGTATTCACTCAGAAAGACCTGAATCTGAGACATCGAAGGTGGATGGAGTTACTCAAGTATTATGATGTTACCATCCAATATCATCCGGGTAAGGCTAACGTGGTGGCAGATACATTAAGCCAAAAAATGGTGAGTATGGGTAGTCTAGCTTGCTTGGGTGTGTCCAAGCGACCTTTGGCAAATGAGATTCAAACTTTGGAGTCTAAGTTCATGCAGTTGGGCATCTCAGAGAAAGGTGGGGTGTTAGCCAGCATTGAGGTTAGGCCTACATACATTGAAAAGATCAAGGCTAAGCAGTTTGAGGATGAGAGTTTAAATAAGCTCAGAAAGAAGACAGTTTCTGGCAAGGCACAAGATGCGACTCTTGATGCGGGTGGTGTGCTCCAGTTCTAAGGGAAGAATTTTTGTTCCCCGAGTGGATGACTTGATTTAGAAGATATTGACAGAATCCCATGGTTCGTAGTATTCCATTAATTTGGGTGTGACCAAGATGTACCGAGATTTGAAATGACTTTATTGGTGGCCTGAAGAAAGTCATAGCTGAGTTTGTGGCAAAGTGCCAAAACTGTCAGCAGGTAAAGTATGAGCACCAAAGGCCTGCAGGTTTGCTTCAACGAATGTCAATCCATGAATGGAAGTGGGAAAGGATAGCTATGGATTTTGTGGTTGGTCTTTCCAAGACCTTGGGGAAGTTTGACTCCATTTAGGTGGTTGTTGACAGACTGACTAAGTCACCCCACTTCATTCCAGCCAGAGTAGACTATAATGCTCAGAAGTTGGCTAAGGTTTATGTGAATAAGATTGTGAGGCTGTATGGGGTGCCCCTTTCCATCATCTCGGACCGTGGTACACCATTCACATCCATGTTTTGGGGAAAATTGCATGATGAGTTGGGCACTCAACTCACTTTTAGCACAACCTTCCATCCACAGACGGACGGGCAGTCAGAGAGAACTATTCAAGTACTAGAGGACATGTAGAGGGCATATATGATTTACTTTGGAGAGCATTGGGATAAGTTCCTACCTTTGTGTGAGTTTTTCCATATTAACAGTTACCACTCCAGCATTGACATGGCACCGTTCGAGGCGATTTATGAAAGGGGATGTAGATCACCCATAGGGTGGTTTTAGGCTGGAGATGTGAAACCTTTGGGGGTTGATTTGGTGAAAGATGCACAAGATATGGTGAGAATCGTCCAAGTGAAGCTTCTAGCAACCCAGAGCTGACAAAAAAAGTACTCAGACAGTATGGTAAAATACATGACATTTCAGGCTAGTCAACAAGTTCTTCTAAAAGTGTGACCCATAAAGAAGGTGATGAGATTCGGAAAGAAGGGCAAGCTTAGTCCTCGATACATCGGGCCAATGGTTTATAGGTTGGCTTTACCTCCTAGCCTATTTGGAGTCCATCCAGTGTTCCATGTGTTCATGTTGAAAAAGTATCATGGGGATGGAGATTACATTATAAAATGGGACTCAGTTTTGTTAGACAAAGACCTTAAGTATGAGAAGGAACCAGTTGCAATTCTTGATCGCGATGTTTGGAAGTTGAGGACCAAGGATATAAAGTCCGTGAAAGTTTAATGAAAGCATCGTCTGGTTTAGGAAGCTACCTGGGAAATCGAGAAGGACATGCGAGAAAAGTATCCCCAGTTGTTTGACGATTCATGTACTACTATACTCTTGCCTTAGCCATTTCTTCTAGTTTATCACTCGGGGATGAGTGATGGGTAAATTGGTATCTATTGTAACGACTTATTCCCGTCGTTATGGAAAAGCCAATGAGAAAGGAATTTGGGCCAGAAAACTTCTGAGTAGTAACTTGGAAATTTCTAGCCTTGGCTACACTTGGACGAAATCTGAGTCAGGTGAGGTCTAGGGAAATCTGGTAATGGATGGGGGATTTAATTATGACTTTGATCACATGAGTGGATATCCAAGACGTTAAGGAGCCTGTACGACTTTACAAAAATTGAATTCGGGCTAGTAGAACTTACGAAACTGATCTTGGGGTGAAATGGTAGTTCTAGAACGTCCAGGTTTGAAGGTGCGTTGTGAAATAGGAGCTTGGAACTCAAATTCTGAGTTTCTGTCTCTGTGCAAGCCGTTGGGGCGGAATTGAGCCCGCTAGGACGGGGCAACTGTGGAAGATAGGGACCGCCGTGGCGGGACAGTCGCAACTTAAATTGAGAAAAATCCCAATTTCGTTATTTTCTGCAAAACTTCGTTCTTCAAAGCTAAGGGACGACCCAGGGCAGTTTCTTATCAGATTCCCACGAATTCTAGCGCTAAAGGTAAGGTAATTACTCCCCTAATCCAGATTTCGATTCTTAGAACTTAGAATCTTGGGTAATTATCGTTGGGGGAGGGTTTTGTCTTGAAGTTAATGGTGGGAAAAGCCCTAGTTGAACATTAGGATCATGGGTTTGGCCATGGGTTAATAATTTTGTTATTATCCAGGTAAATTAGATCTTGTTTAGTGAACCTCGCATTAATTGTTTGTTTTAGATCAAGAACAAGCTGAAAGACTCCGGAAAGGGAAGGCTCATGTGTCTTAGGAGTAGCAGGCTTGATTTCAAGGTAGGTGATGGTTCGATTTCCTATTGTGTGATATATGTCGGTTAATTGCTTCATTGTATGTGTGCATGTATGTGAATGGGGAATGTGAATCAAATCTAATGAAATGATTATGTCTGAACAATTACATGCCTTGAACCTATTACTTGATTGTATGACTACGAGTACTGTTTATTATAGGTGTGATTGTGCTGACTGGATCAGGTGTCACGTTCTGACACATATATTGGATTGGGTATCACGCTTTGAAACATATATATTATATCGGGTGTCATGTTCCGACACACTAACAGTTTGAGTGTGGGTTCCATGAAAGGACCACTTGTGATTATTACATTCAAATGTACATGTCATTGATATTGGCAAATTGTATGTTGCTCCTAAAATGATAAGTGAATTATACGTTCTGTATATGTGTGTTTACGGTGTTGTAATTACTTGTGTATATTGTGCTTACTGGAGTAGCCGCGTTATCCTACCAGTACATCGTGTACTGATACTACACTTGCTCTTTCTTTGTTGAGTAGAGGGCATTTTCAGGTGGCTACTGACAGACCTCAGTTAGGAGATCATTGACTGAGACCAGATTCGAGGGTGGCCAGTTCTTTCAAGCTGCCATGGATCCATCATTTGTTTTAGTCCATTCCTTCGAACTCAGACTATATGTTTAGACTTTTTCGTATGTTTAGTTTTTGGGGTTGCACCCCTTTTTCCTTAGACTTGTTGATTGGTAGAGTTTTGGTACAATGACTTTCAGGTTCTAGGGTTGAATTTCCGCAAGGGTCATGTTTGGTTGTTTTGTTAAACTTCGGAGTTTATGGGGACTCATTATTTAGTTGTCATTTAAACCTACTTTCGTATATTTAAATGGTTTAGTTTTGTTAAGTTGCTTAGTTGGGTTGTAGTAGTGGTTCTCCCAATGGAGGGTTAGTGTGGGTTCCAATCACAACGTTCAGGGTCATGACATGTACCCCCTAGATGTAACAAAGCGTACAAGACTCCGAATGGCCTCATACAAGCCATTTAGCATTCATAACATAAGATAATAGAAAATACGAGATTTTTAAAACATTTCAACACAATCAAAGTCTTTATAAAATCGAAGCGGAAGTCTAATACACTTTGTAACAAAAACCAACTACTACAAAAGAATCCTTGTGACATAGCCCAGACAACAATTTTTGTAACATAAAATGTAAGAACATAAGAGAAATGGTGGCCAAATCCTCGAATGCTATGAGGACTTACCAATCTTCAAGACTTGCCTCTACTAAGATCCTAGCTACGGAGATGAGAGTCGAGATCGCCAGACCCTACATTTAGATAAGAAATGTAGGCAAGAGTATGCGTTAGTACAAACTTGTACTAAATATGATATATTTCATAAACATCAACATATACATATGAGTTAGACAATATAAGTCATAAGCATAATCAACACAAGTGAATCTCATCTTAAACATACTTACGATACTTCCTTGAAGTAACCTTGTCTCAACATTACTGTGCTAAATTGGATGGAAAATTAGTCCATTCTTAGTTGTTTTTATTATCCATGGAAAACACGTCATCTTACCAATACAAGATAAGTCATTATCCATGGAAGGCAAGTCATCGTGCCAATCCAAGCTATCCATGGAAGGCATTATCTTACCAATCCAAGCTACCATGAAAAGGTATCATCTCACCAATCCAAGCTACCATGAAAAGGTATCATCTTACCAATTCAAGCTACAATGAAGAGGTATCATCTTACCAATTCAAGCTACCATGAAGAGGTTTCATCTTACCAATTCAAGCGACCATAGAAAGGTATCATCTTACCAATTCAAGCTAGGTCTTATTATCAGAACTCATAAATTCTTAGATTCATTTTAGGTGAGGTAGTCTCTCAACCTATAATTATTAAATGTGAGAAATCCTTTCACATTCATCCATAAGTAATTCATGAGTGAACTAACCCTTCCACGACAATTACATCTAAATTATCAATTTATAATAGAAGCTTTACTCTCAAAGCCCTACATCTCATAATCATCATATACTCCTAAATCTCAAGAAAATTCTAATCATAAATATTCATATATGCTTCATTCTCAAAGGATTTCTAATGTATCTCCTCAATTCTATAAGAATACATCTAAACCCACAAATTCTCCTTTCATGGCATAAAACTCATTTACATCAATTTCATCCTTCTAAACATGGGTTGGGTATGGGTACATGTAAATTCATCCTAAAAACATGTAATCATATCAATTCATGCATAAAAAATCATAACACAATCATTTGGATCAACATTCATCAATACACACAACTTTAGAAGAAAACCCTAACTCAAATTGGGGAATTTCTACTTTTCAATTGTGGAATCTTAGGGGCTTCATGGATGAAAGTATTTCATGGATGAAAAGCCATCATAACTTGATAACAAATCCCACAAATGCTTGAGGAATGGAGACTTGAATTATTTCTTCTTCATCAAGTTCTACGGAGAGAAATATTTGAGAGGAATAACTAGGGATTTCTTTTGGGTTTTTGGAAATAATGGCTTGAAGGGGTGAGTTTTGGGGTTAAAAACACTTATATAGGGGTCCTAGGCTTGGGCAAAACAACATAGTATTAATTTAATTAACATCGAAAAAGACCCAAAAACCCCTAACTTTCAATGAACTGCCCCATCACCACTTGAGGCTTCACGAGCCGTCAAAGGTCACATGACCCATAGTGGTGCCCGTGGTCCCTTGACTAGTGGCCTCACTTTCCACCCTTCAACCCCCCATGACTCCTCCCACGGCCTGTGGTGGCCTTCACGAGCCGTCTAGTGGATCCTGGGGAGGGTTTCAATTTGGCAGACTCCAAGGAGCATATTGCCTAGCCTCCACGCCCCTCACCATGGCCCATGGTCCCTACCACAAGGCGTCATGGTGGTCGTGGGAGGTGACGTAGCCTTGTTAGCTACTGCCTAAGGTCTACAGGCACTAGCACGACTCGTGATGCCCTTCACGATCCGTGTGGCCTTCATGGAGGGTACCAAGGCTAAATCCTAGGTTCGTAACCTCTCCCTTGGACCCTTGCTTAGGCTACTAGGTTCTGAGGTGTTACATTATCTCCCCCTTGGGATCATTCATCCTCGAATGGAAATCTATACACCTCTTGAAAGAAAAGACTCAATAATAGCAGCCCATCATGCATGTAATCTCATCTAAATGCATAAATCAAGGAGGAAACATCAACTCCAAGCTAAACATACTCAATGCCCCTACAAGGAAGGTAGGAACTACATCTAGCAACCCAATATGCATGAAATGTCACAATTTCTCATGTTCAAGGAGGAAGTACCATCTCCAAGCTAAAAGCATGCTCAACACAATATCATGGAGCCTATATGCAGTCTATACTCACAACATATATCCAAGGAGGAATTCTCAACTCCAAGCTAAGGCATGTTCAACAATTCCCCTTATGTGATATCCTAACTAGTACAAGTCTAACTAAGAGTCATCTGCTAGGCTAGGAATCATGAACTCTATAGGCAACTCATACTCAATGCACTACAACATGAGGAAAATCAATCACATAAACTCATTATCTTTCAAAACATAAGTTTTTCATAAACATGCATGACATAAGGAAATCATGGGAAGATCTAGACCACACATGACTTCAAACAAGGAAAAAACCATGAGGAACTCATGACCTCGGCCTCCCAAGTAGCTCCCTCAACTAAATGATTCCTCCACAATACTTTCACGGAAGCAACTTCTTTATCCCTCAACTTCTTACCTTGCCGGTCTAAAATCTTAACCAGAACTTCCTCAAAAGAAAGATTTCCATCAACTCCCTAACCCTCTAAGGGAAATATAGATATTGGATCTCCAACACACTTTTTCAACATAGAGACGTGGAAAACCGGATGCAGTGATGCCAACTCATTAGAAAAATCTAATTCATAAGAAACCTTATCAACACTTCTCAAGATCTTATATGGGCCTACAAAATGGGGACTAAGCTTCCCTTTCTTACCAAACCTCATTACACCCTTCATGGGTGAGATTTCAAGTAAACCAAATCATGCACATAAAATTCAAGGTCTCTTCTACTAACATCGGCATAGGACTTTGTCAACTTTGGGCTGTTCGAACCACTCTTTAATAAGTCGGACTTCCTTCATAGCCTCATGAACTAACTCCGGTCCTATCAAGGCAATTTCACCCACCTCAAACCAACCTATGTGAGATCTACACCTCCTACCATAAAGATCCTCAAATGTAGCCATACAAATACTATAGTGGTAGTTATTATTATAAGCAAATTGAATCAATGGAAAATGATCATCCCAATTTCCTTTGAAATTGATAACACATGCTCTCAAGATATCTTCCGAATTTTGGATAGTTCGCTCTGCTTGCCCATCAGTTTGTGGATGAAAAGTCGTGCTAAGCTTAATTTAAGTGCCAAGACCCTTTTGGAAGGATTTCCAAAACTGAGAAGTAAACTGAGTACCTCTATTAGAGATAATGGACAAGGGCACTCCATGAAACCTTACTATCTCCCTCATATACAGCTTATCATAATCTTTCGCCGAATAAGAAACCTTGATGGGGATGAAATGAGCCGATTTCCTCACTCGGTCTACTATTACCCAAATTGAATCATGTTATCGCCGGGTACGTGGAAACCCTACTATGAAGTCCATATTCAAATCTTCCCACTTCCAAGTAGGAATACTAATTTCTTGGGATAAACCTCCCAATTTTTTATGCTTAATTTTCACTTGTTGGCAATTTGGACACTTAGCAATAAATCCCGCAATATCCTTCTTCATCCCATTCCACCAATAGACTTCCCGCAAATCACGGTAGATCTTGGTGGCTCCTGGGTGAATGGAATACCGAGAACTAGGGGCTTCTCACAAGAAATGTTCCCTTAAGTCATCAATAGTCGGAACACAACTGACCTTGATATCTAATAACACCATATCCTCCTTGGTAGAAAGCCTCAACGGACTTTCTAAGTACCGCTTCTGTAACACCCCGACTTTTCAAAACATCGAAATTAACTCGTATCTTCGTGGAAAGATAAGAAGGGTGGGTAATAAATTAAAAATGATGTGGTATGTCATATTTTAAGTTTTAAAGAGTTGTATCTCAAGTTTTGAAGTTAAGTAAGTAGGAAAATAAAAGTTGGCGAAAGTTATCGTAAGTTCCTTTTTAAAGATTTCTCTGAAATTTGGGTCAAATGTATTGGACGTTTTCTCCAAATATATAAAGAGTTAGAAGGCATGTTACCCATTAAATCGAAGGCCTACGAGTCTAGTTTGTAACGCACAAAACCCTGTCGACATCAGAGTAAAAAGTTATGAGGGTTTTACTAGAGACTGCCAGGGCATAATTCGGGTCGGGTAAAAAATATGGTATGTCGGCTTATTTAACGTTTTAAGCCATGAAAACATTTCATTTCAGTTCCAAACAAGAGAGAAAACTTAAGAGAGGGTTCATATGGAGTTCTAGCATGATGAAGGTTAGTTTTTGTCGATTTCTACCATTAAACATTGCCCCCGTGCCTAGAAACGTATTCCCTACACGTGGCAATCATTTTTCCCTTCTATTAGCTGCGTTTGGAGCTGGTTTTTGAAGATATAAATTTGTAGTTATTGGTGTTTCTTCAAGGTTTAAACTTGGTTAACTAAGGTAATCATCACGGGACTCTTTTATGATTGTTTTTATGAATTTATACGGACGTTTCGACAAGTTGGGGAAATATGGCAAATTTGCCGATATAAGATTAATTATGAACTGTTTATAGGTGCATACCAGCTGTGTATATATAGTGTTTGCAAAGCTTAGGACATAAGGAACAACTTTCGTGAAGGAACTACGATCTTTCGAGCGTGCATTGGAAAGGTATGTTAAGGTTATTCCCTTCGTTCGACATGTTTCCTTAGAGGTAGTTAACGTTGGTGATCTTGTAGATGTAATTGTGAGTGGTTGGCTGATTGGGTTGTTATAAACCCTCATTTTGAGGACTCACGATCTGTTAAGAAAGACCCTAAGTTAGGAACGACTTGGAGATTATTTATACATATTATTTATAGCTAAATTGCTTGTCTTTAGCCTATTCAATTGTTTGTTGTTGCCCTTGAGGCTATTGTGGTTAGTTATTGAGCTATGACCTGCCTATAGGGGCTATGATCTTGTCTAATAGGACTATGTTATTGCCAAAGAGGGATTTGTGTTTCCCATGGGGCTATATTGAAGCCAAAGAGGGTTATGTGTTGCCTACGGGGCTATTTTGACGCCAAAGAGGGTTATGTGTCGCCCACGGGGCTATATTGATGCCAAAGAGTGTTATGTGTTCCTATGGGGCTATTTTGATAGCAAAGAGGGCTATGTGTTGCCTATAGGGCTGTGTTGATGCAAAAGAGGGCAATGTACAGCCCATAGAGCTATGAAGTTGCCTAAGAGAGCTATGTGCTGCCTACGGGGCTATATCGTTGCCAAAAAAGGCTATGTAACTTCTTACAAAGACAAAGGGCTACTGATATGGGTATGCAGATTGATTTGGCACTTTCTAGGTTTATGAGGGCCTAGGTAGGTGGTATGTTGTTTGTACCTGCCGAGATTATGGGGGATTGGTTAGGTTGATGTTTGATCATTTTTGTATTTTTAGATTCAGTAGTGGGTTAGCATGCTTATTTAAAATTTTGGTTTCCTTACGTGATTGCTTTTGGTATATTATGATACTTGCTCATTTAGTCTATAGCCTTTCATACTCTGTACATTATTTGTATTGACACCCCATTGCCTTGGGGGCGCTACATTCATGCATGCAGGTCCCGACAGACGACCTAGTAGACCTCCTTAGCAGTAGGATTGACCTCTATCCGATTGGCTAGCCGTTATCCTCCGGAGCTGCCAGAGTTGGGAAGTTTGTTACCTTTTATTGTATATATCTTTATGGGTAGGCCGGGGCCCTATCCCGCCATTCTTTATTACTCTTAGAGGCTTGCAGACTAGTGTGTTGGATGCATAGCTACATTATAGCTATACTGGCCTAGGTTGTTGCTTTGCTGAAGCTTGTGAGTTGTTTGATGTATTGTATTGATATATTCCTGCTTTTAGTTTTGGTATAGATATAATGGTGGCCTCGATGGCCCAATCAGGACTTATGTGCTAGTTGGCTATTTATTTATATGATTTCCTGGGAGTAGTTGTTTCTTTTATAGATCAGTTGACAAGGACCTTGTCGGCCGAGGGCTTAGTTTTAAGGCGATATATACTTGTTTGTTTCCTTGATTGCGTTTGGCTGTCATGTGCTAGAAGCAAATGGTTCAGCAGGGTCAGCTCGGGCCTAAGTTTTGTCATTAGGAGCCAGTTGCCCCCCTTGAGTTTGGGGCGTGACAGCTTCTTTTAATTCTACTAGAATTTGATCAAGACCTTGGTTGGCCTTACATCCGTCATAAAAGGCGATTCTGACCCATTGTGAACCATAACTCCACCTTTGGTGGAATCAATTAACTGAACTCTCAATCGGGCCAATCTATGTACATCTCGTACTATTCAGTTTTATCTTCTTATATATGGGCAACACTTCCCATTGATAATTGGCTAAGAGCATCCACTACTACATTCGTCTTA
This sequence comes from Solanum stenotomum, assembly GCF_019186545.1. Classification (NCBI taxonomy): domain Eukaryota; kingdom Viridiplantae; phylum Streptophyta; class Magnoliopsida; order Solanales; family Solanaceae; genus Solanum; species Solanum stenotomum. Next base: position 18,494,951 of record NC_064291.1, on the reverse strand, counting down.
CCTGGGTGATAGAGAAAACTCATATCATAATCTTTCAATAACTCAAGCCACCTTCTTTGGCGAAGATTCAGATCTTTCTGATTAAATACATATTGAAGACTCTTGTCATTGGTAAACACATTGACATACACACCATACAAATAGTGCCTCCAAATCTTTAAGGCAAAAACCACCGCCGCTAATTCAAGATCATGGGTAGGATAATTCTTCTCATGAACCTTAATTTACCTTGAATCATAGGCGATAACTTTCCCATTTTGCATAAGCAAACATCCTAGCCCAATTCTCGAGGCATCACAATAAACAACAAAACCATCCGTCCCATCCGATAAAGTTAACACCGGAGCGAAAGTAAGTTTGTCTTTCAATTCCTGCAAACTCTTTTCACAAGATTCGGACCATATGAACTTGGCCTTCTTTTGAGTAAAAGTTGTCAATGGAGAGGAAATCGTAGTAAACCCATCAACAAATCTTTTGTAAGAACCAGCTAAACCCAAGAAACTCCTAATGTCCAAAGGTGATAGAGGTCTAGGACAGCTCTTGACCACATCCGTCTTCATAGGATCTACCTCAATACCCTTACTTGAAACAATATGACCAAGAAAAACTACGAACCTTAGCCAAAGCTCGCATTTGCTAAACTTTGCAAAGAGTTGTTGTTCCTTAAGGATTTTCAACACAATCCTCAAATGATTAATATGATCCTCCTCACTTATTGAATAGATCAAAATATCATCAATGAACACAATTACGAACATATCAAGGTATTGTCTAAACACCCTATTCGTCAAATCCATAAATGCCATCAGAGCATTAGTCAAGCCAAACGACATCACCAAAAACTCATAATGACTATACCAGGATCTAAAAGTTGTCTGCGGAATATCATCATTCTTCACCCTCAATTAGTGATAACCGACTTAATATCAATCTTAGAGAAGTAACTCGCACCTTGGAGTTGGTCAAAGAAATCATCTATCCTTGGAAGAGGATACTTATTCTTAATGGTCACCTTGTTCAATTGCCGGTAGTCAATACACATTCGGAGTGAACAATATTTCTTCTTAACAAACAACACTGGAGAACCCAATGGAGAGATACTTCGTCAGATAAAACCCTTATCCAACAAATCTTTCATTTGATCCTTTAATCAATTAAGTTCTACCGGAGTCATTTTATAGGGAGGAATAGAAATAGGCTACGTATTTGGGAGAAGGTCAATACCAAAATCTATTTCCCTTTCACGAAGAATACCGAGTAAATTGATATGCTCAAATTACACCTCCTTAAAAAAGTATAAGCGATCGTTATCAAGTAAAGAATCCAACTTCTAGGTTGGGGCCGATCCCACGAGGAATATGGTTTAGACTTAAACTTAACTCACTATTATATCCGTTTAGTCAACTTATTTCCGAGACAAGTAAGTAAAGGGGGGGGGGATTTGAGAAACAAATAACTGATTGTTGTTTAAGTAACTGCTGATCAAGATTCAAACTTTGTTGTATCAATGAGAGAGAGAAACTAGGGAGTATGTGTTCCCTATAAGCTCTTAATGCGGTAATTCTAATAATAGTAATCCTTTCCTAGTGTTTTACATGCAAAGTTGGTAAGTTAGGTATCCCTAAGTGATTGGTCCTCCAAATAGGGAATTTCACCCCGCACCTTGATTCGGCTACATGTTTATAATTTAATAACCCTTACCTTTACCTCAGAATAGACATCACATCAATGTATGACTTAGTTTTCACCCTCGCACCAATTGACATTAGACTATTTGTAACACTCCAAAAATTCTATGACTTAAGTTAGAGCCTCACCTTATGAATAATGACTTAAAAATAGTTAAGATGATGTTTATAAACATAAACTAATGTAATTGACTTGGTTTTGAAGAGTAAAAGTCTAAACGTCAAGAAACGACCACGACGTGCGGAAACTAGAGAAAAATATGTTCTAGTGTGTCCTTAGGTTTTAGGCAGGTTTGGGAGTGTCGTATGATGGTATAATCTGGTGAAAAGGTTTAAAATAGGTAAATATATGTTCCTAGGGTCAAAATGTTTGGGCCACCCTAAGGGACCCCGAGGAGGACCCCAACCTTAGCCAAGCAACTTGCCAAGGCAACTTGCAAATTGCACTTGGAGGGAATAGGGGCGTGTCACGCACTTGCTCCCACAAGGAGAAAAAATTTAGTTCATGACGCGGTCGTGTTACGGACTCTACTGTCTCAAAATTTAATTCAAAATATCTTCAGGGAACAGCTCCGCGTCGCGGACTTGTTCTGCGACGAAAATACAGAAATTCAGAAATCTATTTTTACTTCATTAAAGAGTCCATTTAAGTGAGGGGTATTTAGGGTACTTTAGGTGACGTGTATATAATGATTTTTAAATCAATTTACCTCACTTTTATCACTCAAACACAAAACTCCAAAGATCTAAACCTAAAGTTCCTCCTTCTCACTACTCTCTCTCTCTTCTCAAGAACTCCATTGAAGAAGATTGGAGCTTCAAGAAGAAGACCAACTCTCCAAGGTTTCAACTCATATTTTTGTGGTTAATTCATCAATAAGGTATGGTTGCTTATCACTCTTGGGATTCCTTTCCCCAAGAGGCCCCTTCAAGATGAATTTCAAAATCTCCAATTTCTAGGTTTCAATCCAAAAATGTGGGTCTTCTTTGTAAAGTGAAATTGATGTTATAAACTTACTTTGATTGATGTTATATGAACAATTATGGATGAATTTATGTTGTATTGGTGGTTTCTTGAAGAATTCCCCACGAGATCCATGTTTCTCCTTCTTTTCCTAATTCCAACCCTAGTTTGTGTTGGATATTGATTGAAGGCTATGAATTGAATATGATGTTATGTAATTCATTTTTGTATGATGATTCTACCCTAGGTTATGTATAATTTCTATGAAATTAGGGTTGAGTCTTTGAATGAAGCCTTCAAGGCTATGAACGGAATATGTCAATTACTTATATTGATGTTGATTATGTTATTACATCATGAATTACCTTGTATTATGTATTGGTTATGAATTGCTTGGTAAGTGAAGTATGAATGTCCCACGAAGGTCAAGAAGGTATGAAGGTTGGTTCTTCTTTGAACTCAAGTATGAAAGGTTAATTACTTAGATTGTAATGATGTTATATCTAATGTGTTATTGTGGTGTTGATGCTCTAGTTTCCTCATCCTTAACCCTCTACACTTGAATTAGCTATGAAGTATGTATGTATATTATGGTATGATTGTTATATGATTGAAAGGTAGTTCTCATGATTTTAGTGTAATGTAAAGTGAAAGGTTTACTCACTTGCTAAGTGTCTCTAAAGTGAAAGGATTGTTACTCACTTATGAACACATATGAGCTATTATGGTAAGATGTCTACATAAGAGTCTAGTAAAGGCTAATGTGAACTTATGTGAAGACTAAAGATGATTACTCAAGGTAATTAGATGCTTAGCACCGAAAGGGCATGTAAATAAGATGGGGGTCTCACGCTTAGTAAGTCCGGCTCCCCACATGGGTTTCCTCACGTTTAGCAAGTCCGGATTACCTACGGTATGTGTTGTCTCATGAGATGGAAACCCCACGTTTAGTAAGTTAGGGTTTCTAGAAGCAATCTCCTTGACCCTTAACTATGTGCCCACATAGGACTCTAGCTTAGTGGATCCATCTAGATAGCTATGTACGAATGGTTACACCTTAGGCAAGTGTTAACCCTCTCTTTTTGGTGTCGGAGTAGAACACCGGATTCCATGTAGCTCTCATGGTCTATGTCGGTTATTGCAATATTTCCCTAATGTAAAAGTAAATGAAGGTATGAAAGGTGTGAACTCTTACTAGGGCTTTCTTAAGGGTTTCTACATAGTGTAAGGGAGGGTATGGGACTTCTCTTGCATATTGCACTTGTGGGATCCTAAGAGATGGTTGTAGCAGTGTTCTCTAATGATTTTGATGATTATGACTTATGTATGTTGAAGCTATGTTATGTATGATCATTATGAATATGGTAAGTTATGATGAAATATGATCTTATGAATGTATGCATGAAGTAGGTTGCTTAATGTGATACTTGGCTTTGAATAGGGTTATGGGGTTCTACTCTTTGCATTGCACTAGTATTACTTGGGTTGTCTACATGGTGGGATGATATTATGTTGGTTTGGACTATGATACTTAATTTGTGTGCATATTGGATTTACTTGGCAAAAAGCATGTTTTGAAGAAAATGTCCTTTTATGCATGTTTCAATGGTTTTTATGCATAGTAGCCATACTTAGTACGTGTGTTGTACTAACCCATATTTTCTCCCTTTTTCCCAAACATTTAGGTTTAGGCCGTTGAGGATTCAAGCTTACTTCTCAAGACACATGGAGTTGTTTCCCCAAGTTGGTGAGTTCTCTAATCCGAGGACAAGACCCTATGATCTAGCTTCTAAGTTTAGTTCTTTGCTTATGTTGAAAGACATTGTTGTGCTTCCTATTTTCAAGACTTCTTATTGATGTAAGGGCTAAGTCCCATTTTTGATACTTGTATGTCTAAATGGTGCATTGTGACGAAGTTAGATTCTATTTTTCATATATGAAGTGAAGTTGAACTTCCAAAGTAAAAGTTTTAAATTTTTCGTGATTTTATTCTATGATACATGTTATGATGAATGCTAAGGGCTTGTATAAGACCTCTTCGAGGTCGAATACGCCTGTAACGACTAGGGGGTGCTCTCGAGTCGTTACACTATTAGATAGTATCACACTAAATCTCTGTTGATAATTCTTTTCTTAATTAATACCTCCTTGGTCTGGCAAGTAGCAACAAGGCGAGTTCTAACGCGTGCACTCGTTAAAACGACTTCTAAGTGAAAGAATTACCAATACATGCATCAAGACTATTCAAGAATTACTTAGTTATTATTCATACGTTGTTAATTGCTCATGGTTCCCACAACCCTAGTTGTGGATTTAGTTACTCATGCTTGAAAGAACACAATTCATATTTTTGTAAAGAGAATTCATGAACTTACGTTTAGAGTAGAAGAAACCTGTAATCTCCAATTGAATTTCAAAGAAAAAATCTTATAAACCGAAATCTGGAAATCAAATTGCCAAAGTTTTCAAGTTAATTCCCAAGCAAATATCAAGAACTAAAAGTAAACAATAGTGTCTAACCTCCAAAAATAAGGTTTACATACCCTATTTATAGAAAAACATGTCCTAAACAAAAAGGAAACAAAATAAGGAAATAAACTTTCTGGACGCAGCTCTGATCGACGACTTCGACCTACGGTCTGTAGGTCCCTTCCGTTGGTCAACACTTAGACTTTTTCTACAAGGCCTGGAACCTTCAACTCCTAGTTCATCACTCACAGACGTGCAGGACGGACCGTGGGTCCTCTTCCGTGGCTTAACACTTAGGATTTTCATCAGGTACTGGAACTTTGACTCCTAGTTTATCTTCTACGGACGTGCAGGACAGCTTGTAGGTCGACATACAATCTGTAGGTTGCATCGTTATTCCACACTTGGTTAGACTTCCCTGAAGCTCCTATCTACGCCCACCATCGACAAACCGTCATAGGACCTACGGTCCGTAGGTCCCTCCATGGGTGGCCATTTCTGCATATTTTCAACTGTCATCTCACTTTACCACGTCCAAGCCTTTTTCCTGCAAACATGATTCAAAATACATTATTTATATTACAAAATGTCCCTAGACACACACAACTCTTAAGTGAAATGTATTAAAAATACCGTAAACTCACGGTATATCAATACCCTCAACTTAAACATGTTGTTTGTCCTCAAGCGACACACTAACACTCTAAACGACTCTTGTGTAGAAGCAGACATACAAACTCAAACAATCACATGGCCATTTTAATCCACTCCATTTTCTCAATGCAAATCTTTTCTCTTAGACTCAACAAGCTAACTCATGCGGATCAAGATGTGAGAAAGATCGACCAACAGACACCACAACATACACTTTTCACAATCACCAAGGTAGCAACTTTTCGACAATGTAACTAGTGCCCTCACTTCAAACGAAATCCTTTTCACACAGACGATATGAATTTTTAGTTTTTAGGGTTCATGCAACGCTTTTGCTCAGAAGTGACTTCAAGTACAGTTAGTGCTCAATACCATAGGCCTGCCCTTATTTTCACTGCTTAGACCCTCCAAACTAGTTTCTAGGATCACTATAGGACTTTCTTAGCTTGTAATGTAGGCTCAGGGTCAGGTGTGGTACATTTGGGTACTTTTTAGTGACTTTCTGCCCTCCTTGACATTACATTGGCTTTTTATCTCTTTTCTCAACCTATTTTTGTCATCCTTTCATTTTACATTCTTTCCCTCGACACTTTTAAACAAGGATGTGACTTTTGACTTTTTGGTTCTTATTTTTCACTTTCTTCTTTTTCTTTCACTTTATTTTTCTTTATTTTTTTCAGCACATTTATTTATCATCTTTTTTGCTTCTTTTGCACAAAGTCACATCCCCTTCTATCTTTTCTTTTTCTCTTTTCAACACAAAACTCTTTTCATACCCTCTTTTCTTTTGGGTTTCTCTTTCATAACCACTCTCAACTTATGGATTTTTCACTAGTTGAGGTGCACAATTGATGTTCGACGTAATCAACTGACATTATTTCGGTTCAAGTTCCATATGATCGCGTGTAGTGATATAATCCAACCAAGGGTTGGGATCGTTCCCACAGGGAGTGGTTTTGAGAATTAACAGAAAAATAAAATCTAGTTCTAATTAGTTATAGCTATAGATATTAATGATTAAAAACATATTAAATCTAAGGAGTGACGCAAACGTTAATTATCAATGTGGGTTTGTATTAATTAACTACTAAAAACAGCAAAAACATAAGAAAATGAGATAGAGAAACGGGATTCTTGGGATGTGATAGGCATACGGGATAAACTAGACTATCGAGTACATGCTTTTGATGGTAGATTATTGAACATTTGTGACTAGGCTAGACTATAGTGGGGTAAATTCTCTCTCGAGAAACTTACCCCGAATCAACTCAGTTTCTCTCAAACACTGAGTTGCTGCATTAAGCACAATCCACCTTAGACCATTCACTCTCTCGAGTTGAATGTGTGGGAAAAGGACTAGGATTCACTCTCTTGAGCTGAACCCATGTCGACCCAATACCACCGGCTATCAACTTAGTAGTCTTAGTTTTACGACCTCTCTCTCGAGCAAGCCAAAAACATTAAGATGAAATCGTATTTGCAACTAAAATCCCATTAAGTTCATACACAACTACTAAACGAAATCAGATTTAAACAATAAAGAAACCATCAACAAGCAAGACCCAACAGATAATCTAACCCATATTCACAAAATCACACCCGAAGAATTGGGGTTTTAGCTAGACATGTTAAAGAGATAAAAATTTATACCAATATCAGTTTCCATCAGCTGGGTATGAAGAATTAATTCTTAAAACACGTCAAGAGTGAAGAATCTTCGAGACCCACATCCAATTTCTTGGAGTTGAACCCCTTTGAATCTTCAAGGTCTTAGAACAAAGTCTCCAAAACCCTTTAAAACGTAGAAAATTAATATGTTGTATCCGAAATTTTCTACTGAAATAAAATTTAAACAACTATTTATAGGTGTCAAAAAGTGTGTTGCGAAGGGTCACTCGGCGCAGTTAGTCGGGATCGTCGATGCACTTAGCGAATCTCTCATTGGTTTGCTTCATCGACTTTCAACTATTGCTTGCAGCATCTTCGCATTCTAGATCATTGGGCGGTATAGTACTGCATCACGAAACTGTTCGGCGACGCGCCGACTTGATGTTTTCATCACTGACTTGATCTTTTCCTTCAGGGCTCAGCTCACTGGAACTTTCTGTGAGGTTCAGGCCATTCGGCGACTCGCCTAATGCATTAGACGATCCTCAGGCCTTCTTTTCTTCGTCTTTTCGGCTATTTTGTTACTTTTTGCCAAGTAGTGTCTGTGTTTTGTCTCAAACTCCAAATACCTGAAACTTAAGGTTTTACATCAGTTATTGAGACAAAATAAGCATTTGAGGACACTAATTCTATTAAAATCACGCCCTAAATGAGTCCAAATTGTGGACTAATCAACAATATCCGATGTCGGACCAGGGAAAAGATCAAGGTAACTTTTGAATTAGCCACCCTCAACTTAGGCTTTTGGACTAAGTCAAGGTGCACATGTCCAAGGAGGGACCGGGGTCAAGACACTTATTTTAGGGAAGGTGAGTTAGGTGAATCAAAAGAAATGGTCTATTTTAGGCTCAAATATTTGGATCAAAGGGAACATTTATTTCATTTGGTTGGATCATTTTAGGCATTAGTGGACTTATTAGAACAAGGGCCTATGATCACTTCCTGGCTTCTAGCCTAGATTATCTTAGCAGGACCAACGGGGCAAGTTCTAGATTGGCACAAATTGTCTGAACATTCAACTTTTCTCACACACTCTTGGCGCACTGTTTCATTATCAGATTATCAGATTACCTAGTTCAAGTTTTAGCTTAAGTCATGAGGTCAAATTGGTTCTTATCATGTCACATTGAGATCCAACACATTCAACTCATCAAGACTATAGATCTAGAACAATTAAACATTTTTTGGACAGAGATCATTTTTTTTATGTTTTTCATGCCATCATGCTTTCATTTTTATACTTACTCGTACACATACATTCCTAAACATGTTGGTTCAACAGAAATTAAAATAGTCTCTTGGGGGGAAAAGAACACATGCAAGAAAACCCCAAGAGAGGATTATGAGTTGGGTTACTCAAACTTCACCCTATCACTCACAATCCATTTACCTCACCCCTAACAAAATAAAGTGCAATTGTCCCCAATGCACAAAAAAAAGCAAATGATCGGGTGAAGCAAACCTGTGGCACATATGCATCGAAGATCACTCAAGAAGTGGGTGGGTCCGGTTTCCCGGAACCCGCTGGATCAACACTTGGAACGCCATCAGTAGCGCTCCCATCAACAATTACAGCACTCTCAATAGTGCTCTCATCAATTCTCACAGCACCGTCAGTAGTGCTCTTTTCATCCATCTTAGGTTGCCTCCCAAGCAACGCTTGATTTCACTTCGCGGTATGACACATACCCCTTGATTAGTCAGACTTTATCAACGTAATAGGCGTCAATCACTTCATTCACACTCTCATAATTTCCTATGTAGCTTTTTATCCTTCGGTGGTCCGCTTTGAACCTTGTCCCACTCTTTTTCTCGAGTTCAACCACTCCATGTGGGGATACTTGGGTCACTCTGAATGGTCCGGTCCACTGGGACTTGATTCTGCCAGAAACCAGCACAACCTTGAATTATACAACAACACCCGATCACCAGGAGCTAGTTCGCGCTTTTCGGTCTTTCAAGCATGGTTCTTTTTCTCCATGCACAAGCCTGCACCTAACTTCTCCTTACTAAACACTTCAGCACCTTTTCCCAAAGTGTGACTCACCACAGATACCGATTTAAGATCATTTTCCTGCCGCATAGACTTACAGACGTTAAAGGTCACCTCCTCCTTATTCAGTCAAAACTTCATCTGCCCTCTCTCCATATCGACTAAGGCATGCCCAGTAGCAAGGAATGGTCTCCCTAAGATGATGGGGACCTCAAAGTCAACCTCGCAATCAAGTATCACAAAGTCTGTCGAAAAAATGAATGACCCCACTTTCACAAGGACATTTTGAATCACTCCAATAGGCTTTTTCACAGTTCTATCAGCCATAAGTAAGCGCATCGTACTTGGTTTTGGATCCCCTAAACCCAACTTATTATAAATCAACAATGGAATCAAGTTAATGATGGCACCTAAATCACACAAACCTTTCGCAATGTGCATCTTACCAATGGTGCACGGAATAGTGAAAGCTCCAGGATCCTCTTTCTTTTGTACCAGTGACCTTGTAGAAATGGCACTACAATGTTGCAACCTCTTATCATTCTCAAAACTGACAACCCTCTTTTTAGTCACCAAGTCCTTCATGAACTTTGCATACCCATGCATTTTCTTCAAAGATTCTATCAAAGGGACATTGATGGAAAATGGTTTCAATATAGTTATAAACCTGCGATATTTTCCTTCTTCGGTCTTTTGCACTAACCTCTGTGGGAAATGAGGTGGAGTTCTCTGCATGGGGATAACTTTTTGGGTTATCTCTCCTTCCTTCTCTGTGGCATTTTTAGATTCTCCAGTAACCTCATTCTCATCATCATCGTTTTCAGCCACTTTTTCCACATCAGATGGCATGGGAGAATCAATAATCTGCTTTCCTCCACAAGTCGTGATTGCCATAAAATGCCCATCATTTTTTGAATTCTGGATGGTGTTGCTAGGAACTTGCCAGGCTGACGTGGGTTTATTATAATGGACAACTGATTGATCTGCTGCTCCAGTTGTTTGATCGACATTGCATGGGCATCAACATTTTTACCAATCTCGGACAACTCAGTGCGTATCTCTTTCACGTTCTGATCAGTAGTGTAAAACCTTTTCATCATCTTTTGCATAATATCCTCAACGCGTGACATATTAACCCTAGCTTTTCTATCACCAGACTCCCTGTTCCCAGGTGGGACGTAGGGCCCAACTCTCTTATTCATGTTACCATAGTTGTTCCGGTTGTAGTTGTTATCGCGATTGTAGTTCCCATCTCGGACATAATTACCCTCTTGATTGTAGTTGTCATAGTTCTGACCTTGGTTTCCTTGCCCTTGGCTCTAATTATCCAAGTTGGAACCTTAGGGGTTGGCTCGGAAACCCACCGTCTGATCATACACCAAATAAGCATCCTCCTCATAGTAGAATTCCTCAACTTGTAGTGGTGGAGTTCTAGTCAAGTAGTTTAGTGCATTCACATTTTTTGCACCTCCGCTCACATGCTTCAACACCAACCCAAGTTATGTTCTCATCTGAGCCATCTCCTCACGAATGTCATCGTCAGATTGACTAGGTGCAACTTGAACTGCAAAAGTGTTTCTTTCGGTGTTTGACTTTCTAGTGCTCCATCCTTTATTATTTCGGGAAGTCTTCTCCAAATTCTCAGCGATCTCCTCAAAAATGCACTCACCATATGATCCTCCAGTGATAGTATCAAGCACAGCCTTACCATTGTCATCCTGACCTCTGTAGAAATACTCCTTCAGTGACTCATCATCAATGCGGTAATTCAGAACACTTCTTATAAATGCAATGAACCTATCCCACAAACTACTCACAGACTCTCCAGGTAGTGCCACGAAGTTGTTAAGTTTGTCTTTGTGGTTCAGTTTCTTAGATAACGGGAAGTACTTTGCCATGAACACCCTATGCAATTGGTCCCATGTATGAATCGAGTTATATGGAAGCTCAGAAAACCACACCGCAACATCTCTATTCAATGATAGAGGGAAAACTCTCAACCCTATGATGTTCATATCCAACTCTGGTCACCCCACACAACCTTTGCAGACACTCATCAGCTTGGCCATAGGCCCATATGGATCATCCAAAGCCATACCATAAAACAACCCCCTCGTAGGTAGCATCTGCATCAGACTGCTCGTCACCACAAATGTATGCCCTGGAGGTAGTGGAGGGAGAACAATGGGTCCTTCTGATTCGGCAGTATTGAACTCGACCCTGTAGTTATCTTGCAACCTTGGTTCTGGCGGATTCTGCACCATCAATGCATCTCCAAGTAGATTACCACCATGATCCTGGGTGCACACATTAACAACCTAGGAGGCTGCAACTCAACTTCATCACCTAGATTCCCTCCAATTGGATTGAATTGGACCCCTTGATTATTCATCTTTCTCAAAGTTTTGCTCAACTCTGGATCATATGGGGTCAATGGTTCGCTTCGACTCTGTGTACTTGGCATATACTAGAGTAGAAACTTGTAGAAATCAAAAACAAAAGTAAGCGTAAAATTGGGAAATAATTTACTAAATTTAAATAATGTAGTTAAACTTAATCTAAAAGCCTTATTCCCCGGCAGCGGTGCCAAAACTTGATAAGCTCAAATTACACCTCCCTAAAGAAGTATAAGTGATTGTTATCAAGTAAAGAACCCAACTAGTAGGTTGGGGTCGATCCCACGAGGAATATGGCTTCTTAAACTTAACTCACTATTATATCTGTTTAGTCAACTGATTTCCGAGACAAGTAAGTAAAAAGGGGGGGGGGGGGGGGGGNGGGGGGGATTTGTGAAACAAATAACTGATTGTTATTTAAGTAACTAGTGAGCAAGATTCAAACTTTGTTGTTATCAATGAGAGAGAAAAACTAGGGCGTATGTGTTCCCCATAAGCTTTTAACGCAGTAATCCTAATAAAAGTAATCATTTCCTAGTGTTTTACATGAAAAGTTGGTAAGTGAGGTATCCCTAACTGATTGGTCCTCCAAATAGGGAATTTCACCCCGCACCTTGGTCCGGCTACGTGTGTATAATTTACTAACCCTTACCTTTACCTCAGATTAGACATCACATCAATGTATGGCTTAGTTTTCACCCTCACACCAATTGACATTAGACTATTAGATAGTATCACACTAAATCTCTGTTGATAATTATTTTCTTATTAACTACCTCACTGGTCCGGCAAGTAGCAACAAGGCGAGTTCTAACGCGTACACTCATTAAAAAGACTTCTAAGCGAAAGAATTACCAATACATGCATCATTACAATTCAAGAATTACTTAGTTATTATTCATATGTTGTTAATTGCTCATGGTTCCCACAACCCTAGTTGTGGATTCAGTTACTCATGCTTGAAAGAACACAATTCATATTTTNCAGCAAGGCGAGTTCTAACGCGTGCACTCATTAAAAAGACTTCTAAGCGAAAGAATTACCAATACATGCATTATTACAATTCAAGAATTACTTAGTTATTATTCATATGTTGTTAATTTCTCATGGTTCCCACGTTACTCATGCTTGAAAGAACACAATTCATATTTTTGTAAAGAGAATTCATGAATTTACATTTAGAGTAGAAGAAACCTGTAATCTCCAATTGAATTTCAAAGCAAATATCTTATAAACCGAAATCCGGAAATCAAATTTCCAAAGTTTGCAAGTTAATTCCCAAGCAAATATCAAGAACTAAAAGTAAACAATAGTGTCTAACCTCTAAAAATGAGGTTTACATACCCTATTTATAGAAAAACATGTCCTAAACAAAAAGGAAACAAAACAAAGAAATAAACTTTATGGATGCGGCTTTGATCAATGACTTCGACCTATGGACCATGGGTCGACCTTCGGTCTGTAGGTCCCCTCTGTTGGTCAACACTTAGATTTTTTCTGCAAGTCCTGGAACCTTCAACTCCCAGTTCATCACGAATGGACGTGCAGCACGGACCGTAGATGGGTCCTCTTCCGTGGCTCCACACTTAGGATTTTCATCAGGTACTGGAACTTTGACTCCCAGTTCATCTTCTAGGGACATGCAGGACAACTCATAGTTCGACTAAGGTCCGTAGGTTGCATCGTTGTGCCACACTTGGTCAGACTTCCTTGAAACTCCTATCTACGCCCACCATCGACGGACCATCATAGGACCTACGGTCCGTAGGTCCCTCGGTGGGTGGCTATTTCTGCAGATTTTCAGTTGTCATCTCACTTTACAATGTCCAAGCCTATTTTTTGCAAAGATGAAACAAAACACATTATTTCTAATTAAAAATGTCCCTAGAGACACACAACTTTTAAGTGAAATGTATTAAAAATACTCTAAACTCACGGTATATCATAAATCATCTGGGAACACTTCCAGAAACTCATTTACAATAGGGACCGACTCAAGACTAGGGGTTTTAGAATCCATATCCCTCACCCTAACTAGATGGTACAAGCAACCCTTAGAAATCATCTTTATAACTTTAAGATGTGAAATAAACCGACCTTTCGGCATAAATTCCCCCCCCCCTTCTACTCTAGGACAGGCTCATTCGGGAACTGAAACTTGACTAGATGAGTTCTACAATCAATAGAAGCATAACAAGAGTGCAACAAATCCATCCCAAGGATGACATCAAAATCTAGCATATCAAGCTCTACCAAGTCAACAAGAGTAACTCTATGGAATAGGGAGACGGGACACTTTCTATAAACCCTCTCAGCCATCACAAAATTACCAACAGGATTAGAGACAGAAAAAGGATCTAATAACACATCAGGAAGCACATCAAATCTCATAACCACATATGGCGTCACAAAAGACAAGGTGGCATCGGGATCAAGTAAAGCATAAACATCTAGTTGGAAAAATTTCAACATACCGATAACCACATTGGGAGAACCCTCTTGTTCACCTCGAGTCTGGAGTGCATAGAATCGGTTTTGCTTGGGAGCATTGGAACCCAAACCACTAGGAGGAGCTTGTTTGCCCTCTCTTCCCTTAGCCTTAATCATCGGACAATCCCTCATTTTATGACCACTCTTTCCACAACTGAAAAAACCATTGGTGCCGGCTAGACACTTACCCTCATGCTTCTTTCCACACCTAGCACAAGTAGGCAATAGGGATCCAATACCATTTCCTCCTTGAGTTTTTGGGTTATACACCCTTTCATTGTTATACCTTGGAGGAACATTAGAAGAACCTTGCTTGGAGAACTTTTGTTGAAACCTTGAACGATCATGTCCACATGACCTAGAGTATGAAAAGTTGCCATCATCTGTTCTTGCCCTCTTTGTTTCCCTAGACCTCTCCTTAATATTTTCCTCTTCAATCTGTTGGGCATAGACCATGAGACAAGAAATATCCATGTCATGGACAAGCATAGCCGTACGACACTCTTTCACTACCAATTCAGACACACCAAAAACGAACTTGCTCATCCTTGCCCTAGAGTCGGCAACTATAGAAGGAGCATATTTTGACATTTGAGTAAACCTTAAAGTATATTCTTTCACACTCATGTTCCCTTGTCAGAGATTGATAAACTCAAGCACTTTTGCTTCCCTCATCTCAAAAGGAAAGAACCTATCAAGAAAAGCGGACTTAAACCTTTTTCATTCTAGGGACCTGCATCTACCAGTCTTGCTTCCTTTCATTGGCTGAACCAAATTTGAGAAACCCCTTTTTGTTGATAAGCAGCCAATTCCGCCTTTTTTACCGGAGTCACTCCTATAATAGTCAAGACCTTATTGATCTCATCAATGAACTCTTAAGGATCTTCCTCAACCTTGGAACCATAGAATTCCAAAGGATTTATTCTTGTGAAGTCCCTCACTCTAGATGTCACCGTACCCACACTTGGGTTCACGGGGTTCACAACTTCCCTATTGGCTTGGGCCGTCACGGCTTAAGCCAACACTTGAAAAGCCGTCCTAAACTACGCATTAGTCACTTGCTCGGCCAAAGGGTTAACCGGATCTTGAGGAGGAGCTCCTTGATCAACATTTTCTCCCTCGGTCCTTCTAGCAAAAGCTCTTCAAATAGTCATATCATGTAGACCATCGGGTAAGGATTAGGAGAAAGACCTTATAGAGTTAAACTTTATCTCACGACTTGGAGTAAAGAAAGTAGTAAAGTTTCCTAAGCATCTAATAGCCTCTCATTCATATATGTGGTGCACTTCACACTTATGAACAAGACTCTACTAGACGTGGTTTTGAGACATCCTAGAACCATTCTAAACTTTGTGCTATGATTACCAAGATTGTCACGACCCATGGGTACCCCCTAGATGAAACAAGGCGTACAAGACCCCGAGAGGCCTCATACAAGCCACTTAGCATTCATAACATAAGATAATAGAAAATACGAGGTTTTTAAAACCTTTGAACAAAATCAAAGTCTTTATAAAATCGAAGCGGAAGTCTAATACACTTTGTTTCAAAAACCATATACTACAAAAGAATCCTTGAGACATAGCCCATACAACAATGTTTGAAACATGAAATGAAAGAACATGAGAGAAATGGTGGCCAAATGCTCGAATTCTATGAGGACTCACCAATCTTCAAGTCTTGCCTCTACTAAGATCCTAGCCACGGAGATGAGGGTCGAGATCGTTGGACCCTACATTTGTATAAGAAATGTAGGAAAGAGTATGTAATAGTACAAACATGTACTAAATATGATAGCTTGCATAAACATAAACATAATCATAAGAGTTAGACAACATAAGTCATAAGTATAATCAACACAAGTGAATCTCATCTTAAACATACTTACGATACTTCTTTGAAGTAACCTTGTCTCAACATAACTATGCTAAATTGGATGGAAAAGTAGTTTATTCTTAGTTGTTCTTATTATCCATGGAAGGCGCGTCATCTTACCAATCCAAGCTAAGTCATTATCCATAAAAGGCACGTCATCATGCCAATCCAAGCTATACATGGAAGGCATTATATTATCAATCCAAGCTACCATGAAAAGGCATCATCTCACCAATCCAAGCTACCATGAAAAGGTATCATCTTACGAATTCAAGCTACCATGAAGAGGTATTTTCTTACCAATTCAAGCTACCATGAAGAGGTATCATCTTACCAATTCAAGCTACCATGAAAAGGTATCATCTTACCAATTCAAGCTAGGTCTTATTATCATAACTCATAAATTTTTAGATTCATTTTAAGTGAGCAAGACTTTCAACCTAGAATTATTTAGTGTGAGAAAGCCTTTTACATTCATACATAAGTAATTCATGTGAGAACTATCGCTTCAACAACAATACATCTAAATTATCAATTCATAATAGAAGATTTACTCTAATAGCCCTACATCTCAGAATCATCATATATGCCTAAATCTCAAGACAATTCTAACCATAAATAATCATATATGATTCACTCTCAAAGCAATTCTAATGTATCTCATCAATCCTATAAGAATACATCTAAACCCACAAATTCTCCTTTCAGGGCATAAAACCCATTTACATAAATTTCATCCTTCTAGACATGGGTTAGGAATGGGCACATGTAAATCCATCCTAAAAACATGTAATCCTATCAATTCATGCATAAAAAATCATAACCCAATCATTTGGATCAACATTCATGAATACCCACAACTTTAGAAGAAAACCCTAACTCAAATCGGGGAATTTCTACTTTTTAATTGTGGAATCTTAGGGGAGCCATGGATGAAAGGATTCCATGAATGAAAACCCATCATACCTTGATAACAAAGCCCATAAATGCTTGAGGAATGGAGACTTGACCTTGATCCTAGCTTGAGCTCTTTCTTCTTCTTCAAGTTCTAGAGAGAGAACTATTAGAGAGGAAGAACTAGGGATTTTTTTTGGGGTTTTGGAAATAATGACTTGAATAGGTGAGTTTTAGGGTTAAAATCACTTATATCGAGGTCCTAGGCTTGGGCAAAATGGCATAGTATTAATTTAATTAAAATCGTAAAAGACCCAAAAGCCCCTAACTTTCATTGAACTGCCCCATCACCATGTGAGGCTTCACAAGCCGTCAAGAGTCACACATCCCATAGTGGTGCCCGTGGTCCCTTGAACAGTGGCCGCACTTGCCACCCTTCAACCCCCTAAATCTAACTCTTAACCACGACTCTTTTCATGGCTCATGGTGGCCTTCACGAGCCGTCTAGTGGCTCATGGGAAGGGTCTCAATTTGGCAGACTACAAGGAGCATACTGCCTAGCCTCCACGCCCCTCACCACAGCCTATGATCCCTACCACTAGGCGTCATGGTGGCGTGGGAGGTGAGGCAACCCTGTTAGCTACTGCCTAAGGTCTACAGGCACCACCATGGCTCGGCTGCCCTTCAAGACCCGTGTGGCCTTCATGGAGGGTGCCAAGGCAAAATCCTAGGTTTATAATCTCTCCCTTGGACCCTTGCTTAGGCTACTAGGTTCTGAGGTGTTACAGTTTTACAGAACTAAGCCCCTCACTTGAGTCTTGGGACGTTTTGCTAGAGCCCTGCCCTAGGGTGAGCCCTGAGGCGAGTCCCAACAGAGTTTTTTAAAACACTAGTTTATTGTGAATTTGGAATAAAATGTGAACTTCTGAAACTGCCAAGATGCCTCAAAAATTAACTCTTTGTGCTCACGGAGGATGGTCTGCATTCGCGGACTGGTGTTGGTTGGATGGGCTCATTCCCGTGTAAATTTGAATGTGTTCGTGTTCAACTGTTGACCACATCTCCGCGCTCACTGGTCTATTAACGTAGTTCGTGAAGAACAAATATCTTGCGAAATTTTATTTTCTGTACCTAAAACAATCACATTTCATTGGATAATTAGCCTCAATCAACATTAACAACAAAAAAACTATAAGAAAAGAGATACAAACGAGTAAAATTATGTACTTAACACAGGGCTTGGGTTTGGACAACGTTGTATCAGAGAGCTAAGTTATTCGAAGCGATGTTAGAGAATTTCTAAGGCATTTCTAACACCAAATCACAATTCTAAGGCAAACTCTATCCTACGGCTAGGCTTCGACCAAGAACAAGCCACTAATAACAATACAACCAAACATATATATAAAACAACGCATGATACAATAAGTAAACAAGGTAGACATGCTCAATTTCTCAAAAACTATCGGAAAAGAAGGCTAACGCATGCGTTCGATCCACTAAACATGATACAAGCTAGAAATCCATCTTGAAACTAGATAAACATCATGAACTTACTAATCACTACTAGAAATTTGGCCTATTGCAACGCTTATTCGACAACAATTTTACAATTGTGGCAATAGAGTATGTGTTGCCAAAGTTATGACCATAGCAATATATCCTTAGATCTAATAGAGTAATTCTTAATATAAACCGTGGCATTATCTATATAACCGCCGCTATAGATTATCTATTGTCACATACTTATTAACCGTGGCAAAATAACACTCTGTGGCAAGGGTTTGTTTAAGTGAAAAGTAAAAGCAAATTGCCCAACCCGTGAATTTTGTGTAAAAAAATAATTTCCCTCCACTAATTTCATTTACGTGCACTTTTTTTTTATTTTAATGAACTAATAGCTCAAAATATATTCTCAAATACCCATTTCATTTCTCCAATAACCAAAATCAAAGCAATGAGTGCGTGGTCTTCTTCTCCAATAATCAAAATCAAAGCCCTAAAATTTCAGAACTCCGGTGACTCCTTCTTCTTCGACAACAAACTTTGAGCTCCGGTGAATAAAATCACTTTCTTCTCATACAGTGGTCTTGTTCTCCGGTGTGAAGTGTTCATCTTTAGTGGTCTTCTTCTCCAAAAGTAGTCTTCTTCAAAATTAAGCTTCTGCAGATAAAGGTGTACAATTTTAAAGGTGAATTCTAAGTCCTCATTGTCTCTATTTGGTTATACATGTACTATTTTCCAAAATCAGAAATTTCATTTTAGGGCTTCTAAAAAGTCTTAAAGAATAAAAATGGGTTTGTTGAAATGTATGTTATTTGTTCTGATTTAGGTCTGTTTGACATAATCCATTTGTAGTTTAGAGTTTGTAACTCAATTTTTTTGAAGATTTGATAACTCTGTGAAAAATCATTGTGAAGCTGGATTTCATTTTTATAAAACAACTTCGTAGTTGATTTTTTCCTAGGGTTTTGAGTATTTTGATTTGCATTATGAGTTTGGTCTATCTATGTGAACTAAAAAAATTCATTGGTCTAAAGTTTGAAGTATTTTGATTTGCATATCATTATGAATGTTGCCAAAGTATACTGATATAGCTACTGTCATAGATGATACGTTAAGTTGAACAAAATATTTTTTCAACTGATGTGGAATATATATAAAACAATTGGTGAAAACTCCATTTTATTGGATTTTGGATGTTGAAACCTATTACTTATGTTTTCTCTTTTAATTGTTTATAGTATCTACATAATGACTGTTCTAGTATATTTATTTATGTGTTGGAAAAATTTCATGTTCCTAAGCTTCCATGTTCTGGAAAACGACAATGTATGCATCTGTTTCATCACTTTATGACCATTGTGATTTCTCTAGTTTTATGGCTGATGAGAAGTACATATTATTTTTGTTGCCGAAACTTTGCTAGCAGCTTGTTCTGAAAAGGCCAAGCATAATATAACTCTTTGTCTATACAACATACTAGTATTTCAGATCATTTCCCCTTTCCACAACCTAGTGAGTTAACCTAATACTATCGTAGTTGTTGTGAATGAATATATAGCAGATGCAGTGAAGATGTAGTGTCCCCTGTTATATCAATCTACCATTTATAATTTTATGGCATTCAAAAATTTATATCAGGAAAATAAGGCACCTCACATTTCAAATAATATATAGAATTCGGTGCTTATTTGTAAGAATATATATACTTTTGAAAAGGTAACACACCATATAATAAATAAAATCTTTTAAAAGATGATTAAAGATCAAACTCTAATTGTTAAAAATCACTCAATAGACAAGTCACTAGGTTTATTCTACTATTGCTCATTAGCTCTAGGATCTGTACTACCCTAGGATACTTTCATATGTACTTCTATTTGGTTAATAGTTTAAAGTGATCTAAAATGATCTCATCAGGACATTTCTTGAAAACCAAGTTCTAAAACTGACAAGAGCAACATTACACCCAACAGAATAATGAATAACAGGAAATCATGCACTTACATAATTTTTTTCAACCTTCAATAGAATAATGAATTACAGAAAATGTGAATAACATTTATTGATTGCTAAACTGCCAAAAAAAAATATAATTACCTCATCTTCGCTAGAAAGATTCAACTTCCTCATCAAGTACTTTTGGATGAACAAAACTAGAATATTGTCATCCCTGCAGTAGAATGTAAAATATATGAATAAAATTATACAATCATAAGTTATACCTTTCAGTGAAAAGCAAAAAGGGTGCATAGATGCTTCTCAAATTTTCAAGCTAATGGCAACTTAAATGAATCTACTTTCAATAGAATAATGAATTACAGGAAATGTAAATAACATTTATTGATTGCTAAACTGCCAAAAAAAAAAGATAATTACCTCATCTTCGCTAGAAAGATTCAACTTCATCAAGTACTTTTGGATGAACAAAACTGGAATATAGCCATCCCTGCAGTACAATGTAAAATATATGAATACAAGTATACAATCATGAGCTATACCTTTTAGTGAAAAGCAAAAAAGGTGCATAGATGCTTCTCAAATTCTCAAGCTAAAGGCAACATAAATCAAATGCTAAATTTGTCCTCACAGCACACTTTATGCAATCAAGTTGTTTTTTTTTTGTTTAGAATTAATCTAAATAAACTCATACTTAAAGCATAACCAACTTGAAAGTCAGCTCAAGTGATCATGAAAAGAAACAAAGTAGTCACCACAATCTGTCTTATTGTTACACAGATTTGGATAGTCATGAGTCAACAAGAGTCTTCAAAAAGAAACAAAAGAGCAAAAAATAAGACATATGCTAAACCTGGATCATTATCATTCTTGGAAAATAAAAAACGATGGTTATTGACAACAAATGAAATTATTCAAGTTATAAAGTCAAAGAAAGGACAACTGCTTAAATTAATTGAACAACAATCAGTAGCACCACAATCTGAAGCTAATGGACTATCTGTAGAGGAGCAGCCTCTTGAGCAGCAACCTATAGAGGATCAAGTGCAAATGAACTTTGTCACTCCTCCAATTGGTGAACAACCTGAAGAATAAGGTAACATATAAACTTAGAAACTTATTAAATTCATCTATGAATTCTAATTTCTTATATTTTCTTATAGCTGAAATGTACAAATGCGCCATACAATTTTTGAAGATTGTGTGGTGCATCTGTACATTTCACCCTTTTTGAATGGTTGAAAATGTTTATATATTTTTCGTATTTTATGTTACAAACGTATTGCAATGGCTCAATTAATAATATATGTGAAACCAATAGTATATATATGTTGGAATAGCCTAATATTAATCGTTGCAATAGCTTGATATTAATTGTTGCAAAAATAAAGAACTATTGCATTACCTTGTAATAACTGTAGCAATAGACATTGAGCAACAATTATAATAGCTTAAAACTGATGCATTACCATATAATAACTGTTGCAATAGAATGAAACGGTTGTTAAAATAATTGTAGCAACAACCTACAAAGAACTGTTGCATAAGACTATATCGCGATGGTACATAATCGTACCAATACGGTGTTACCCGTCGGCAATGGACTGGAAATAAATGTGGCATAAAACTTTATTGCGACTTTTTGTAATCGTACCAATACAACTTTAACTGTTGGCAATTAATTAATCTAGAAACCGTCGCAATAGGGCCATATACTGCTACAATTACAGTAACTGTCGGAAATAACCATCGCAATAGATCTATTGCTACGCCATCTGTTGTATCGGTAGCCTAAACCGTGGCGTTAGAGCTACAGCAACTGTAGGTAAGCCTATTGCAACGATAACTTAACTGTGCCATTAGATCATATTTCTAGTAGTGATAATACAAGCTCTATCTAAGACTCATAAGTTGTAACCTACCTCAAAGCCGATCACATGCGCTCCAAAAGTCCACAATTCAGAGCTTTACCTTTTCGAACCGCCTCCAATCGCTACCACGCTATCAAATAAATGATCACAACGTCACTACAGAAGTTTTGATACCCAAATCGCAATAATTAGAAATGAGCTCAAAATAAGTCAAAAACGACATTGTGGCACCCGCGCGAGAAATCCTGAAATTTACTCTGTCACTTATTACCAATAAGCTGAAGGAACTTGTGCCTCGAAAATGTGCACAATCCATTCTTCAAACACAATCAAAATAGACCATGCAATCAACAAGGATCAGAATTCACCATTAAAGCTTACAGAGAAGAAGGACGAGACATACATGTTAACACGTGCAAATAATGATCCTACAATTGACCCATAAAAGTCCCACATCAACTGCTAGCAATAAAAAAATTCCCCTAGAATTTGAGTCCCCAAAGAGAGATATATGAATAAGAACTTACGAAATATGTGCCTAAAATGGGTATATAACAACCACCCAATGCCGCAAAAACAATAACTTTGGCCACTTAAGTGGCCCCACTAAAGCGGTGAACCCACTACTTAAGTGGTTAGGCCCATGTTGGAGGTCTTCTAAAGTGGCACCTTGGCTGCTTAAGCGAGTACTGGGTTGCTAAAGCGGCTAGCCCTAAGCTGGAAGGCCCTGCTTAAGTGGCACACTAGCCACTAAAGACGCTACTGCTAAACCGGTGCCAGGGCCTCTTGGATTGATGCACTAGCATAGTGCACCAACAAAAAATGGTTAAGTCCCAATAGATTTTGCTCGGGTGCCAAGAATGGTTTGGAAACACGTGCATGCAAACATACTATAATACCCTATCGGATTCGATATGCCAAACTCAATGGATATGTCAAAACTTTCAATGGAGGTCGTCTCGACAAAAAGTGGGTCCCACATCCAAGCTTCGTTTTAAGTCAAAATCCACAAGATAGCTCAAAATGTGCGCAAAAACCTTGGGGGCCCCACTAAAGGTCCTTTTGAACTAAACAAGATATTTTGGAGACAAGGAAATCCTTAGAATTGCATTCTAAGGCCATTTGGCAAATGCTTTGACAAAACTCAACTGTTCAAGTTTTAAAAGCTCTAAAACACGAAAACTCACATAAAACCAAACAAATGACCATGTGATCAAACTGTTAGTCCTAACAAATCATAAATGACATGGGAGCACTATAAGAAAGCTCTAAACGCCTAAAATAACACAATAACGATAAGTTTACCTAGAGGGTCAATACAATAAAACAATTCATATCTATTTGCTGTGGGTCATTTTGAGGGACAGTATTATTTTTATTTTCTTCCAAATCCATAGTTATTGGTTACCACAACGAGGAGAAGATATGATGAAGAGTTTAAAGATAAGGATTGGAAAGTGACTTGACATATAAAGTCTTGAAAAAAGAAAGAGAAAATAAAAATTTTAAATGAAAATAAAATTCTCTCAGTTCTTTGATAATTTCAACTCTTTGTCCTTGATGTTGACATTCCTTTTGTTTAATTTTGTTTTATCTTCTGTTGACCTTTCCTCATTTCCTTCCTTATAAGGAAAGAGTAGGTTACTATCATTAAATGTCATACTAAATGTTAGCCATCTTGTATTATCGTCTTCTTTATCTTGTTTTTTTAAAAGAAGAAAAAAATGTAAAAATAAAATAATATCCCGTAATTGCAAAGAAAACTAACAAAACAAAAATAAAATAATATATTAGTAGCATATTATTCATAACTTAACAAAAGAAAATTAATAAAAAAATAAAAAGTAGTAATAATATGAAGGGAAAATTGTATGAAATAGCAAACTATTAATTCAAATTAAATGATATAGCCATAGTTTATTTTAATTGTAATTCGCAGCAAACATCCTCTTTTTATTCATCCGATTCGATATACAATTAGCCATTTTCGATATACAATTAGTCATTTTATACATTTCGGTATAAAATGTGTTTGTGTTTGTATAAAGCGAGAGAAAGTGTATACACAAATATAAATACATATATTTTCGTCTTTTACACTTATAATTATACAAATACATATCTTATTATACAAATTACAATGTATAAATATTTATACAAAATTGAACAATTTGTATAAAACTGGATGTTTGTAGCGAATTATATAAATTAAAAGCTCCATAGCAAACATAAAATTTGCTATGGAGCACAATTATGCAAACTATATCTATAACATACAAATATTATTTTTATATTTGCTATATGTGAAAGTTGCTCTAATATAAATTGTGACTTTATATTATCATTGTTTATTTACTACAAGTTGTACGTATCTTAAAAAGCCAAGTGGCTTCTAAAAAGACAAACACACTCACATGCATTTCCCTATAATACCATATAGGCTCACGCAATAAGATTGGGACCTAAATCGAAATTTTAAGACACTAATAATTTTTTATTAGACCAAAAAGAAAACTAACGGAATGTACTTGTTATAATTGTGGAAAATTAGGACATATAGCTAGAGATTGTAAATTACCTAAAAATCCAAAGAAAAAACAAATATCAGAAATAATAATAGACGATGAAAAATATACACAAATAGAGTACGTAGATTATGAATTAGAAAGCAATGATAGTATATATGAATTATCGGAAAATGAAATAGAAAATAATCCAGTAATCGAATCGGATAATGAATACGATATCAATAACTGAAAAAGATATACAAATAATAACTAAAGAAAAATATCAAGATGAAGAATCGACAGAACAAAAAATAATATTTGATAATAATATATTTGAGCAAATAAAAGGAAAAGAATTAGACCTAAGTGTAGCAAAAATATTCGAAATACCAACAATAAGAAACTGGTTTAAACGACAAAAAGAAGAATATTACGTAGTAAGTCAAAGAGAACATATTATAGATTGCAAATACACTAAAGGAAAAGCCAAAATACCAATAATAAATAAACGAATAATAAATAAAGAAATACAAGATATTAAGGCTAAAAATCCAATTAAATATGTACATTTAGGAGGAACAGAAATACTAATAAAAGCATGTTTTAGTTATGCCAACACACTGGTGGTTCACCACACCGTGTAAACAAAAAATAGGAGCAAAAAGAGTAAATAATAAAAAACGAAAAACAACGGAATGGATAAAAGGAAGTGAAAAAATTACACAAAAATTAGAAAATATAAAAGAAGAAGACCCTAAAATAGAATTAATTATATTCTCTATAGATAAAGTAAAAATAATTCAAGATAAGTTAGAATTATTATATAGTGAGGATCCACTACAAAAGAACCAAACCAAGATTATTTAACCCAAAGATTGCAAGGTTATAATAAACTAATTGTACAACCAAAAACTAACGCCAACTGGAGCTACTATGCAAGAGATCGGTTAATGATTTATTCTAACTCAAGGGAGCTAAGGAAAGCAGATATGGATGAAGTCCAAAGATGGATTTTATCACTACTAAAGCCAGAAGAACGACCTACGACACGAGCATTAAAAGAAGGATTTATTTCATCAGAATTATTAACCAGATATTGCAAGCTAATTGGTCATAAATATCCGGACCAAGATGAATTAGAAGAAAAAGAAGAAAATAACCAAGATAATCTACCTGAAATAAGAGTTGATGAAATAAACGATGATGATCTAGAACAACATTCGGAAACAAGTGAAACACATACGGAACTTTTAGCAAATATAAATAATACAAAGAATTTAGAAGTAAATTCAGAAGACGTAGACATGGACGAGAAACCTAGCACATCCGGAGTAAAAAACCCAGAAAAATTTAATCCAAAAAATATAAGGATATAATTATTTTAGCAAATTTGATTGTAAATCAGGATTTTACCACTTAAAACTAGAAGAAGAATCTAAAAAACTAACAGCATTCACTGTACCACAAGGATTTTATGAATGGAATGTATTACCATTTGGATATAAAAACGCACCAGGTAGATATCAACACTTTATGGACAATTACTTTAAACAAATAGAAAATTGTGTAGTGTACATCGATGATATATTATTATATTCTAAGACACAAGATGAACATATAAGATTATTAGAAAAATTTATACACATCATAGAATATTCAGGTATAAGTCTAAGTAAAAAGAAAGCTGATATAATGAAAAATCAAATAGAATTCTTAGGAATACAAATTGATAAAAACGGAATAAAAATGCAAACACATATAGTACAAAAAATAATTAACTCAAATGAACAACTAGACACAAAAAAGAAATTACAATCATTCTTAGGACTAGTAAATCAAGTAAGAGAATACATACCAAAATTAGCAGAGAATTTAAAACCATTACAACAAAAATTAAAGAAAGATATAGAATATCAGTTTGATAAAAAAGACCAAATACAAATACAAAAGGTAAAATTATTATGTAAAAACTTACCTAAACTATACTTTCCAGATGAAAATAAAAAATTTACTTATATAATAGAATCAGATGCAAGTGAAAAAAGTTATGGAGGAATATTAAAATACAGGTATGATGACACTACGATAGAACATCATTGCAGGTATTATTCAGGAACGTTTAATAATACAGAAATAAAATGGGAAATAAATAGAAAAGAATTATATTCAGTATATAAGTGTTTATTATCATTTGAACCATATATTGTATATAACAAATTTATTATAAGAACAGATAATACACAAGTAAAATGGTGGCTAACAAGAAAAATACAAGATTCGGTAACAACAAAAGAAATAAGGAGATTGGTATTAAATATATTAAATTTCACATTTACAATTGAAGTAATAAAAACTGATAAGAATGTTATTGCAGATTACTTATCAAGACAAAGCTACTCAGACTGAGAACGAAAATACAATGGAAGAGATACTCAAAGCCATAACTACACTTTGTATAAAAGTGGACAGTATGGATAACGAGATACAAAAGCTAAAAATTAATGAAGATAATATGAAGTCTAAAGCTAGTCAGCAGCATGACTATAAAAATGCGGAGCTACGTCGATCGGAAGACGGAAAAAATCCAGAGCTAAAAGGAGACGATGGGAAACTCCTTAAAACCCATAACGTTTGTTTAAATACAGCTGCAGGTACAAGCAAACAAGTTAGCGATAAACAACATAAAAATGCTAACTTAAACCAGCTATTTGCAAAACCATTTACCCAAAGAACACCTAAACATGTGTCCATAGAACCACAAACATCTACATACGCAGATAGTTTGCAAAACCAAAGTGAGAAAAAGACATATAATTACATCACACGAACCTATATTGAAAATATCCACAAAATTCAAACCTATTTAAACCGCAACCCCAGATCAACTACAAAAGAACCAAACCAAGATTATTTAACCCAAAGATTGCAAGGTTATAATAAACTAATTGCACAACCAAAAACTAACGCCAACTTAGTAAGGACATGTTATAACTATGGATTACTAAATACTGTATATACATATGACGGAGAAGAACTAAGCGGAATACCAGAACTACACAAAGCATTCATCACATACAAAAGAGTTACGAAAGGAAACTTATTTTATATAAAATTCTATACAGCACCAGCGGAGATATTATACGAGGAAATAAAACCTCCAATACAAGTTATCAAGATAGGGTTAACCAAAGATATGATTATACCCGAGGATATCGGACAACAAGAAGAGATATGCAAAATAGAGATACCAGGTTTTTATGCCAACAAAAGAATAATTGGTATATCAACTATCATACAAGAGTTAGCAAACAATTATTTAAATGGAAATGCTATATGGAGCTACTATGCAAGAGATCAGTTAATGATTTATTCTAATTCAAGGGAGCTAAGGAAAGCAGATATGGATGAAGTCCAAAGATGGATTTTATCACTACTAAAGCCAGAAGAACGACCTACGACACGAGCATTAAAAGAAGGATTTATTTCATCAGAATTATTAACCAGATATTGTAAGCTAATTGGTCATAAATACCCGGACCATATATGTTCAAAATGCAACGGAGAAGATAATATAATTCCAGATGTCCAGCTGGAGTAATTAACAAGGAAGAAAACAAGAAGAAGATAAGAGCGGAAAAAGTTATGTAATAATGTAAATGTAAAGTTGTCAAAGATAAGAACGGAAAGAAGATATGTAAAGTTGTCAAGATATATGTAAAGTTGTCAAGATATGTGTCATAAGGTAGGTATGGAATAGGTATGGGTCTTTTGTCAAATAATGACAAATGTAGTAGATAGTGTACATTATTGTGCAAATAAGTCGTAAAGTAGATAGTAGTAGACAAAATAAAACTATTCATGAATAGTAGTCATGAATAGTAAGTAGACATGTGTAAAAAATGTGTTAGGATAAGCATTTAGAATAGTAAGTTTGTGTGTCTATATATAGACTTAGTAGTAACCATTGTAAAAGGCAGGCATTGCCTAACATAAATAAAAACTCTCTTCTCAAAAAACTCTCTTAAGATACTAATTACTTAAAAAGTTAATGGATAAATCTGAAATCCAGTCAGATATTTCAGATAGCATGGCTAAGCAAGAGGCAAAGGTATTTTGTTCAAAAAATATGCAGAACTAATTTCATATATTCCTGAATATCATATATATGATTGAATAAATTTATGTTAGTTATTATGTATTAGAATTATTTGAATCATGATTTCTAGTTTATTAGCACACTGGAAACAGGGAGAAAACTTCTATACTATGCCATCCTAATGTTGAAACCGGTAGGCGAGGAAGCCGTTTAGGGGAGTAAACAAAGTTGAGGCGCTGATAAGAAGAAAGTATCCGCTAAAGTACGATGCTAGTAGTGACAGGAAAACATGATAAAGATAATCTAGTTCATAATAATCTAATATGAATTTAATCAATTATGAATATGATAGGAAGGAATAATTTGAAAATAAAAACTGCATAAACAACGAACATGATTACATATATGCATGACGAGATGATAAAAAATTATGAAACTTTAATCTTATATATACTTAACGGTATAGAAATAATTGAATTAAGAAGAATCATATGGGAAAAAATATTTGATGACTACGAATCAGAAAATATATTAAATCAAGAATGGTATGAGATAGATTTACAAGATCTATATTTAGATAATGAAAGAATAGAATGGTACGATTTAGAAATAAATTCAGATTAAAATGAATTACGAATATTTACAATATTGGATAAAATCTATGGAAGATATAAAACTCATAGAACAATTAATAGAGGAAAATTTAACTATGTACCAAAGAACCGAAGATATGTTATATCTTGAATATATCATAAATAATATTAAAGAAATATTCAGATTGAAACAACTATCGGAAGAATATTACAATAAATATTATTACATTTTACCATGAATTTCACACTACCAAAAATTAACATTAAAGGTATATCGAGATTAAGACACTTAGCAAAAGAATACTACAATAAAATATTTAAAATAAAATACTCACTTATCACACTACCACCTACCACACTACCACTTCCATGAATCCCCCAGCTACCAGTTCCGCACCGAAAAATGATGGTTAACATTATTCTATAAGCAATATATGCATTAGGAAATAAATCAAGTCTTTTTATTTGATTGAGCATTTCCATTAAATCATTATCTTCTATTTGTATTATTTCTCTTAACACTTTTAATTCAAAAAATAAATTCAAACCATATAATTATTATTTGTTAAAGAAAGTTTAATGTTAAGACAATGTTTTTTATTTAAATTCTCATGCTCTAGTGATCTCAATTTTTTACCATTAAATAAGAAACCAAAATATTTTCATGTGCTTCAAACTATTCAAAACAAGAATATATATACTATGAATTAAAAATATCAATAATAATAAGTTAACAAGAAAAAATTATCAAATAAAGTTAGAATAACAAAACCTAGCAAGAATTTGATAAGTTGATATAACAATATGGAAATAGTTTTGCGTTCCTTCAATGTAATGATTGCTTGTTGCATTTCTTAAGATTTTGAAGAAGACACTCAAAAGCTATAAGAAGGATCATAAGTAGTTATTTGACATATTGACTTACTTTTATTATATTATTACTAGTATGTGCACGTTGCGCGGTCAGTTGATAAATATAATCGTAAATAATTTATAAATAATTTAAAATTTAATTTATTATAAAATGATATTATAAAGTTTACACGAGGGAATGTAACATTTCGCATTTTCACATGTTATAATAGTATATTTATGAAAATAAACCAATATATAAGCTTAGTTTATTGTCTAAATTTGACAAATATAATTTTTAGCATTATTTAAAATATCTATTTTTCACATTATTCAAAATCATAAATACACTAACACAATCCATATTATCCTATTGTTAGAATAAGGAAGATATAAGAAAATTTAATCGTTTGATTAAAAAATAAATTGTAACTAAGAAAAGATCTACGATTAAATCAATTTTGAATAACACATTGAACGGATAATATAATGATATAAAAGAAAAATAATTCTATAACGTTTAATTTTTATTGCAATATAAATTCATTAAGAAGATAGTAAAAAAAAAGTTATTGCAAATAATAGGTTATCAAAATATTAGGAAATATATTTTTTGTAATTATTGTTATCATTGGGAGGAAATAATCAATTTTAATGTCATTTTTTTCTCTAAATTCATCATCACCATAGTCCATATGTAATAATACATCATAATGCTTTTTCTTAATGTCAGTGCTAAGTAGATAACTTTGTTCAATAAAAGTATTCAACTCAAATATTTATTTAATATGATAATTAAAAATTTAAGCTTTTATCATACGTACCATATTAGATATATCGATATATTTAAGTCTTCAAAAATAATGGATATGCGAAAAAACATACAATAGCAATATGATCAATTATGCTAAAATTGCAAGTGGTATTTTCTGATGTATAATGTTAAAGAAGATAGTTTTTTTGATGAATTCAATATATTAATCAACTACGCTAATGCCATTCCTTCAAATATAAATACTATCTTATACAATAAAAAAATACTTATATTTCAACCTTTAAATAATATAAAATTTGAGCTATTCTTTGTGATCGTATTTTTTTCTAGAGAAAACAAAAAAGCAAGTGAAACTTGACTTGTATACAGAAGTTGTTTTATCTACGCAATAATCATGTCAAAGTCTTGCTTGAAGGATTGATATTACTATGTACCAATATAATAAAATATCATAATCTACCAATGCAAACAATGTATACAAAGACAGGATTCACACACATCACAAATTTAATTAGTATCATTTCATTTGAATATCATATGCATTTAATATTATTTCAATGATGTATAAAGTTAAATACAAATGAAAAAAAAACTATATTTTCTATAGGCATAATACATAAACATGACCCTTAACTTGGCGTCATCTAGCAACTATGACCTTTAACTTTGGATGTGCACAAGTAAACACTTAAACTTGTATAAAATTGAACAAATAGACACATTCGTCCTACATAGCACCCTATATAGCAAATTGTAAGTCCTACGTGGCATCCTACATGTATTATGCCATGTAGGACGTGTGTCTACTTATTCAATTTTATACAAGTTTAAGTATCTACTTGTGCACACTCAAAGTTAGAGGGTATAGTTGTCTGCTGAAGTCAAGTTAAGGATCATGTTTATGTATTATGCATTTTCTATAAATATTTTTTTTCCAGTAAGTTAGAGCGCAAGGATACCATCATTCCCCATTTAATGTAGCATTCAATCATAAGAAGAAAAATAACAAAAGAAAGAAATAACTATGAATTTAATATAACAATCGATACTATCTTGTCGTAGGAGTCAAAATTTCTCAAGTCAATAATTAATATTCTTCCTATAGGTCAAAATAAATTAAAGTTACTCAACGATTATCATCGCTATATATATAATGGAAATTAAGAATGTATCGTTAAAGTTTTTATTTTGTATATATAAAAAATTATACACATAGACTTGTAGTTGCTTAGTCTTCACCTTCATAAACTTTAATAAATTAGCATATGTCACATTTTTGTCCTATCTAGTACTCTCTCCGTCCCATTTTATATGTCACATTTTTACTTTGTACTTGCATTAAGAAATGATGTAACTTTACTCTTCTACCCTTATTTAATTTTTTTGGAACTCAAGTTTTCAATCAATGAACATGAATTAATTTATTTTGATTAATTAATTTAACCAATGAACATGAATCATTTACTTAGCTTTTCTAAGTTGGTAAAATGTATATTTTCAAGGCTAATATGACAAGTATTATGAACCAACTATTTATAGAAATGGATGACATATAAAATGAATACTCCTTTTCTGTTTTTTATTTCTCATTTACCTCGTGCTAAGGTTGAAATTACGCACAAAAAGAAAAGATATAAATTAATAAAGTGAGCAAACTATCTAAATTTCAAATATATGAAATATTACACATACCTCACCATTAGTGTAAGTAGATTTGGGATTGCTAGTTTACTCGAAGAATCCTCCAAACACTTTTTTTTTTTTAATGAATTTTTGGTCCAGTGGACCTTTTATTTATTCATAACCCCAAGTACAAAAACAAATAATAAACAAAAAGAGACCTTCCCTATTACTCTGTCGGTCCTAGAACTACAGCTTGAAGGTTTATAGGAAACCATCTTCTTCTTTGTCTCAGCAGCCTCTGATTGGTGCCTCCATGTTCATCTCTACTGAGTTTGCAGCTGAGGTAAGCATCAATTAACCTTCTCTCCATTGTTACGCCCCTTTCGCATTTGTATTTGTTGATGTCAAATATGCTTCCATGAAGATCTCTTGAGCTAGACTTGCAGCTCTCAGATCCAGAACACTTGTGTTCCTAAAAGTCTCCACAACACTCAGGTTAGTCGATTCTGTATCGTACACCACTAAAACTTGAACTATTTCTCTATTTCCGAACAAGTTCTCTTTGCAACAATAATGCAATAGCTTTTCCTTTGTATCTGCTATCTGAATGGATGCCCTCTGTTACTCCTCTGTATACGCTGTTGTTCGATTTTTGATTGGTCTAGTTTGGATTCTCAATGAAGGAACTTGAGCCTTATCCATGTTCAGAATGCATTTTCCTCCAAACACTCAAATCTCACCTTTTGTATTCTTCACATAAACAAAAAAAAAGATATAAAATTTAGTACTTGAATTCAAAAATTTAAGGGAAAAAGGTTTGAAATATTTCCGAACTTTGACCAATATTGTTGTAACAATACCAAACTTTGGAAAGGACCTTCTACCCCCCTTACTATTTAATAGTATATTTCAAAGGTATATATGTGCCCACATGGACATCATAAATATTGCATAATTATAAATAGTGTTGTGTCCACGTGGGCACATATATACCTTTAAAATACACTATTAAATAGTGTAGTGTCACGACCCAGACCATAGTGATTGACACCCACACAAACCCTCCGGTGGGAGAACTATTACTACAACCCAAAACAAACAAATTTTATGAAAACTAAGGCATTTAAAGATACAGTAGCAGGTTTAAATGACTATAAGAATGGAGTTCCCATAAACTCCAAGGTTTTAACAAACAACTAACCAAACTAATGCGGAAAAACAGCCCCTAGAACCTGAAAGTCAATGTACCAAAACTCTACTAACGACAAGTCTAAGAACAAGGGGTACAACACCGAAACTAAACAAACACCTTAAACAAATAGTCTGAGTCCGAAAAGAGTGGACTTAAACAAGAAAGATCCATGGCAGCCTGAAAGAACTGGCTCACCCTTGAATCCGATCACGCTCAACAATCACCTAGCTGAGGTCTATCAATAGCCGCCCGAAGATGCCCTGTACTCAACAAAGAACAAGCAAGTGCAGTATTAGTACACAATCACAGTGTACTGGTAGGATCACGCGGCTATCCCAATAAGTGAAACACATGCAAGTAACCACAATCATTATAAAACAGGCATATCGCGCGACCATATACAATATTAGTCAACTATTACGAACAACGAACAGTTTCACGATTCTCACATATCACAATTATATCAATTTAGTGCAACATAACGTCTTCCAATATCAATCATCATTAGATATGAACAAGAGGAAGAGAGAGGAGGAGATTGCGGCAGAAAATGAGGTAGAGAACAAGAGGTATGCAGCGCTTCAAGTCCAACTAACTTTTCTTTTTGAATCAGGAAATATTCTTCCTCCATATCCGGCCAACAGTGATGGATCTGATCATGAGGGTGATGATAATGATAAGTTTGATAAAGAGAGTGAGGGTGATGAGAATGCTAAGTCTGATAAGGAGGGTGAGGGTGATGAGGAGTAGCTGTATCTATTTGACATTTTAGACTTCTATATTTTTGGAATTGTTTAATTTGATCGTATTTTAGTTTATTTTGAAGTTGGATGAAGTTTATTTTGAAATAGTTTAATGTATATGTTGAAAATATTGTGTTGTTTTGGTTGGATGATGTTTATTTGGCTTTGGGTTGTTTTGGTATAAATATGCAGGTGGGCAACTAAAATTGCAACAATTTGCTGCCTGTTTTGTAGCAAAAAACCGACCTCCGGAGGTTAGAATTTCAAAACTAAAAAATAAAAATACCGACCTCCGGAGGTCAGAATTTTAAAAATACAAAAATAAAAATACCGACCTCCAGAGGTTAGAATTTCAAAAATACAAAAATAAAAATACCAACCTCTAGAGGTCAGAATTTCAAAAACACAAAAATAAAAAAACCGAACTCCGAAGGTCAGAATTTCAACATTACAAAAATAAAAATACCGTCCTCCGGAGGTCAAAATCTCAAAAATAAAAAATAAGAATACTGATCTCCGGAGGTCAGAATCACAAAAATGAAAAATAAAAACACCGACCTCCAGAGGTCAAAATTTAAAAATCAAGAAGACACAAATATCGACATCCGGATGTCGGTACTCCAAAATATGAGAAATAAATATTCTGATCTCAGGAAGTCGGAAATAATAAATAAAAAAAACAAATATATAAATCCGACCTCAGGAAGTCGGAAAATAAAATAATGAATTTTCCGACATAAAATAAAAACTGAACTCGAGAGGTCAATAAATACCGACCTCCAGAGGTCAGTATTGAATAGCGACCAAGCTTTTTCCGACCTAAGCTGGGATGTCGATTTTAGGTCGATATTTTAAGGAATACCAACCTCCGGAGGTCGGTATTCACTATTTTTTTAGTAATGCGAAGATATACAATATTAGTCAACTATTACGAACAACAAATAGTTTCACGATTCTCACATATCACAGTTATATCAATTTAGTGCAGCATACCATCTTCCAATACCAATCATCATTAGATATGAACAAAATCATCACAAGTAGATACACAACACAATTCAATGGTCCTCTCACGAAACCCAATTCAATGGTCCTCTCATGGAACCCACACCCAAACTATTAGTGCACCGATTCGTGGTACCCGATCCAATGTTTATGCTGGAACGTGGCAACCGATCCCATAATTATACCGGAACGTGGCAACCAATCCCATATTTATGCCAGAATGTGGCAACCGATCCAAGTTAGGGTGTCGGAACGTAACTCCCGATCCATTCAACAAACCACAATCACAATCACAATGTATATTCTCACAATCATACAACAAGAGGTGATTCATGGCATACAATTATTCAATTATCCTCATTTACGATTAGGGTGATCAATAATGCAACATTCGCATACATACATGCATTATAATGAGCAATTACAAACATATATCACACCAACATGAAATCACAACCATCACCTACCTCAAATCCAAGATTGAATCTCCTAAGGCACTTGAATCTTCCCTTTCTGAATTCTTCCCGCTTATTCGTGGTCTAAAAACATACAATTAACGCAAGGATCAATAAATGAGGCCTAATTACCTAGATTATAATCAACATTATCAACCCTATGCCAACCCAAGATCCCAATACCCAAATTAGGCCTTTTTTCACCAGTAACTTCAGATCAAAACCTTTCCCCATTGATAATTACCCAAGAAACTACATTCTACGGATCAAAAAATGGATTCGGGGAGTTAAAACCTTACCTTTAGCCTCGAGAATGGTGAAAAAGGGTCAAGAACTCGTCTGGGGTCGTTCCTTAGCTCTCAAAGTCAAAAAGTGCAGAATAAACACGTTTTTGGGGTTTAATTTCTGACTTAAGTCAAGTCAGACCTACCATAGCGGTCCTCACCCCGCTATAGCGTTCCTGCCCTGGCGGAAGAAATCCCGCCCCAGCGGCTTGCACGGAACTAGTGAGCTATTTTAATAATTCTAAGACCCCCATTTTACAACACACCTTTAACCAATGATGCTCAAAAAATAATGTTCACGCTAAGATTGATTTCGGGAGTTCTACTCACCCGAATTCAATTCCGTAAAGTCATACAAATTCCTTAATGACTTATCGAACCACTCATGTAATCAAAATCATAAATAAGTCAACCGATTGTTACCAGATTTCCCTACACCTTAACGATTCTGATTTCGTCCAAATCTAGACTAGGTTGGGAAATTCTAAGTTACTACTCAAAAGTTTTCTGGCCCCAATTCTTTCTCCATTGGGTTTTGTCTAACGACGGAACAGGTCGTTACAATAGATACCAATTTATCCATCACTCGTCCCCGAATGATCAACTAGAAGAAAAGGGCTAAAGCAAGAATAGAGTAGTAACTGAATCATCGAATAACTGGGGATACCTGTCCTACATACTTTTTCTATCGACTCTGGGCTGCTAGAAGCTTAGATTGGATACTTCTCACCTTACCCCAAACATATTTCACCAAATCAACTCTCAAAGGTTTCACATCGTCAACCTCAAACCAACACATTGAACACCTACACATCCTCCCATACAATGCTTCAATGAAGTCATCTCAATACTCGAGTGATAAATATTGTTATATGTAAACTTAACTACAACAGAAGTGATTCCCAACAACCACCAAAGTTGATCATACACACGTCTACCACATGTTATCAAGGACCTTGACAGAAATATCTGGACAAATCCTTTAGCGCTTAAGCATGATAAAATCCTAAATCAAAACTTGACACAATTAGAGGTGAACCTGAACTAACCCATACACGCTCATAATACCCAAACAATCATAGTTCTTATCAACATCTCCATCTCACAACATAAATTTCCAAAAACTTGAGTTATAACAAATTGATCTTTAGAAATCAGATACTCATCGAGTGATATGTCCCAGGATACAACCCCTCCAACAACACTATCAAAATGCTAAATTTAGTAATTGTAGATTACCTCTTAAGAACAGTAGAATTGGACCCAATGATCCTCACATTCAACCACACATAATCGATACATGACCTCGATGACTAGAGGAATATTAAGATTGCCGGACAACCACAAATACGCGTGGTAGCTATTCTACAAATTCTGATAAGCAAGGTGGTACATGTAGAACCACTAAAGTACTTTAACAACTCCAATAAAACACCAATTATGTCATTCGAAAAAAACCAAATCTTCACAATCTTCCCACTCAACCAAGAGAACATCGCAGGATTTGGTACCCCTGATTCACCCACAAAAGTGAAAGCACACGAGAGCATAGCTAGTGAATCATACTCACAATACTAACAACCATCATAATACTCCGAC
This sequence comes from Solanum stenotomum, assembly GCF_019186545.1. Taxonomy (NCBI): domain Eukaryota; kingdom Viridiplantae; phylum Streptophyta; class Magnoliopsida; order Solanales; family Solanaceae; genus Solanum; species Solanum stenotomum. The sequence continues at coordinate 18,456,803 of NC_064291.1, read as the reverse complement.
TATTTACCTTATTATAAGCCAACACTTTCTAGATGAGACCTTTCTTAGGTACTTAACAATCAATAGTAATAGACTTTACAACTCAACCCAGGTGTAAGTCCTTTCAAATGCTCAATATAGGGTACAATTGATCATTCCTCACCTTGACAATTCATACCTTGACAAAATACATCATCACGAATGTAGACTCACAATGAAAAATCTGAATTGTAATTTTCAGCATACAACACAATCTCTTTCTCTATCAACCTTAGCTTGTACCTTGAAGATTTTATGAATTCATGGATCTCCACTTATCATTGATCGCCTCTCCATCGATCTTACAATATCTTTCGCTAACAATCCAATCGTACTCATTACTAAACTCAAAAACAAAAACAAGCACTTATCATCACGCTCAAGCTAATGTTTGCACAATCCTTTCTCAAGTCTTTTTTAATAGTTTTTAACCCATCTGATGGACTTGTGATACTATTACCATAGCCATAGCAAAACGAATGAAATAACGTGTCTCTGAACCCAATTATCTACCCCTCTGATGATATTTCTTTAGCCTTCAGAATCAAATAAAATATTCTTCTTCTCGCCTCTCTCTAAAGATTGTACTACATCCTGATAAGTCCACAATTTGGACTCATTTAGGGCTTTATTTGAATATATTTAGTGTCCTCAAATGCATAGTTTGTACCAATAACTAATGTAAATCCTTGAATTTCAGGTATTTGGATTGAGGAACAAAGCATGGACACTATTGAGCAAAAAGGAACATGGCAGCTGAAAGCACGAAGGAAAGAAGGCCTGAGGTTCGCCTAACCCATTAGGCGAGTTGCCGAACGGCCAGGGTCTCACCTAATGTTCCAGAGTGCCAAGCCCTAAAGGATAAAATCTAGTCGGCGAGAGAAAGGAGCAGTCAGCGAGTCGTTGAACGGTTTCGCGATGCAGTGCCATATAGCCCAAAGTTACAGAACTTGAAGATGTTGAAGGCAAAAGTAAAACGCCGATGAAAATGACCAAAGGGCAGATCGGCGATTGGATCGACGATCCTGACTAACTGTACTGACTGAACCTCCGCAACACACTTTTTGACAACTATAAATACTTGTTTAAATTTCTAGCTTAGAATCTGATCTTTTGTTGAAACATAATATTTTTCAGTTTTTGAAGTTGAGAGCTTAGAACTGAATGGAGAGACAATATTTCCTTAGCTTGGAAGATTTGAAGATTTCCATTTCTAAGAAATTTGAAGTGGGTATTGAATATTCTTCATCTTAGACCTTTGTAAAGACAATATAAATCGTACCCAGTTGATGGAAACACAACTTGGTAACATTTTTTACCTTTTTATTATGTCAAGCTAAAACCCTAATTCTTGGGTGTGATTATGGGTTGATTTAACTGCTGGGTATTGTAAATTGATAGTTTATTTGTTATTTAAAAGTGATTTCGTTCAGTAATTGTGGTTGAATTTAATAGGTTGTATTTGCAAATGCAATCTTAACTTCGTGTTTTTGGCTTGCTCGAGAGAGATGTTTTAAAACCAAAATTATTGAATCGATGGTTTGTGGGTATTGGGTTGTCATGGGTTCAGCTCGAGAGAGTGAATCCTAAACCCTTTTCCACGTATTCAGCTCGAGAGAGTGAATGGACTAAAGCGAAGGTTGTGCTTCATTGTTGCATATTAGTGTTCGAGAAATACCAATTTGATTCGGGGTAAATTGTTCGAGAGAAAGTTTACCCCCACTAAAACCTAGCTTATTCACCGATTTGCAATTGTTTTACTATTAATTACAATTACCCAGTTGTTTACCTTAGCCTATAATCCAATCACATCCGAAGAATCTCATCTCCATATTTGTATTTTCGTGTTGTTTGCTATTTTAGTTGATAATACAAACAAACCCTCTGGATATTTGACACTTGTGTCACCTATAATTTAAACCATGCTTTTATTCGTAAATGTTTTTAGCTATGATTGACTAGAGCATATTCTTACTTGCCTATTGATTCTCAATTACGAACCACTCCCTTGGGACTCGACCCCAACTCACTTAGTTGGGTTATATTACTACTCACAATCGTTGGCACTTATTATTGGATGAAGTGTCCTGATACGTGAAATCAAAAATGGCGCCGCTGCCAGGGAGTGCTGTTATTTGAGAATTTTTAGTTGAGTTGAAGTTTTTTTCTTGTTAGTTATAGTTCAACTTAATTAATTTTTAGTTTTGGTTTCTGTGTTGTTGTTTTGAGCAGAGACTTGGAGCATATTTGGTATCAACAATAACCTAATGGATCACCCTCCTTCGAGATTGATGATGTTTAGGAACAACATCTTAAATTTCAAACAATTGGACTGTGAGTCCATGTATGAGTTGTGGCAAAGGTTTAAAATCCAATTGCAGCAATGCCCAACTCATGAGATTCCATATAAACTACTTTTGAAATGTTTCTACCGGGGTCTTAGCCCCAAAAATAGAATAATGGCTGACCAACTCTCTTCGGGCTGCTTAATGCAACACTCCTACGAGACCGCAACCAAACTCCTTGATTGTGTGACCAACACCAACAAGGAGACTGAGAAGGACCAGAACTTGGTCACATTGTTAGGTCAGCTGGATGCCTTGGCCCAAAAGGTCAATGACTTAGAGGTACTGTCCAAAAAGACAGATAGGTACATCCCTCTCATGAGCATCGGAAGATGAAGAAGCAAGAGGGCGGGAAAATTGAAGAGGTCCTCTTAATCATTCTACACAAAGTCGAAGGACTCGACAGAGTGATGAAGGAGATGAGAGAAAATATCTTGATGCTGAACAAAATGACGACCTCGCATTCCACGTTTATTCAGCTACTAGGGTCCCAAATGGACCAAGTGATGAATGACCTCTACCCAGAACCAAAAGGGGGGTTTCCTTACAAAATGAGGAAAACCTCACTAATAGAACTTAAGTGTAGACTTGTGTCGTTCCATGACGTTAACTAAGGCGCTCCTTGGAAGGCAACCCAAGACCCCTTATCGCTTTATTTTTGGTTTAAGAAGTGCTGTTTGTGTAGGTCGAAGTGGGAAAGTTGTTGAAAAGTGCAGGTTGGCGAGCAAAAGATCCATTTGACGCATCGCCGGAGAGGTTGGTGAGCCCGACCTAGACCGCCGTTGGACTCAAGACAATTTTACATTGGATTCTGTAAAACTCGATGAGCCCAGGAAAATTTTGGCGAATCGCCGACCAGGTCGGCGATCCCGATCTAATCCATCGTTTGGACCCCCACATCAACCGAAGGTCCTGTAAAACTCGGCGAGGTAAGTGACCGCTCGACGTTTTGCCAAGTGGGTCGGCGAGCACGACTAATCTCACAGAATAGGCGAGAACTGGACGGTTTTTAACAGGTCAAAGGTTTAAACTTTCAAACTCTTCCCTTTCCCTCACATTTAATCCTCCCAAACTCTCACCAATTTAGTATTTTCAGTATTTTTGCATTCTATAAGTATTTTATTTGTTGATTTGTGCTCAGGCTTGGGAATACTTTGCCACCTAACATTTCAATATCAATTTAATAGGCAGAAGAGGTTGGTTTTCCGAACCCCGAGTTTATTTTTATCAAAGTTGTACTCATTTGAAATAATATTATCTTGTTGTTGTGTGCTGGGGCCTCTCTGATAGGATTAGAATGTTTGAATGCCTATTTTAATTTGATAATATTGCCCGTATTATTTTGATTGTTGAAATCTCGTAATCTTGTGCTTTGAAATGATTTGAATTTTGTGGGGTTGTGCTTGCATGTTGTTTAGTTTGGTTGGATGAAGTTTGAGTATCCCGTATTTGTGCCAAACGATGTAATTTACCCAATGATAGAGTGGGTGACATCCTTCTTAAGGGAAAAAGTCATCAACTGCCAAAATTGGCAAAACCGGGAGAAACTTGAGTATCCCGCGATGATGGGTGTTATGGGTCTTGCTTTAATTTAACTAGTGCATGCTTTGATTTTGTTTTCGGGGGTTGCATGGTTGAATTCGAGAAGTAGGGTTGAAAGTAGGCACGTTGGGTTGTTTGGCGAGATGGGTCTAGCTCGCCGAACCACTCGGCAGTTTGCCGAAGGTCCTCATCTTGCCTTTAATTTCATGTTTTATTTGATGTTGGGTTTTGTAAATTTCGGCGAGAAGGCTGAGGTCACCAAAGGCACTTGGCGACTCGCCGAAAGTCTTCTTGATCGCCTTTTGTCTGCATCCCTGAGCCCTTTTTGCACTTTAACTTTCGGCGGGCTAACCCTTGCTCGCCGAAAGCTGTCAGCGAAACTCTGAAAGGCCCTTCCTATCGCCGACATGCTAGTATTTTAGAGCAAATCCTTAGGCAAGCCCGATCTAGCTCACCAAAGTAATTTGGCGACTCGCCGACTGGTTCGGTGAGTCTGTCTGCAACTATTTTTCTGTGCTTTTGTTTGAAGGTCTTCTAACTTTTTCCTGATGTTTTGCAAATATGGTAAATACCAATATTGTCATTCCACCTCGGAAAAGAGCATAACATATCACAATAAATGAAGGGGGGTCAAATCCTCCCAACAGGGAAGACAAGAACCTCCACCTGGAGATAAAGGCAAAGGCAAGAGGCCCATTTCTGACAGGGAGACTACTCCCCGAGGCCCTTATATTCCTTCATGGATCCGGGGATTCTATGCAGTTGGGCAGGCCTTTTTGGCGGATACACCCTTGACATCACCTAGTGGGTCTGGTACTGCTGTTTCTTCTGAAGTGACTCTGGGTACTGAGACCCAGGACGAGAGTGATGCACCGGGCACTGATGCCCAGACAGATGGAGCAACTACGTAGACAGACCCCCTCTTTACCTCCTTCTCTGTCTTACTTTATTTCACTTTTGGATATTTTTGTTTGCATTTGAGGACAAATGTTTTATTTGGGGTGGGGTGAGGCCCACCTTTTGTGATTTCATGACTCTCTAGCTTTGTTTATATGTTGGGTTTTGAGCTGAAATTATGTTTTATACACTGCATCTTGTGGATGTTTGAGCCTATAGCTCCATGTTTTTAATTGTAAATGATTTTTTACCCTTCCGAAAAAAAAATTGCCACCTCTTATTTGTGTTTGAATGTGGCTATTCTTTTGCCAATTTGAATATCGGTTTTGATCAATACTGATGACTTGAATAGTGCTCTCAATCGAACAAACATGAATGTGCGGCTACGATGAGGCCAAATAAAGTTGCATAGGCAATATGTAAACTTTTTGCAACTCGTTGTGACTAGCCAAGTATCAAATTGAGCCTCTTGTGATGAACATTGCACACTAGCAAAAGTGTGGAGTCTTGTTTGNGTTGCATAGGCAATATGTAAACTTTTTGCATCTCGTTGTGACTAGCCAAGTATCAAATTGAGCCTCTTATGATGAACATTGCACACTAGCAAAAGTGTGGAGTCTTGTTTGTCATTGGTGTCAATGCCTTGTGTTATCAGCTTACCATGAGCCATGTGTGATGACACCTAGAAATTTCCCCGTTGGTCCGGTTGACCAAGTGATGTGAACTCTTGAGATGATCTTAGGCGACTTTAAAGAGTGTGAACCAATTTGACATTTTACCTCTTTTTGTGGCGTACCTTGTGAGTGTGTGAACCCCGCTTGAGCACCCTTTGAGCCTTAACCTTTTCTTGGAAGAAACTTGATGAAAACATAACCTTTCTTGATCTAATACCCATAATCCTCATGATTTGTGGTTTGTTTGAATAGCCAACTTAGGCCAAAAGCCTAAGTTGGGGGTGTGGTAAAAAGAGAAGATAAATCAAGAAGTGCAAGAAAGTCCCCTTTGACCCATGGTTTTTGAGAAAAAATGGAACCCCTCCATATTAAAAAAAGAGAGAGAAAATGAAATAAAGAATGATAAAGAAAAAGTTGCGGAATAAAGTTGTGAAAATGCACAAAGAAATGGGGTTTCCAACAATCCATGGAAGGTGAAAAATGGGATGACTTGTGAGCACAAATGAAAAATGATGAAGAAAAGGAAAGGAAGTGTTCTTCACACCACATTTCATGAGGACTATAGCCATTGAGCCTAAATGACCACACATTTGCACTCAGCCCCGTTACAAGCCTTGAAAAGACCTTTTTTATCTTGAGTGAGCTGATGCAAGCGTTGATTGGAAAATACGAGAAAACCTATGTGTGAAATAATTCATTGTGTTCATCTATGTGAGTGAGAGCGTTGCATCTGATTCCAGAACTTTAAATTGTTGAACCATTGTTTGTGAATATGGAATCATTCTTTGTGTGAGGGCATTTGAGTACCTTTGTTGAGCTTGAAATTGCATTTGAAGCAAGTATTGTGAGCTTGAGATTCTTTGATATTGGTGAGTCACAACTTGACTCTTTGAGTGCACAATTGATCTTTGCATGAGTAAGTTGAGTCTTTTTGTATACATTCATGATTGAATCTTGTCTAGCACTGTTTGAGACATCATTTTTGAACTGTTGAACTTGAGTTTTACTTGAGGACAAGAAAAAGTTTAAGTTGGGGGTATTGATGAGCCTACAATTTGGACTTATTTAGGGCGTTACTTGAATAGATATAGTGTCTTCAAATCCATATTTTGTACCAATAACTGATGTGAATCCTTGAATTTCAGGTATTTGGATTGAGGAACAAAACATGGACACTATTGAGCAAAAAGGAACAAGGCAGCTGAAAGAACGAAGCAAAGAAGGCCTGAGGATCGCCCAACCCATTAAGCGAGTCGCCGAACTGCCAGGATCTTGCCTAATGTTCCAGAGTGCCAAGCCCTGAAGGAGAAAATCTAATCGGTGAGAGAAATGAGCCCTCGGCGAGTCGTCGAACGGTTCCGCGGTGCGCTGCCATATCGCCCAATGTTACAGAACCTAAAGATACTGAAGGCAAAAGAAAAACGGCGATGAAAATTACCAAAGGGCGGATCGCCGATTGGATCACCGATCCCGACTAACTGCGACGACTGAACCTCCGCAGCACACTTTTTGACAACTATAAATACTTGTTTAAATTTCTAGCTTAGAATCTGATCTTATGTTGAAACATAATATTTTTCAGTTTTTGAAGTTGAGAGCTTAGAACTTAATAGAGAGACAATATTTCTTTAGCTTTGAAGATTTCCATTTCTAAGAAATTTGAAGTGGGTGTTGAAGATTCTTCATCTTAGACCTTTGTAAAAATAATATCAATCGTACCTAGTTGATGGAAACACAACTTGGTAACGATTTTTACCTTTTTACTATGTTTAGCTAAAACCCTAATTCTTGGGGTGTGATTACGGGTTGATTTAACTGCTGGGAATTGTTAATTGATAGTTTATTTGTTGTTTAAAAGTGATTTCGTTCAGTAATTGTGGTTAAATTTAATGGGTTGTAGTTGCAAATACAATCTTAACTTCGTGCTTTTGGCTTGCTCGAGAGAGAGGTTTTAAAATCAAAATTACTGAATCGATGGTCTGTGGGGATTGGGTTGTCATGGGTTCAGCTCGAGAGAGTGAATGGACTAAAGCGAAGGTTGTGCTTCATGCTTATTGGTGTTTGAGAGAAACCAACTTGATTCGGGGTAAATTGTTCGAGAGAAAGTTTATCCCCACTAAAGTCTAGCTTATTCACCGATTTGCAGTTGTTTACTATTAATTACAATTACCCGATTGTTTACCTTAGCCCATAATACAATCACATCCCAAGAATCCCGTCTCCATATTCGTACTTCCGTGTTGTTTGTTGTTTTAGTTGATAATACAAACAAACCCTCTTGATATTGACACTAGTAACACCTATAATTTAAACCATGCTTTTATTCGTAAATGTTTTCAGCTATGATTGACTAGAGCATATTCTTACTTGCCTATTGATTCTCATTTATGAACCACTCCCTTGGGACTCGACCCCAACTCACTTAGTTGGGTTATATTACTACTCACGGTCGTTGGCACTTAGTATTGGATGAAGTGTCCAGATAAGTGTAATCACATCCCACAATTTTTCTTCATCATGACCCTAGTCTTTTAAATTATATTCGAGTGGTATTCCATGATGAGTCCACAAATTGGACTCATTTAGGGGTATATTTTAATAGAAATTGTGTCCTCAAATGTTTATTTTATCTCAATATCTGATGAAAACCCTTAAGTTTCAGGTATTTGAAGTTTGAAGGAAAGCATGGACACTACGTCGCAAAAAGGAATGAAAAGGCTGAAAAGAACGAAGAAATGAAGGCCTGAGGATCATCGAGTCCACTTGGCGAGTCGTCGAAGGGTCTTACTTCGCCTTTTGTTCCAGTGTGCTAACCCCTGAAGGAAAGGATCAAGTCGGCGAAAAAAGGGTGCAGTCGGTGCATCATCGAGAAGTTCTGCGAAGCAGTACCATGTCGCCCAATGACCCAGAACACGACAATGTTTAAGGCTGGTGCAAGACGGTGATGAACTACACCAAAGGGAAAATCTCCGAGTTGATCGGCGATTCTGACTAACGACGTCGAATGATCCGCTGCAGCACAAATCTGTGAAAACTATAAATACTAGTTAGAGTTAAAGTTTTAGGTGTCGAACAATTATTATAATTTTCATATAGAATAGTACTTTTTGATATTTTTGCTCTAAGTTTGAGAGGGTTTTGAAGACTTGAATATCCCAAGGGTTTCATCTTCAAGATTTGGATTTGGGTCTCTTGGATTCTTCAATTCTGGCCTGTATTAAGACTTAAATCTTCATACCCTGTTGAATGCGAGCTCAATTTGGTATAAATTTCTATCTCTTATGCATGTGTGGCTAAAAACCTCAATTCTTGGGGTGTGATTTAGGGAATGTGGGTTAAGATAATTGTGGGTCTTGCTTGCTGATAGTTTAATCGTAGTTTTATTGTGATTTCATTTAGTAGTTGTGGATGAATTTAATGAATTTGTAGTTGAAAATACAAGTTTATTTATGTGTTTTCGGCTTGCACGAGGGAGAGGTCGTAAAACTAAAACTACTAAATTGATGGCTGGTGGGAGTGGGTCGATATGAGGTTCAACTCCAAAGAGTGAATCATAGTCTCATTCCCACACACTCAGCTCGAGAGAGAGAGAGTGGGCTAAGATGGAGGTTGTTCTTCATGCGGCAAGAGTGTGTTCGAGAGAAACCCACTTGAAACGGGGTAAGTTGCTCGAGAGAGAGTTTATCCCCCTTAAAGTCTAGCCTAGTCACAATTATTCTATGAATTCTCTATCAAAAGCATGTACCCAATAATCTCGTTTATTCCGTATTCCTATCACATCCCAAGAATCCCGTCTCCTTGATTAGTACTTTTTGTATTTTTATTGTTTTTGCTTACCTGTGACAAAACCCCCATTGTTAATTGACGCTTGCATCACCCCCTTTGATTTATAATGTTTTTAATCAATAATATCTTTAACTATGACTAATTAGAACTTAGTTTTATTTTTCTATTAATTCTCAAAACCACTCATGTGGGAACGATCTCAACCCTTGGTTGGGTTACTAAACTATTATACGATCGTAGACACTTGCATTGGAAGTTGTGTCTTGATTATGCAAACATCATTCCATCATCTCTTAAAATTTTCCATACAACCACGTTACTCACCAAATATTAGAAAACCTCAACCTTAGGTACTCGCAAGTCGTAATTACTATACAAAAAATTGCTTAACTAACAATTAATTATATAGTTCCATCTCGTCACAATCCATCACAAACTCTTATTACCATTACGCTCAGTCAGCCTTGACTATCACTATGAAACCAACCTTTCTTCAACATGACAACTCAAACTCAGGTATACTCATCAAATTCAGAGGACTAATCCAATTTATACGCACTTTCATACTAAAATATTCAATTTCCTTCACCCAAGTATACTCAATGGAACTTTCTTTATCAATAAGCTTGTCATTCCGGTATTAATCCACTCCCTTATGGATTAAGATAAAATATCAATCCTCATAGTACCCTCCTTCTTCTTAACAAACAAGACAGGAGCATCCCACTTGGAAACACTAGGACGGATGAACCCTTTATCAAGAAGCTCTTGGATTTGAGCCTTAAGCTCTCTTAATTCTGCTGGAGCCATACGATACGGAGGGATGGAAATGGAGCGAGTGTCAGTTTCCCCATACGATACGGAGGGATGGAAATGGAGTGAGTGTTAGTTTCCAAGTCAATGCAGAAATTTATATCTCTATATGGAGGCATACCAGGCAAATCCGTGGGAAACACTTCCTTAAATCTCAAACACCACAGGAATAGACTCAATAGAGGGAGACTCAACCTCAACATCCTGAACATGGCCTAAATAATCCAAACATCCCTGCTCTACCAATTTCCTAGCCCGCAAAGAGGATATGATCTTAGCTAGCTTAGGCTTGTACACCCCTTCCCACTCTAATCTTTCCCTACCCTATTGGGGTTCTTTAGAGTTACCGACTTAGCATTACAATTAAGCCTGGTATAATAAGGGGACAACCAAGTCATGCCTAAGATTATATCAAGTCAGTCATATCCAGCATAACCAAATCAAGCCAAGTCTGAAAATCCATAAACACAACAGGACAAATACGATATACAAGGATGACTATAACTGACTCTTCAACTGGGGTAGAAACATGGATGAGGGCATCAAGTATATCACAAACCACATCAAATCCTAAGGCAATTGAACTGACACGTATGAATAAGTAGAACCCATATCACACAAAACAATAGCAATCCGGGCATAGACAAGAGTAGCACTAGTGACCACTGCATCACACCTCAAACTCGGTTTTACCCTGAAAGCATATAACTGAGCCCTGTCATCTTGACGAGCAACCTCCTTGCCTGGTTTCACTACTCCTCTATCTGCATTGCCATTTCCCCGGCCTCCACGGCCTCACTGATTTCCTCCTCATATGCTTACGTTCTCCACAATTCAACATACTTTACAACTTATATTCGATTGCTGAACAATGAATTAGAACACAAGGGTTAGTTCGGGTACGATTCGAGGTCCATAATTGTGACTAGGGGAAAACAGGGGAGACAGGGCTGAGTGGCGGGAGAAATCCCGGACTAGCGGTCTCGCCTTGGCGGGAAAATCCCACCCCAGAGGCCATAACGGAAACATAATCCCTGCCAACAATTTTTCTGGGGTTCTTTTCTTTCCCAATTTCCCCCAAAGGTTCCCAACTATAACACATGCATTTTTAGAGTACTCAATCCCCTTAGCTAGGATAATCGTTGCCTACCCCGAGTCAACCCAACGATGCACGCTCCAAAATCCCCTTTAAGTTACTTCAACACTACAACATCCTCATCCCCAGGATATACCCAGACTCTCACACGGTTTTCAGTTGGTCGTAACGCACGTCCAAATTTCTCGCTTACGAATCACATCGTAATTTATCTAGACCCTTGCACGTAATCTCGTGATGAATTTCTTTTCACAACACTCAAGCAGTTACAACTTGCAGATAAGTCCAAATTCTTTAATTAGTTTGTTCCATAGACGACCGTTACTGATCATCTATGCCTTATACAGCCCCTAAGGCCAGATACCAATTGGAACCTTCTCAGTTCCAATTAACTTGATTGTGTCCCTTCAGCCGGAACTACGGCGTCTAGTTCACTTCGTTGAGATACCTATTGGACTTAACTCATACCACAAGCGACAATAGTAGCTAGCGAGCTCAATCATAGAACTTGGTCGAACCCAATTCTTAACCGCCTCAATCTTTAACTGATAACCAGACCTTAAATCAATCTTAGAGAAAACAGATGCACCTTGTAATTGGTCAAAAAGGTCATCTATCTGAGGCAATGGCTACTTGTTCTGAATGGTGACCCTATTCAACTGTCGGTAGTCTATACCCATCCTCTCTTGCTCGTGATGGTGTTACCACTTTTGTTGCTCTAGTTCGGATCATAGAGTGAATGAGGAAAGATATCAATTTGTATCACCCAGATACCAATTGGATTCAAGTTATAATACGAAGGAGTAGAAAGAAGTGAGTTTTTCCTAAAAAACTATAGCCTCTCGAAGAAAAGTATGGACGTCATCGTACCGTTCCGTAAGACTCTACTAGACTCATTATGGTACAATGAGATCAACGAACCTAGGGCTCTGATACCAACTTTGTCACGACCCAGACCGTCGTGATTGGCACCCACACAAACCTTTCGGTGGGAGAACCATTACTACAACTCAAACAAATAAATTTTATGAAAACTAAGGCATTTAAAGATACATGAGTAAGTTTAAATGACTATAAGAATGGAGTCCTCGTAAACTACAAGGTTTTAACAAACAACTAACCAAACTAATGCGAAAGAACAACCCCTAGAACCTGAAAGTCAATGTACCAAAACTCTACTAACGATAAGTCTAAGAACAAGGGGTACAACCCCAAAACTAAACAAACACCTTAAACAAATAGTCTGAGTCCGAAAAGAGTGGACTTAAACAAGAAAGATCCATGACAGCCTGAAAGAACTGGCTCACCCTTGAATCCAGTGACGCACAACAGTCACCTAGCTGAGGTCTATTAATAGTCGCCTGAAGATGCCCTGTACTCAACAAAGAACAAGCAAGTGCAGTATCAGTACACAACCACAGTGTACTGGTAGGATCACGCGGCTATCCCAATAAGTGAAACACATGCAAGTAACCACAATCATTGTAAAACAGGCATATACATAACATATACAATATTAGTCAACTATTACGAACAATGAACAGTTTCACGATTCTCACATATCATAGTTATATCAATTTAGTGCAACATACTGTCTTCCAATACCAATCATCATTAGATATGAACGAAATCATCATAAGAAGATACATAACACAATTCAATGGTCCTCTCATGGAACCCACACCAAAACTGTTAGTGCACCGGTTCGTGGTACCCGATCCAATGTTTATGCCGGAACGTGGCAATCGATCCCATAATTATGCCAGAACGTGTCAATGAATGCCATATTTATGCCAGAACGTAGCAATCGATCCAAGTTAGTGTGTCGGAAAGTAAAACCCGATCCATTCAACAAACCCAATCACAATCACAATGTATAATCTCACAATCATACAACAAGAGGTGATTCATGGCGTACAATTATTCAATTATCCTCATTTACGATTAGGGTGATTAATAATGCAACATTCACATAAATGCATGCATTATAATGAGCAATTACAAACATGTATCACATCAACATGAAATCACAACCATCACCTACCTCGAATCCAAGCTTGAATCCCTTAAGGAACTTGAATCTTCCCTTTCCGGATTCTTCCCGCTTGTTCATGGTCTAAAACATACAATTAACGCAAGTATCAATAAACGAGGCCTAATTACCCGGATTATAATCAACACTATCAACCTTAGGCCAACCCAAGATCCTAATACCCAAATTAGGCCTTTTTCCATCATTAACTTCATATCAAAACCTTTCCCCAATGATAATTACCCAAGAAACTACATTCTACGGATCGAAAAATGGATCCTTTAGCCTTAAGAATGGTGAAAAACAGTCAAGAACTCGTCTGAGGTCGTTCCTTAGCTCTCAAAGTCGAAAAGTGCAGAATAAAGACGTTTTTGGGGTTTTATTTCCGACTTAAGTCGCATCGGACCCACCACAACGGTCCTCACCCCACTATAGCGGCCCCGCCCTGGCGGCAGAAATCCCGCCCCAGCGGTTTGCACCAAACCAGTGAGTTATTTTAATAATTCTAAGACCCCCATTTCACAATACACCTTTAACCAACGACGCTCAGAAAATACCGTTCACGCTAAGATCGATTCCAGGAGTTCTACTCACCCGAATTCAATTCCGTAAAGTCGTACAAATTCCTTAACGAGTTATCTAACGACTCATGTAATCAAAATCATAAATAAGTCACCTGATTGTTACCAGATTTCCCTACACCTTAATGACTCTAATTTCGTCCAAATCTGGATTAGGTTGGAAAATTCCAAGTTACTACTCAAAAGTTTTCTAGCCCCAATTCTTTCTCCATTGGCTTTTCCCTAACGACGGAATCAGGTCGTTACATGTAAGGGGTAAAAGGTCCTCGATAAAGTTTGGTATCGTAACAACAATTTTGGCCAAAGTTGAAGTATTTTTTAGACCCTTTTCCCAAAATTTAATTAAACGCATTAGAATATCTTAAGTTAACAAATATCTAACTATCATTATATTTTTCAATGCAATATTATATATAATATATTGAAATTATGATTCACTACTTTTTTGATGCAATAAATATATGAATATATCACTTAGCATTTTGGTAATTGATTATATTTTCATTAATATGGTAACGCATACTGAAGCATAACTTATTCTTAGTTTAGAGTGAAAGAATATAATATGTGATATATTCAAATATTTATTGCATATAAAAAATAGTCAATCATAATTTTTATATCTAAGTTCTAACTGTGAATATGAAAATCCATTTAATTTATTCACTGCCGGTGAGTCGAGAGCGTGAAAATATTTTGTTTGTTTAGGCAAGTTCTTGAAAAATTATGTTAATATATAATTTTTAATATTAGTTTTTGAAATTCAAAAAAGTATTTTTTTTATGACATTGACTTTTGACACTTTTTTATTGCAAAATACAAATTTAAAAATATTAATTTTTAATAGGATTTTTTTGGTAATTTCTATTTTTATTTGTTTTTTATATTTGTGGATATTGTTATTGTTTTTAACTTCGTATTTCTTATTTAAAAAGATAATACTTATGGGAAAAGAACAAATGTTTGTGCTTTGAATTGGCGGAGCACACCTGCGCACATAGAGAAAAAGAGGAGGCACAAGAAATAAGAATTTCTAAACAATCAAATTGAACTCATTCTTAGATACCTTCATTTGTTATCTAAAATCAAAATATGTATAAGAAAATCGAATAATTATTGACATGTATTCAGAACTTTGAGAATCCAAGCAAAGATCTTTGTGAAAATCAATGCATAGTTTAGAAATAAAATTAAAGTGGCTAAAAATGTGGAAGTAAATTCACGAAGAGAATTGACATCGCAATTTAAACGGAGTGCAGTACAAGTCTTGCTTTGTCTCATCAGCCTGTTAAGCAGGGACGGAGCTACTGTAGCAGAAGAGGGTACCCCAGTGATTTTTCCGTAGATTCAATATTCATATTAAAATATCAAATATAAAGTACACTTAAATTTGTTGCGAACCCACAAACACAGTGAAGCGGGTAGCCCAGTGGTCTTTGTGCACCCAATGGAGTCCCTTTGTTTGTGCGTTGTGGGTTCGGAACTCACTAAGCACTATATTTTTGGAATTAATTTCTGACATACGGAGATTTATATATAAAAAAATAAATTAAAAAACAGAATGTTAAATGAAAAAAGTGTTTTTGGAATTAATATCTAACCTAAAATTTCTAACATACAAACACATACGGAGATTTATATATATATGTATAAAAAAACAGAATATTAAATGAAAAAAGTGTTTTTGGAATCAATATCTAACCTAAAGATAATAACATAAGTAGGTTTATAAATTTATTTTTTATTTTAAAAAAAAAAAAACAAAAAATCGGTAAATGAAAATAAAAGAAAAATAGTGTTTGTTTCATACTCTAAAACAATATCATTGATTTCTATCCAGACATTAAAAAAATGTTGACCCAAATATATTTTTAAAAGTTAGGGTTCTAACTTAATCTGATTGCTACTATACGGCATCTGCCCTCCGGTAAATACTATGAACTCTCGCCTCTTCTTTTTCAACTTTTTTTTTTACACTGTTTAATTATCTATTCAAATATTTTTTTTTTAATCTTTGATTATAGGGTTATCCCACATATTGATAATTCATTATGTTAAATAACTGTTGTTTGCTTTTCGAAATTTTAACTTTTGAAGGCAATAATGGTTCAAGGTCATAGTGAAACTAGTAAAATATATGTTTTAGGTGGCAAAATATTAATGGTGAATCTAATAATTTTAATCTCACTTAGAACAATATTGAAGATTATAGTAAAAACGTTCAAAATTTATATTTAAAAAATTATTCATTTTTATTAACAATATTTTAGAACTTGAAAATAAAGTACTCAAATCTTCATATTATTAAATCAAGTTTTTACAATAACAATATCTAAGATAATATTTTCAGACATGATTAACATCTCATTAACAAAAGTTGTGTTTTGTCATTTTTAAAATTGTTGTCCTTTTTAAAATTTAGAACCCATCGGCCTGAAATTCTGGCACCGCCTCTGCTGTTAAGCGGATTAACATGAGTTACTATTATATGGTATAACAATATTTATCTTTTTTATTTAAAAACATAGGGGATAGATTAGGAATAAAATTGAGAAGTTATAATTGCTTTAAATTTAAAATTTTAATTATTTTTTAAAAAATGTTTAGGTCCGTGTTTTGAGTTAGTGTAAAAATAGGGGTAAGGGACGTGATGTTGGTTACTCTTTTTACTTTTTTGTATAGTTTTTAGGAATCTCATAGTATAAGGAGCAAATTACATCATATCCCTACTCTTTTACAATTTAAAAAAATTCTTTAAAATTGTTATCATTTGGATACATCACATTTGATACCTTATACAACTAGTTTGTTGAGATTAAAAAGGAAATAAAATATAAAATTAAATGTCAGTTCCCCAAATCATGCAGATCAAATTGATGTCAATCTCTCCCAAATAACAACTCCAAATAATTCAAATTTCAAATTTTCTTCTCTCAATTCTCTCCCAAATCGTATAAGCAAAAAAAAGTTGACAATTTTATATAGTTATGTATCATATACAAAAAAAAATTATAAATATGATATACACTGATTTATTTATGTTGCAGATACTTAACAACATGCGGTACATCACAATATCTGATACATAACTATGTTGTATACATATCAAAGTTATGTGTCATATACATAACTATGAATATGATACAAATTGTTTTTGTTATAAAATATTAGTATTTATGTACCAATAATAATATTTGATAGTGTCTGATAAATAGTCTTCTACTAGTTGAATAAGGTTGGTGTATGTATCAGCAGTAAAAAATAGCGAAATTTGTAATATTTATGTATCCAATACATAACTATGAACATGATACATACTAATTTGCATTTCAATAAATTAGGGTTATGTATCAAAATTAAACTAAATTTGAAAAAGATATATTGTACATGATAAAATTGTAATGTATTATACAAGTGAAACGAACAAATTATACATTAATTTAAAAATCAAAATCAACTAGATACATTAAAAGATCTGAACCCATATTTATAAGAAAAAGATGAACAACAAAAAATCGGAAAAAAAGGTCAACAATCTGATTTGCTAAAAGGAAAAAAAATGATGAAGAAAACCTTCAACACTTTCTCTTTTGCTCTATATCAACTCCCGTAACTTTTTGTTCACTTTCAACAATGGCGTCACCCATGGATCTCAATCCAAGGCCCTTACTAGAGCCACCAACAATTCGATCTTTTCCTTCTTTTATGAGCGTTTTTTCCACAATCGACTTTGAAGTTTAACATGCATCCTTCTTCGATTAAATTTGTAGATGAAAAAGCTAAAAAAAATAATAAAAAAATCGATACTTGATGAAGTAGAAAGAAAAAAATAGATGAAGAAGAAGATGAAGAATAACTACCTCTTCAATAACTTGCAATTGATAAATCAGAAAGAGAAAATATTTGAAATTCAAAAATAGAGCGATGAAATTAATTGATGATACGTGATTTTAGGCGTGAAAGAAGGAAAACAAAATCTTGGGGTAATAGTTTATTGATGTATCCGAAAAAGTGAGAAGTTATGGTAAAGAGTGATTTTTGTAATTTTTTGAAATGATAAGGAATAATAGAAAATAGGCACTTTCACCTCCACTACTCTCTCTCTCTCTATATATATATATAAAGAGAGAGAGAGAGATATTATTATTATTATATAAATTTGTTTTGCTATGAATAAGGAGGTTGTGGAAAGATAGTTAAATATATTTTTTCACAAGAAAAAGGAATCACACACGTTTAAATTTAAAAACTATTTTAAAAATAAAATATTAATTTATTATTCAATGCTATTACATATAATTAATAGGTTTTAATTGATTAAAAATCCTGGTTTTGTGGTGCTGACACGTAGGCGCTATCACCTCTCCTCTCTCTCTCTCTATATATATATATATATATATACTAGATAAGGATTGCCCGTAGAGAGCATGGGCCACTTTGAAAACAATAATAAGTATAATTTAGCAACAATTACTTACAAATAATCATGATCTGAAATTTGTAACTTGTAAATAACAATAAATTCTTAAGAGAGAATACATATGAGTTTGTTGAACACATTAGTATGCACAATTCCATATCTATATACAGATTTTAACAAAGAAACACAAAAACAATCCTGTAACATGTACACACTCAAATGAATAAACCTTGATCCCTTGTGGACATGAAACATTTCTGAGGCAACGAGGATATGAGAACACTTGATTCACACCACTATCATAAGAGTTTCTTAATATAATAGTTGAATTCTCTACTTCTGTTGTGTATATATCTCCATTTTTATCATGGAGGTCTTATCAGAATGACCTGAAATTTTAAACAATAAACATATTATTTGAGTCAAACATATATATATATATATATATATAAAGTGTATAAGTTGTTAACTTAATTAAAATAACTCAAATGATACATGCCTTCTCTTTAATAATGTATATTAAAATTTCCAAAAAATTAGAGATAAAAAATTGTTCGGTAAGAAATAAAAAATAAGCAAGCCACATAATTTGCTCAAATACATATGATTAGCAAATTGTTTATCAAAAGATCATTAGTTAGTTTATAGTTCAAAAGACGGTTGTTTTTGTTATATATCTTTTTTAGATTATAGTTGAACGGAACAATAGCTGAGGTATAAATCTCACTAAAAATAAATGTGTTTCTCACCATTTACTCAAAATAGAAATAAAAAGATAAGAATTGAAACCTGCTGAAATTGGGGAAGACCCAATAATTTGTTGGAGATAAAACCCAACAATCCCTGATTTGGGCATTGTGAAGAAGGAATTGGGGGAGATGGCGTTAGCATTTATAACCGTTCTAACTTCTTGCATACCCATTAGCAAATTCTGAGCCTACACTTTGAGAGTATCCGAAAACATGATTGAAGAGAAGAAGAAAAGATTAATCTTTCGTAATGTTAGCTTCCGAATTGAACCTTCTAAAGGTGAAGATAACTGTTACACCATTTATAAACCACAAGCGGTTAGTACAAATTCTGCACAATAACCAATTAGTGATCGTCTTAACCGTAAATACAAGGAGATGTTACATGGATGGTTAGCTGAAAAGTGACAACGTGAAAATAGAGCATTTGACATGGTAAATACAATTTTTTATGATGTATATATTCTTGGAGCCAAGATTAAGAATTTGGGGGTTCTAAATTTCCTTTAGAACCGTCAATCAATTTTGTTAGTGGTTCACAAATAATTATATATATTTAGTTAATTTTCTAGTACAAATGCAAGATCTATGAAAGAGCTATTGGGTTCGTCCAAACCACGAACCCCCACATAGCTCCGCCTCTGCATGTATGACATTCTCTTTTCTTTAAATCATGCTTCCGAATTGGGATTTATTGATCACTACCAATATCGTGAATCCTCCACTTAATTATATTATCGCTTGTTTTATCTTTTTTTTCCTGAAAAAAAAAAGAAAGAAAAAAAGAATCACAACATTTGTTTTGTGTGTGTTAGGCAATAATTAAACTTTATTTTCTTATTTCAAACTGGACTACTAAACTACAACAATACTATCACATTCAAACTTATTAGGATTTTATATTGTATATTTTTCTTTAGTTGTTTAAAATTTTATATATAACTAGTTTTTATCCTAATTAAGTACCAATGAATCTCTAACAAATGATATATCAAGAAAATGAGTGTTAGTAATATAATTACTTTGTAATGTGTGTAGTTTAATTTGTACTTTGTAAAATCATATATATAGTTAGTTCTTAACAAACTTTTGTTGGATTGCAGTATTACTATCATATGAGTAAACAATATTGTTATATTGTGGAGGTAAGAAAATATGTATTCAGGGGTTTATCAAAGCTTGAAGTTGATCAAGAAACCACTGAAGTAAAAGTGGTATGCTCTTACATTATTTGTATTTTGTTGGACTACTATAGCTTGTTTGACTAAGTTTCTTGTGCACATATATTTATAAGTGCAAGAAGTATTTACCAAGTCTTATGTTGCATTTTTGCAAGAAGTGATTTCCTTGACGAACTCCAAACTATATGACACTAACTTTTATTGTCATGTTAAGACGCAAAGACATTTACATTATTCTTATTAATTTTTTCTCATTAATCCAAAAGTTGAGGTTATTAAAAAGCACTCCATGAAAAGAAAGGTTGAACATTCCATCTTGAAAATGAAGTATGCAACAAAGAAACAGAAAAGCAACAACTATGGCAAGAGGGAGGTTACAAAGTTTCTCAGTGAAGACATGAACAACCTCATGAATAGGGACGTGAAACACAAAAACAAGGTAAGTTATTGCTACACTAGCTATTAGACCTCATTTTATTTTTTTTACAAAAAAACCACTATAGAAAATTTATGAATTAGAAATTGATAAATCACATCATTAGAATAAAAAAAAATTATTGTTATATAATCTTATTTAATAAAGTATTAACAACAAATTATCAAAAAAATACTTGTTAGCTATAAACTATTTGGCATCTAATTTTGTAGTTGCACTATATATTTTTTGCAGTTATTTTTCTATATATTTTATGTATTCTTACAATATTAATAATTTTAAAATGAAAGGATGTTGGAATGTCAAAAGAAGATTTCCCTGCCCCCAAAGAAAAAATAGGATCTTCAATCTTGGAGGGAGAGCCTAGAGTAAAGGACCAAATAAGAATATTATTCACACCAAAGAAAAAATGCAAGTAAGAATATTTTCTGAACAATCTAAATTGGTGTTGACATCGCAAGGTTCAAAATATTTTAGGAGGTCTAGTTGGCGACGATGACAAAGCTAGTAATGGTGCAAACAGTGGCAACAACGAAGAAAGGAGAGGCTGCGGAAATGATAGTGGTAGAATTTGAATATCCCAACATTGGTTTTTCGTATTTTCAGACAATAATTTAGTCTTGTACTTTTGTTAGTTAAAACTATTTGTACCCTAAGTGCTTATGAAATTTTTTGAAAGAAATCACTTTGAGTTTTGTTCTATCAGAAAGTTTTGGATTTTCTGGAAACAAGATCTTAATTGTTCTATTTTTGCTATATTACAATGTCTATTTGGATGGTTGTTATGTATTGTTTCATAATGTATTGTATTATATGGTATTGTATTATTTTAATGAATGGATAAATTGTATCATTTTATGTCTTTATATAATTAACACATCTACAGTTAGAATACTCTTAATATTATTTTTTTGAAGAGTCTATCTCTTAAATATTTTTAATATTCAGATATTATTAAAGGATTATTCCTTAGTTTAATGCAATTATTTATGACTGTGCGAAGCACGGACACATTACCTAGTTATTTATAAATAGAATTGTTAGTTAGATAGATTTTTTGCTCGGGACTTTTCTTGTAACAATAACAACAATGATAACGAACTCACTGTAATTAATTCAACAAGTGGAGTCTGGCTAGAACGATTTGTATGGTGTATAGGCAATCTTACCTTTACCTTACGAAGGTAGATAGATTGTTGATTTTTACATCACCACAAACCCGACAAACCCCCCGTTCCTTTCCCTTTCCAATCACGGACCTCATCCCTCATGATCACAATCTCTGCCCAAATTTCTCCCTTATGCAATCATACAAAAACCCTTGCGACCCTAAAGCAGAACAACTCCATCTCCTATTCGCTATTGCGACACCCAAGCTTGCAACCTCAAAGTTCACAAAAATCAGGTGCCTACCATTATCCGGTTAGGTGCACAAACCTATCGAGATAAAAAATAAATATGCAAATTTCACCTAAATTCCCTACGCGTTGAATGTTTTATTTTAGCAGAATAAAAGAATTAGTTTTTAGTGGACCTATTCTTTAGGAATATTTTATTGTTACTGATTTTAGGAGTTCATTAGTTGTGGGTTTGTTTGTTGCATATTTTTAGGAATCATTTCTATATGTAATCTCTATTTATTTGGATCAATACTATTCAACTAAGTTTCTAATATTGTTGTTAACTCAATTTCAAAAGTGGTATCATCGCTAGACTTAGAGTGACATGTGAGTAAAAGAAGTCGCAGCTTACTTGGTATCTTGTAGAGGAATGGTTCTAGAAGAGGTCACGGTCGAGGTAGATGATATGGGCAAAACATGACTTCAAATGGTAGAGGAAATGCACGCGATAATGATCAACACTCTGCTTATTATCAGACATTTGATAAGTCGCAAATAGAGTGTTATCGTTGTCACATGTATGACCATTACAAGTCTGAATGCAGAACTAATTTGCATTCATACAAGGGAGATGGGGAGAAGTCAAATTTCACAGGAGAAGAAGAAGGAGAAGAAGGAGAAGAAGGAGAAGAAGGAGAAGATGGAGAAGGAGAAGAAGGAGGAGGAGGAGGAGGAGGAGGAGGAGGAGGAGGAGGAGGAGAAGAAGAAGAAGAAGAAGAAGGAGAAGAAGAAGAAGAAGAAGAAGAAGAAGAAGAAGAAGAAGAAGAAGAAGAAGAAGAAGAAGAAGAAGAAGAAGAAGAAGAAGAAACTTTGTTGATGGCTTACCTTGCTCAAGAACAATCTCATTCAAACTTTGTTGATGGCTTACCTTGCTCAAGAACAATCTTATTCAAACAAGTGGAAGAAGAAGAAACTTTGTTGATGGCTTACATTGCTCAAGAACAATCTCATTCAAACAAGTGGTATCTGGACTCAGGTTGTAGTAATCATATGTGATGTAACAAATCTTTATTTTTGACTTTGGATGAATATTTTAAAGATAGTGTCAATTTTGGAAAATAATTCTAGTATTTCTGTTATGGGACAAGGTACTATCAGATTGCACACGAAAGGGATTTTTTTCAAAGTTGATGGAGATTTTTATGTTCCTGAATTAAAGAGCAATCTTCTTAGTAAGGGGAATCTGCAAGAAAGAAACTACAAAATTGTTATCCAAAAGGGTTACTGCACAATACAACATCCACACAAGGGAACAATTCTTGAAGTTAAAATGACAGCCAATCGATTGTTACCTTTACACAGTAATGACCAAGCATGCTTGACAACAAAAATGGTGGACTCTACATGGTTATGACATATGCGCTATGGACACCTCAATTTTAATGGTTTGAGAACCCTGCATAAAAGGAATATGGTTGGTGGTCTTCCGCTAATCGATGTTACTAGCAAAGTTTGTCAAAATTGTGTTGTTGGTAAAAAATATCGTGAATCCTTTACGATAGGAAAAACATGGAGGGCTAACGAATTGTTGCAAATAATTCACTCAGACCTTTGTGGTCCAATCATTCCAGCCTCAAACACAAATAAAAGGTATTTTATATCTTTTATCGATGACTATTGCCAAAAGACGTGGGTTCAGTTTTTGCAACAAAAGAAAGAGGCTTTTAGCATATTTAAGAGATTCAAGGTCTTTGTTGAAAAGGAATCAGGGAAGAAAATCAAAATTCTTCGAACTGGTCGTGGTGGTGAGTTCAATTCCAATGACTTCACAAGCTTTTGCACTATGAATGGAATGCGGAGGCAACTGACAACAACTTATACACCACAGTAAAATGGTGTTTCTGAGAAGAAGAATCGTACCATTTTAAAAATGTTAAGATGGATGTTGGCAACTCGGAGCATCCCAATTTTTTTTTGGCTAGAGGCAATTAATTGGAGTGTTCATGTATTCAATAGGTGCCTACTTTTGTTGTGAAAAATATGACACCAGAAGAAGCTTGGTCCTCTCAAAAACCAAATGTTTATCATTTTAGGATTTTTGGGTGTATAGAATATGCCCATATTCCTGATGAAATGCAAAGGAAACTCGACAGCAAGGGAGTCCTATGTATTTTCCATGGAGTGAGAGAAGAGTAGAAGGCTTATAGATTGTATAATCCACATACAAAGAAGATAATTGTAAGTCGTGATGTCATTTTTGATAAAGCTGAATCATGGGATTGGAATAGTGCAGAAAGACAACTAACCTCAATACATGTTGAAGAGGAGGAAGTAGAACCAATGATTGAAGGGGCAAATCAGCAAGATAGATCAAATGTGCAGCAACATTTATCTAATGATATGATAACCGGTCAAGATGCCAGGACATCAAGTGAAGAACAATCATCAAGAATGACAACCAAACGAAATCAACGTCAAATAAGGAGGCCACATTGGATGATTGATTATGTTAGTGGAGATGATCAATCTGATGATGATAATACTACCAATCTTATTTTATTTTCAGATTGTGATCCTATTGCATACGAAGATATAGCAAATGACTTAAAATGGCAGAAAGTTGTGGATGTAAAAATTGAATAAATCAAAATGAATGATACTTGGGAGCTGACTATTCTTCACAAGGTGAGAATACCATTGGTGTAAAGTGGGTTACAAGACCAAACTAAATGAAAAATGTGAAGTTGACAAGTACAAAGCACGACTGGTGGTGAAGGGATACACTTAGAAGTTTGGCATTGATTATAGTGAAGTGTTTGCTCCAGTCGCAAGACTCGATAGTGTTCGACTGATAATAGCTTTGGCTGCACAAAATTCTTGGTCAATTTATCAATTGGATGTAAAATCAACATTTCTTCATGGTAAGTTACATGAACGAGTATATATTGATGATCCTCCTGGCTATGTAAAGCAAGGTAGTGAAGAGAAAGTATACAAGCTGAAAAAGGCTTTATATGGGTTGAAACAAGCACCTCGAGCTTGGTACACTCGTATAGACGTTTATTTTTTGAAGGTGGGATTTCACAAATGTCCATATGAGCATTCACTTTTTACTAAATTTGGTACCTCATCAAAACTTTTGATTGTTTGCCTATATGTAGATGATTTGATCTGTATAGGAAATGATAGAAGTATGATGGATGATTTTAAGAAATGTATGATGTCAGAATTTGAGATGTCTGATCTAGGTATGAGGAGCTATTTTCTTGGCATTAAAGTAATACAATCTCTTTCAGAAATTTTTATTATGCAAAAAAAGTATGCTCGAGAGATCTTGGACAAATTTCAGATGAGTAGTTGTAACTTGACCAGTAGTCCAGCTGATCCAGGAGTAAAGTTGGCAATGGATTCTGAACGCAAGAAGGTTAATAGCACTTTATTCAAACAGATTGTTGGGAACTTATTGTATTTAACTGCTACTAGACCAGACATAGCATATGCCGTGAGTTTAGTTAGCAGATATATGGGATGTCCAACCGAATTTCATCTTGTGCGTTATGTGAAGGGTTCTATTGATTTTGGTACTTTTTATAAGAATGAAGGAAAATCTAATCTTGTTGGTTACAGTGATAGTGACTATGCAAGTGATTTAGATGGCAGAAGAAGTACATATGGGTATGCTCTCATGTTAAGTTCAGGGGTTGTATTGTGGTCATCAAAGAAACAACAAATTGTTACTCTATCAACAACTAAATCAGGTGTGTGTCAAGCTATTTGGTTGAAACGAATACTTGAAATACTACTTCAGCTTCAGCAAGAACCAACAATGATTTACTGTGACAATAGTTCTACAATCAAGCTCTCCAAGAATCAAATCTTACATGGGAGAAGTAAATATATTGATGTGCGATATCATTTTCTTCGAGATCTTGGCAATAATAAAGTCATAGAGTTGGTATTTTGCAGAAGTGCAGATCAGGTTGCAGATTTATTAACTAAGCCTCTTAAGTTGGGTCGATTTGTGAAGCTGCGCGGATTACTTGGTGTCTACTCAAAGAATGATTGTAAATCGATGTTATGAATAACAACTCGTTTAAGGGAGGCTGTTGACTGTTTTATTTTAGCTGAATAAAAGAATTGGTTTTTAGTGGACCTATTCTTTAGGAATATTTTATTGTTACTGATTTTAGGAGTTTATTAGTTGTGGGTCTATTTGTTGCTTAATTTTAGGAATCAGTTCTATATAAAATCTCTATTTATTTGGAGAGACTTCTATCAATAATATTCAACCAAGTTTCTGATATTGTTGTTAACTCAATTTCAACACTACGAACTTGTTGGGATGCTCAAATACCAAGGTATCTAGGCACATATTTGATTGTGATGATCTCTTAATCTTTAATTTTACTAGTTTGTAATTCAAGTTTCTGAATCTCTCTTGATTTCATTAGGACTTGTTCAAACTATCCACTGAAATCATAAATCACCCTCCGGATGTATAGGGACTTTTAGACCTCGATTCTGAGCTCGTTTACCCCAAATGTTGACTTTGATTAATTCTTATAATTTCAACTTTCTATTTTTTGATTTTCTTCTCTAATACACATCTAATTACCTCGAGTTACGTATTACCCATCCTTGCAAGTCATGATGTACATTTAAAGTGTACACGAAGTGTCACTTAATTAAGGGAAAAGAGTCCTAAGATAAATCTACCAAACTGATTGTTACAAGAAGTGATTTCCATGATGACCTCCTAACTACATGACACTAACTTTTATCGTCATATTGAGACACCAAGAAAATTTACTTTATTCTTGCTATATTTTCTTTGTTAATCCGAAGGTTAAAGTTGTTGAAAAGCACTCCAGAAAAAGAAAAGGAGAATGTTCCATCTGGAAGAGTGAGTCTACAACAACGAAATATAAAAGCAACAACTATAATAAAAATAACCTAAATTTATGTTGGCAGAGTTCATCGTGAGGTTCATGGATTCAACAAATTGTGGCGACACTGGTGGTGGAGCTAGTAATGGTGAATTTGGTGATGTCATGGGCTATGACGAGGGCCATGGATCCGGTGTAAACAGTGGTGGTAACGAAAGGAGGGAGAGGCCTTGGTAGAATTTGAATATCCTAACATTTGTTTTTCATGTTTTGTTAGATTTTTAAGTAAAAGTCATTGGTGCAAGTCAAAAAAATTTTGAGTTGTTCTTTTGTATTTCTTATATATTTTTCTTGATTTTTATATTTTACGAACATTTACGAAGAAAAATAACAAAAAATCGGACAATTAAGAAAAGAAGTAAAATTTTGATTTGTTTATTGTTTCGATATATAAAGTCATTTGTGCAGATCAAATTTTTATTGAGGTGTTTTATGTATTTGTAATGTATTTTTCTTAATTTTTCTATTTTAGAGACATTTATGAAGAAAAATATTTTTTTTCCAGATAATTACGGAAAGAAATAAAATTTTGATCTTTTTTTTCGTTTCGATATTGTAAAGTCATTGGTGCAAGTTTTTTGACGTGTTTTTTTTTATATCTTTTATGTATTTTTCTTGAATTTTATAATTTTTGGACATTTACGAAGAAAAATAAAAAAATTTCGGACAATTACGAAAAGAAGTAAAATTTTGATATTTTTTGTTTCGATATTCTTAAGTCATTGGTGCAAGTCAAAATTTTTTTGAGGTGTTTTTTATATCTTATATATTTTTTTCTTGATTTTTATATTTTACGGACATTTACGAAGAAAAATAAAAAAAATTCGGATAGTTATGAAAAGAAGCAAAGTTTTGATATTTTTTTCGTTACTATATTGTCAAGTCATTGGTGCAAGTCAAATTTTTTTGAGGTGTTTTTGATACCTTATTTTTGTATTTTTCTTGATTTTTATATTTTTTGGACTTTTACGAAGAAAAATAAAAAAATTTCGGAAAATTACGAAAATAAGTAAAATTTTGAAATTTCCAGCTTCAGTCGAATACCTTCTCTCTGCGTCGCGGAGATGATACACAGTCTTCTGTCTCGAAAGTCTTTTCGCGAACAAAAGATTTAATTCCCTCTCCGCGTAGCACCAGTGTTTCTTCAGATCGTGTCTTCACTCTCTTCTTATTACTAACTTTCTAAGCCTTCATTGTTCATTGCGAGATCTTATATCCTAATCATAGCCATTAAATTCACATTTCAATTCAAGGTAAAGTAAAGAAGAAAGTTCAAGAGGGTCCTTTGAGTCAAATTGAGAATTCTTTTGGAATAAACTATAGTTCTGAACTAAGTCTTGAGGAAGTAAGTATGAGAATGAGAAGAGTTGTACTCATAAGTTTCTATATTGTTATTCAGATCCTTTACTTGAGTCGTTCATGTCTATAATTCCGCATGAACCCTATGAATTGAGTATTCTTGAGATGAGTAGTATTGTTGAGTTTTGAGTCTGAGTTCCTGAGTTCTGAGTATTGAGTTTCCTATATTGTCATTGAAATCCTTGAATTGATTCGTTCATGTATATTTAAGCATGAACTCTAGTTTGAGTTATAAATTTTGAGAATCTTTTAAAGCCAATATTTGTGTTTTGAGTTGGGTTTTGAGGAAAGTTTAAAAAGACATTTTGAGTAAAGTTTAAGGGAACTAAGTATTCCCAAATGTATCATTTTTACATTGAGAAAAAAGAAACTTTGACTTCTAAAAAGGTTTTATGAGTTCAAAGACATTTCAGAGCAATTACCTCTTTTAAGAGGATAGTTGGAGTAATTATCTCAAACAGAGAAATAATATGTTTTAATACATTTGAGCATGAGTATATATTGTTGGGAGTAGTATTAAGCACCGATATGGGGATGAATTCAGACAACTCACATTCCTCATAAACCATATAGCCAACATGGGTAAACGATCATACTTTTTAGATGAATTCTTAGTGCCTTCGGGCATAGCTTAGTGGATCCACTTAGTTGAGGTGTTCTATACCCCGACAAGGTATAGGATAATTCTGGCAGCTTGGGCGAGATGTTGTATCATCACGTAGCTCATAGTGATGGTTGTCGGTTAGAGAATCTCTCAAATAAGAGTAAAAGAGTATGTATTGTATTTTTATACATTTTGAGTTGATATCTACTGTTTTGAGTTTATTGTGTTTTTATATACATCCTTGAGTTAGTATTTGTTTATTAGGAAGCTTTAAACATCTTATCTTTTGTTATTGCTTTCATATTGGAGTTGAGTTAAAGTGAGTATTGTCTTCCTATGTTATTATTTCAGTTAGCTATGTTTTAGTTTCCCCTTACATACTCGTCATGTACTGACGTCATTCGACCTGCATCATATAATGATGTAGATGCAGGTGTTCAGGATCATCAATAGGTGTTTCGTTGAGATCATTCAACATTCCAATTAGCTTTGGCGAGCCTTCTCATATTCTGGAGGACTTCACCTTTACCTTACAGTTAGTAGTTTTGAGATGTCGGGGGTCTTATCCCGATATCCTTGTGTAATAGTAAAGGCTTCATAGATAGATGGAGTTGAGGAGTCTTTTCAGTATTTACTTTCTTTGAATTTTTTTACAAATTATAAGTATTTTGATTGAGTATTTTTCAGATTTTAAGAGTTGAGTATTTGAGTTTAACAAATTTTATTTAGTTTTAAGCCTACTATTTCTTAAATTAGTTTTCCGCTTGTAGTCATCCAGGATAAGGGTTTGCTTGGGGACCATCAATGGTTCTTAAGTGCCGGCCACGTCCAGGGTGTATGCTTGGGTCCTGACAAACTTGGTATCAGAGCACAAAGTTCAAGTATCCTAGGGTGTCTATGAAGTTGTGCCAGTAAGATCTTATTTATGATTGTGAGGGTTCCAGTTCTATAAACGAGGGACAATAAACATTTAAGAAAAGTTTCCCTTTTTTCATACTCTACATCGTGCAGTAGAACTGTGTCATAAGGAATTTATTCTAACTCATGATTTTCTCATATCCGTTTGACTACTCCTCATACTCAAGGTAGTTGAAAAGCAAAGCAAGATCCTTATCGATGACTTACTCTCAGCAAAAATCTTGAGAAAGTCATAAGACTGCAGAGGGGCTTGAGAGAAGCCCGTTAGTGAGTTTCAAAAGAATGCACTCCTATTCGTGTGAATCGTGCGTTCAAGCTAAAAGCGAGATATACTCTCTTCTCTAAACATTGTTTCAATTTAGACCTTTATGAAGAGGTGTGTTGTAAACCTTGGGTAGTATTTCCACTCGAAAAGATAGTATGAGTACGAGGTTATAAGCACTACTAGTAAGAGTGCGCAAGGTTAGAAGAATGCGCATGTAGATGTTTAATAATCTAGGAAATGGAGATAGTGATGATGCAAACTATGTTATTGTAGTCATGCACCCAGTAAGTTATTAATGAGGAGTTTTCCTTATGGGTAGACTAAGAAGTGATGAGTTTGGGTAATTTCATGATAGGAGATAGAGTAAGAGTTACTAGTTAGAATGAGTTAGAGTGTACTTTAATTGGAAAAAAGTTTATGTCAATGTGCCATTGTGTTTGTAAAGACAAAGTATAGGTATTGAATAGAAGAGCAAAGTATTCATGAGGTGAAAGATCTAAGCTATGCTTATGATATTTGAAAGAAGAGCCCTATAGTATTTCGAGGATTATAGAACTAATTAAGTAAGGATATGTAGTAAATGGGTAAATAGTACTTAGGTTGCGAAAAGGGAATGTGACGGTAATCTGTAAATAAATAATTTGTGAGATAAAGATTGCCTACTTGTCTTGAGATCTTAGTGGGTGAGTGTTTCTTAATTTTATCTAGTATTCATAAGTTAGTATAGGATGTGAGAAATTGTATTGATATCCGTGTTTAGTAATATACACTAAGCTTGAATTTGAGATGAGTATCGTAATCAAAAGAAAGGGCAACATGAGGGTGATGATATTAGTTTTGAGATCTGATTTGATAGACTTGACACAGAATAGGTGACAAATTAAGATGTTAGCTGCAATGAATATGAGTGGTACAAGTGTGAGATTCTAACTTTTAGATGAGAGAAATTAAGTATGACTAAGTCACTAAATTAACAAGAGTATTAAGAGGTGTACACGAGATCGTATGTAGTCGGATGAGGTTCTAATTAAGTTTATTCTTTTCATGTTTGCCTAGATAGCATAATTGATTTGTCAATGTGGAGTAGGCGGATGTAAGCATTATTGATCACCTTTAAGAGTTTGGTAGGAATGATTTTATATAGTCAATAATGAGCCTCTTGAATATAGTTCAAAGTTCATCCAGTTAGGTTGATATGAACATAGAAGGATGTTAATGGTAGGCTAAGAAGGAGAAGTCAGATTATTAACAGTCAGACTAAGGGGCCTTATAAGCCAATGAGAAGAGGTTAAGAAAAGCATCTTAGAAAGAGGTCTTAGAAGGAGACTTACTACTTACTTATGGAGAGTTCAGTACCCATGAGATAAGTTTTACCCGGATATTATAGTAAAGGAAATATAGATTAGTTTAGAGATGATGAAATAGATTCATAGTTTTCAAGTGTCAGCTATAAGCCTAAGGGGAGATGATAAGATGAGAAACCAAGTCAAGTGTTGAGAATCAAATAGTAATGTGTTCAGGAAGAGTTAAAGTGATATATCAATCCATTCATACTCTAAGAGTATTCCTCAAAGTTTAGTCATTACATCATATTGTTGATATTTCTAATATCAGAATTGTGTCTATGACCTATGCTTATACACTTCAGAGAGATTCACATCTATGCTCAGTTTCCAGAATGAGGGGCAAAGACTTTAGCCCATTGATTGTAATCTTACTCCATAAAGTTATGGATATCAGCCTAATGATATGAACCTATTCATATAAGCACTCATGTCTCATAGTATGTTCAGTTTCGCAAATTCATGATTTGATCCTAATGGCTGCAAAATAACATTATTTCCTGTATAGTCTTATATCAAAATTCTTGAATGAGTCGTGCTTAGGAACTTTCGCTCTAAAGCTCTTTCAGTGATCCTTTTTAGTTTTGATAGTGATCTTGTCGATAGTAGTTGAGTGATAGACAGAGAGGGTTGTCTTTCTTATTGTGATAGTGATGGTGTGTTTATTCCACCTAAGGTTATAAATGTGGAGGAAGAAGAGGATGAGGATTTACTATGAGTATTAGTTAAATTAGAGGAATTAGTGGATTCCTGGTAGTAATATGTAAAATTCAGTTGGTAGAGATGATGAGAGAATGACAAATTCTTATAAGAATTGGTTAGTAAGAGTCCATAGGGTGGTTTTAGTACTAGGCTTGAATGTGGTGTTGGTAGTATATGGAGAATTGCATGATGCATTAGGTGGTTCTTGATTAAGACTCGAGTTTGGTTGAATGTGGTGGTAAAGAGTAATACTCTTGGCATGAGACTTCCTATAGAGGTATAAAACCTGAATCTTGTGATTTAGATTAGAATAATCACCTTATGTTAAATACATTGTGATTTTGAGTTAGGCTTGAATATAGTAAGAGCATACTGTTAGACTCAGACTTGGGTAAGCATAGTCATATACCCTTGGGGGAGCTATGAGTTGTAGCCAAGGAGGTGTGGTGATAAGAAAGAAGAGCATAGTTGGGAAGTGTTTCTAAACTTCAAAAATACCTGTTATATCGCTCAAGGCATAGTATTCCTATTCTTACTTCGTGCCCCTATATCCCTTGTTTTATGTCAGATAACTTCACATAGAGCGTGACTATATTCAAACTCATATCGTTTGAAACTTATGTGCTACAGAGAGTTCCAAAAACTCATAGTATGAATAAGTTTTGCCCATGTTAATAGGCAAGTCCAAAATTCAGAGAGATAGTAATAGAAAACCCTTTCCATTCTCAGTCCAGCCGTCATTCGAGGACGAATGATCCAAAGGGGAAGATATTGTAACATCTCGAAAACTTCTAAGTTAAGACTCAAACAATTCTTCATTGTGAATAATATTGTACCAAGTGATTCTAAATTTTCTTAGGTGTTAAAGTCACTAGAGTTCCCTAGCATAAAGTTGAGTTGGAAACTTTCTTTCCAATTGAGTTTCACTATGAGATGTTTCTTCGGTCAACTTCAATCGACCATATATTTTAGAACATAAAGAATTAGGTAGCCCATACCTATCAAATTGAAGGTCTTCAAGTCCTCTTTCCAACGCCACCAAATGTGCCTCCATCTGAGTTTTGAGAAAAAAGATATGACTGATTTACTAGAGATGCTCTAACCTGGCAGGAGCTCCTCGATGGCTCTGCGTTACGAGTGAATACGGACCTCACTGTCCACTAGAAAAAAATCCTTACTTCCAGCTCATTTTATTTATTTTCGAGGGCATTTTATTCCTAAAAACCCTTAGGAAGTCATCTAAATTATCCTAAACGTGTAGAAAAATAAGTTTTCATAATCAAACCCTCTCATCTACTCCTAAATTTCTACGCTCAAGAACTTCAAGGAACGCTAAGGAAGGGTTCATCTTCCAAGAATTTCCTTTAAGTTTCTTCAAGAACATTGTTCTTCCATGTATGTAAGCTTTCATAGTGTTGGGTTTGTTCGCCCTCATTCCAATCATGTAATTTCATCCACGAATTCTGTCTTGAAGTTGTTTGATTGAGTTTTCTTGATAAGTTCTTGGGTTTTAACCTCATTCTTTAACTTTGGAGGTTTTTGAGTTCTTGAGGTAAGTAGAGGATGGTAAGATGTGAAGCCGGACAAAGGTGGTTCTACATAGCTCTTACACTTTTATAAGGGTCTTGTGAATGAGTGGTTTTTTTGGTAGAAATTGAGTGATATTTCAATGAAATCGCGTTAGGTTTATGATTTAAAGTGAGTTTGAAAGAGTAAGAAAAAAATGCCAAATATACGAATCCAGGTCTGTGTCGGGAGATGCTTGAAATTTCTTGCTTAGTCGAATACCTTCTCTCTAGGTCGCGGAGATGATACGAAGTCTTCTGTCTCGAAAGTCTTTTCGCAAGAAAAAAATTAACTCCCTCTCTGCGTTGCCCCTGTGTTTCTTCAAATCGTGTCTTCGCTCTCTTCTTATTACTAACTGTCTAAGCCTTCATTAATCATTGAAAGATCCTATATCCTAATCATAGCTCTTAAATTCACATTTCAAATCAAGGTAAAGTTAAGAGGAAAGTTCAAGAGGGTCCTCTGAGTCAAATTGAGAATTTTTTTGGAATCAACTATAGTTTGGAATTAAGTCTTGTGGAAATAAGTATGAGAATGAGAAGAGTTGTACTCATAAGTTTCTATATTGTTATTAAGATCCTTGATTTCAGTTGTTCGTGTCCATAATTCCACATCGACCCTATGAATTGAGTATTCTTGAGATGAGTAGTACCGGTGAGTTCTTGAGTTCTGAGTATTGAGTTTCCTATATTGTCATTCAGATCCTTGAGTTGATTCGTTCATGTCTATATTTCAACATGAACTATCTTTTGAGTTATAAATTTTGAGAATCTTTTAAAGCCAATATTTGTGTTTTGAATTGGGTTTTGAGGAAAGTTTAAAAAGACATTTTGAGTAAAGTTTAAGGGAACTAAGTATTACCAAATGTATAATTTTTACATTAAGAAAAGAGAAACTTTGATTTCTAAAAAGTGTTTATGAGTTCAAAGATATTTTAGAGCAATTACCTCTTTTAAGAGGATAGTTTGAGCAATTATCTCAAACTAGAGAAAGAGTATGCTTTTATATATTTGAGCATGAATATATTTTATTGGGAATAGTTTTGAGCACCAATATGAGGATGAGTTCAAACAATCACATTTAACATTAACCATGTAGCCAACATGGGTAAATGATCATTTTTTTTAGATGAATCCTTAGTGCCTTCGGGCATAGCTTAGTGGATTCACTCAGTTGAGGTGTTTCAATACCCCGACAAGGTATAGGACAGTTCTAGTAGGGTAGACAAGACGCTGAATCATCGCATCGCTCATAGTGATGGTTGTCGTTTAAAGAATCTCCCAAATAAGAGTAAAAGAGTATGTATTGTATTTTTATACATTTTGAGTTGATCACTACTGTTTTGAGTTTATTGTATTTTTATATACATCCTCGAGTTATTATCTGTTTATTATGAAGCTTTAAACATGTTATCTTTTGTT
Organism: Solanum stenotomum; assembly: GCF_019186545.1. Taxonomy (NCBI): domain Eukaryota; kingdom Viridiplantae; phylum Streptophyta; class Magnoliopsida; order Solanales; family Solanaceae; genus Solanum; species Solanum stenotomum. Next base: position 18,421,769 of record NC_064291.1, on the reverse strand, counting down.
ATTGTTTTCATATTGGAGTTGAGTTGAGGCGAGTATTGTCTTCCCATGTCATCAGTTCAGTTAGCTATATTTTAGTTTCCCCTTAAATACTCGTACATTCAATGTACTGTCGTCATTTGACCTGCATCTTGTAATGATGTAGATACATGATTCTAGGATCAACAACATCTGCTTCATTGAGATCATTTTGACATTCTAGTAAGCTTTGGCGAGCCTTCTTCTATTCCAGATGACTGCACCTTTACCTTCCAGTTAGTAGTTTTGAGATGTCATGGGCCTTGTCCCGATATCCTTATATAATAGTAGAGGCTTCATATATAGATAGAGTTAAGGGGTCTTTTGAGTATTTACTTTCTTTGAAAAGTTTTACAAACTATAAGTATTTCGATTGAGTATTGTTCATACTTTATAATTAAAGTATTTAGTTTAACAGATTTTATTCAGTCTTAAGCCTACTATTGCTTGGATTAGTTTTCCGCTTGTAGTCAGCTAAGATGAGGGTTCGCTTGGGGACCAACAATGGTTCTCAAGTGGTGGCCATGTCCAAGGTGTAGGCTAGGGTCGTGACAGAAAGTCCCTATACATCCAAAGGGTGATTTATGACTTCAATAGATAGTTTGAATAAGTCCCAATGAATAGATAGTTTGAATAAGTCCTAATGAAATAAGGAGAGATTCAGAAGCTTAAGTTGCAAACTAGTAAAATTGAAGTTTAAGAGATCATCACAATAAAAAATGTGCCCAGATACCTCAGCTTGGTGTTTGAGCATCCCAATAAGTTTGTAGGGAATTTTGGTGAATTTTGCATATCTATTTTTTATCTCGATAGGCTTGTGCACTTAATCGGTTACTGGTAGGCACCTGATTTTTGTGAACTTTGAGGTTGCAAGCTTGGGTGTCGCAATTGCGAAGAGGTGATGGTGTTGGTTTGCTTCAGGATCGCAAGGGTTGTTGTGCGATTGTGTAGGGCAGAATGCTGGGTAGATCATTTTTATCATGAGGGGTGAGGTCCGCGATTAGGAAGGGAAAGGAACGAGGGATTTGTGGGGTCTGCGATGATGTAAAAAATCAACAATCTCTCTACCTTCGTAAGGTAGGGGTAAGACTGTCTACACACCATACACACCTTTCTAGACACACTCCACTTGTTGAATTAATTACACTTAGTTCATTATCGTTGTTGTTATTGTTACAAGAAAAGTCCCAAGGTAAAAATCTATCTAAGTAACAATCTTATTTTTAAATAACTAGGTAATGTTCCTGTGCTTCGCACGGTCATAAATAATTGCATTAAACTAAGAATAACCCTTTACCAATAGCTGAATATTAAAAATATTTAAGAGATAGGGTAATATTAAGAGTATTCTAACATGAACAAGAATACTCTACCTTTTCATAGTAACTTTATCTCGTTCCATACCTTTCTTGTAGATTTATCATTCAAATTGTAGATTTGTAACATTATATAAAGACATAAAATGATACAATTTATCCAAACATTGTATTCATTAAAACAATACAATACCATAAAATACAATACATTATGAAGCAATATATAACAACCATCCAAATAGACATTGTAATATAGCAAAAATAGAACAATCAAGATCTTGTTTCCACAAAGCCCAAATCTTACTAATAGAACAAAACTCGAAGTTATTTCTTTCAAGAAATTCATCAACACTTCGGGCACAAATAGCTTTAACTAACAAAACTAAATCATTGTCTAAAAACATGGAAAACCAATGTTGGGATATTCAAATTCTACCACTATCATCTCTTCGGCCTATCCCTCCTTCATTGTTGCCACCGTTTGTACCATTACTAGCTCTGTCGTCGTCGCCAACTAGACCTCCCAAAATTTGTTGAACCTTGATTTGCCAACACCAATTAATGTTGTTCAGAAAATATTCTCACTTGTATTTTTTCTTTGGTGTGAATAATATTCGTATTTTGTCCTTTGTTCAAGGCTCTCTGTCACGCAACGAAATAGGGGGCATAACTGCCACTCGATACCCTACTAGATTGAGTAACCCACTAAAACATACTAACTAACCAAACTATGAGACAACAAGATTGGGCAACACAACCTCTAAAAAGTGAAGCCTAGAACCTAAAGGTCATGACCTGAATGAGAATAAACCATAAAAACAATCGTAGACAAGCCAAAAAAATAATGATGTACTAGCTAGCCGACGAAGCCACAACTGAAGACATACCAACTTTCACACAAACATATATACATGCCAAGTCTATTAGCTGGAGATTGAAACATACAAAAGAAAACCTAGAATATTGTGTCCACAATAGCCTTTATGAGTGACATAAGCACTGTCGGGACAAGGCCCCGACTATACCCAAACTGTACAACAACAGTAAACATCCTTTGATAGCCCCAGGATATTATTGAGCTTACCAACTCACAGCTGAACCTGAATCCTAGCGGGTGGGTCGATCAAAATCCCTGCCTGAACCTGCTCGCACAAAACAAAAAGCAGCATCCACATGCAATGGGACGTGAGCACGAATAAAAATGTACTAGTATGTAAAACGGGAAATAGAATCATAAATAGTTACTGTAAAAGGGTAGTAGAGATACCACCTGAAACTAAAACTCAAATAATCTCCATGGCTGACATTTGCCTCCTACTATGTAAATATGCATGGTATGCTCGTATAATCGTATGTCGTTGATAAACGCTCAAAGTACACCTCATCCAATACTAGGTGTAAGCAATCGTTATCTAGTATAAAACCCAATGAAAAGTTGGGGTCGAACCCACAGGGAGCGGTACAGTACGAAATTCAATTAGGAAGTAAAAGTTGTGATTCTAATCGGTTATAGAAGTAGACATTATCAAAATAAAACAAAGTAAGTTAAAGGTTTTACAACGAATGTCAGATTGGGGGTTTAAAAGTATCAAGTATCAACTACGATAGGTACGAAAACAGGGGAGATAATCAAGTAGATAGAAATTCTTGGGGATGTGATCGATTATAGGCTAATTTCACTATATGTGTAATTAGAGTTCATTAATAAATTGTTGAATCTTAGTTGGTAGGTTAGACTATAGATGCAATAGCTTTCTCTCGAACAGCTACTACGATTCAAGCGAGTTCTCTTGAACCTCGACAAGCTTAACACTATAAACAACCCAAAACCTTAATTTATCTGTTCTCTCGAGCTAGATAGGTAGGAATGAGTTAAGATTCTCTCTCTTGAGCTGAACCCACAACAACCCACACACTACAATCATCAATCGATGACCTTGATTTTAGAACCTCTCTCTCTCGAGCAAGCCCAAAACTCTAAGCTAAAATTGTATTTGCAACTAAACTCCATAAATTAACATTCAGCTATCAATTAAACCCACTTTAAAACAACATTTAGATTAGTAAACAATAATACACATAAGCTAATTAGGCAAATAATCACATGATAACATCCCAAGAATTGGGGTGTTAGCTGTACATCATAAAAGGGCAGAAATCAATACCAATTATGTTCTCCATAATCTGGGTATTGCAATCCAAGTCTTTACAAAATGCTCCAAAATGCTCAAAATCAAAAGCACACTTCGAAATCTACTTAAAAACTCCTTCAACAAGATTCTACAATGGAAAAATACTCAGAGAACTATTAAACTCAAAAGGAAATTAGAACTGGATTGACTGAACTCCCTTTTTCTATTTTTTGAAATTCAATTTATAGTTTCCCAAATTTTGGCTGTCACGACCATTAGGCGAAGTAAGTCGAGCATCGCCTACCAAGTCGGTGACCCGTCAATCGCTCTTTTCCATCGCCGGTTTTCCTTAGCTCTTTATCCTTAGGGTTCTGTGACTTTAGGCGTTCCAATGTAGTGTCGCCGATCCGTTCGGCAATTCGCCGAAGGTCCAAATCCATCGGCAAGTTGGCTTTTCCCCAGGGCTGACAGTCTAGAACTCTAGGTGAGCTGAAGTGCCACTCGAAGAGTCGCCGAGTGGCTTTGGTGACTCCCAACATTTGCTATCTTCAGCCTTTTCCATCTTTTTCGTTCTTTTTTGCCCGGTGATGTCCTTGCCTTGATCTTTTGCCTTCATTGATGCAAATCAACACTTTAACATCAGTTTAGAGCATAAGTTAGGCATTTGAGAACAATAAACTATGAAAACCATGCCCTAAATGAGTCAACATCTAGGACTCATCAACACCCCCTAACTTAAAATTTTGCTTGTCCTCAAGTAAAACGCAAGGTCAACCAGTTCAATAAGGATGTCTACAAACAGTGCTACTCAAGAATTATCATACATGCACACAAGAGGTTCAAACTACACATGCAATGTTCAATTGTGCACTCTATGTTTCAAATTGTGACTAACCATCATCAAATGGACTCAAGCTCACAATGCTTGCTTCAAATGCAAGTTCAAGCTCAACAAAAGCATTCGAATTCCCTTACAACAAAAATGATTCCATATTCACACAAAGAGCATCACATTTTTCAGAATATAGGAACCACAAACAACTCTCACCTTCTGAAAAACAAACAGATGTATGCTCATTTACCATAAGCTTGCCCGTATTTTCCAATCAACAAGATAATAAGCTCGTTCAATATCACAAAGGTCTTTCAAGGCTTGTAACGGGGTTGAGGGCAATGGTATGATCATTTAAACTTAGTGACTTCTACCTTCAAGAAGCATGGCCTGCATTTTAATCTTTTACCTTATCTATAACACTTTTTGATTCTCAAAATCCACACCCTATTATTTCAATCAAACTCCATTTGATACCACATTTCATTTTCTCATTGCTCACACTTTATTTCAACAATTCTTTTATTTTTTGATCTTTTTCTTCTTTTCATTTCTCTTTTTCTCTCTTTTTTTATATGGAGGGGTTCCATTTTTTTTTTCAACACAATTTTTAAAAAGAGGGGAATTTCTCAAACTTCTTGATTTGCCTCCTTTTTCCACCACACTTCCAACTTAGGATTTTGGCCTAAGTTGGATATTCAAATGGTTCACATGTGCTCAAGTTTCTTCCAAAGAAAAGGGTAGGCTCAAATGGTGCCAAGCTCGGTTCACGCTCTCACAAGGTGGTCACAAAGAGGTATAGTGGCAAAATTGGCTCACTCTTCACAAATTGCCTAAGATCATCTCTATCATTCGCTCACACTAGCCAATTGGACTAACAAGGCAAGTTCTAAGTATAACCAAGCATGCATTTCAAGTCAACCTCACTACACATGGCATTCATCACATTCATCAAATAAGACTTAACCATTATCGCAAGTGTCTAACGATCATCACAAAAGTCTCACTGAAAAAAATGCATAGTCACAATGTGATGCTACGAGTTCACATATGACTTATGCAACTCAATTAGCCTAATCAGATTTGCACATACATGCCGTTCACACAAGAGCACTATTCAAGTCATCGGTATTGATCACAACCGACACTCAAAATTGCAAAAGAACATCCACTTTCACACACACAAGGGGTGGCAATTTTGAAAACTGGTTCAAAACAATTTGCAATTCAAAACAAGGGACTAATATGGATCAAAAACCCAATTATATATATATATATATATATATAAACAAGACAGGATCAATCATTCACAAAGCAAATGAAAACAACAATATTCACAAAAATGACCCAGAAGAGGTAGGTATGGAAATACCTCACCCCGCCAACAAAAATAATAGTTGTCCTCAAATGAAAAAAAATAACATAGTCTAAAAATAACAGAAAGGGAGGCAAAAAAGTCATCCTGTCAGGCTAAGCCTGGGTGATCAATCGTTCATGCAGTCTTTTGCATCTTGTGGATAACAGAGACAAGGGTGAGAACTTGCAGTTCTAGATCAGTGAATCTCCTTTTGTACTTATGCTAGATTGTCTTTTGCCTTTGAGAAGGCTTGTTGTGTTCCACTTTTGGGAGTTTTTTTTATCTTGTTAGACATCACTTTACTCATGACTTCCAGGTTTTGGGAGGGCTCCTTTTTATATGGCTTTTGGTTTTCTTTTAGTGTTTGTCTTTTCTTATTGCTAACTTTATTTTCTATTTAGTTATACCCTTGTACTAACTAATTCCCTTTCTGTAAAAAGGGTCGTCTTACCTAATAGTGGGTTTTTGTAGATGCCATCATGACTCGGGAAGTCATATTGTGACAAGTTGGTATCAGATCCCGAGATTTACCAGTCTCACTTATACATTACAAATACCTAGTAGAGTCTTATAGACCGATGCAGAGACGTATGTGTCCAATGTTTGTGAGGCTACCAATTGTCTTTAGAAATTTCTCTCTTTTGTATCGCTTTCATCTAACGGTCACGACCCAGGGGTACACCATAGATGTAACATGGTGTACTTGAACGCGAAGGGGTCTCATAAAAGCCACTTAGCATATCATAACATAATATAATAGAAAAGTGCAGAATTTAAAAACATTTTTCAAACAATCAAAGTCTTTATAAAACGAAGCGGAAGTCTTAACACGCTTTTGTCTCAAACCATCTAACAAAAAACTTTGAATAATTCTTAGGACACCACCCATACGATAGTCTAAAAAATAAAAAAAGAAAAGGAAATGGTAGCTATATCCTCGATGTAATAAGGATTCACCAAGTGTTCAACTCCTTACACTTTTAGAAACCTTTCTTCAAGAATGAAACTCAAATCAGTGAACCCTACATTTGATTAGAATGTAGGCAACAGTATGAGTTAGAAAAAAAGTACTAAATATGATAGCTAGCATAACATCCTGAGAGCATAACATAAGGGTTAGTGAAGATAAGACATAATCCATAAGCATAAGAGGCAATAACATGATCATAAGCATAGTCTCCAACATAAGCATCATATAAGCATTAGTCATCATAAAGCATAATCCATATATATAATCAAGAATTAGACCTTCATATCATAAGAACACCATTCCATATGTAGCTTCAAGTCATACTTGTGCAATGTATGAGTAAGACCCCATAATCCCACTCACACTAAGTACCACCTTAGGCCATTATACAAACATACCATCTCATGGTCTCATCTTTAGCTTGATTCTCATGAACAAGGGAATCTCTTACCTTCAGTCAATCATAACATAATAAGGCAGACAACTATTGCACAAACCTATTAATACATACAACATATATGAGAAATACTTCATGAGTCACCTTAAGGCAAGCTTGTGCCATGCATGAACAAGACCCCATAATCCTACCCAAGCTAAGCTAGACACTTTAGGTTCTTCATTCATGTTTATCAACTCTTATTCACATAGACAAGGGGAGTCACCTCTACTCATGCATGTAGTGGAGGAGACTTTAAAGCTACAATCCAAACTAGTCATGCTCATATTTCAAAATGCAAGGGGAATCACCTCAAGGCATATATGTCATGGAAGGCCTATCAAGATACAATCCACATCAGACATTTTCATATTTCTCTTTACTTATTCATTATACATGGGAATTCACCTCTCTATGTCTATCATAAAGGCCAAATTGGTATTAACCTCTTACATTACATGTATTGTCATAGGTATTTACCTCCATGACTATTTTAGGGAAACATAGGTATTCACCTCCATGCCCCATCATTACATGATATAGGTATTCGCCTCCACATCATTATATAATGATCATAGGTATTCCCCTCCATGATCTACATAAAGGCTAATGGGTATTCACCTTTTGCCTTACTATAGAAGTTATTTATTAAGCGTAATCACCACACACTTCTCATATGATGTGATGGGTAATCTCCTCATGACTATCCATTTAGGGATAAGATGAGTCACCTTACATCCCTCTCATCCAAAGGTCTTTTGGGGGAATCACCACAAGCTTCATCACATTTCATTGTCCTTGGACTTAGAATCATTCTATGTGACCTTTCATATCATATCATATTTATGAACAATATAATATGTAGAATTCTACATTAGACATGGATATCATCATGACTCAAGTGATTCTATCACTTCATACATTCAAATATTCATAAGGTAGATTAGGTGAGTAATGTCTTACCACAAACATTTTATCTAATAGTGCACCATTATCATATAAGCTTCACACTTAGGGCCTTGACAAACCTAGTTCATCATATTGGCTTTACTCTCAAAACCCTAGTGATCAGCATTCATGACTATAAGACTTACTCTCAAAACTTTACTTCTTACAATAATCATACATACCTAGATTTCAAGGCATTCTAATCATAATCTTCATTATTAGGTGATTTTAGTCGTAAATCATCATAAAGGTTCAACTATAAGCTTTACTAGTCATGATCCAAAATGTCTACTATAATCTAGTTCAATTCATGTCTACATGTTTCTATTCTTGAACAATTACTATACAAGTAATCAATTCTAGAAGATCATCTATGAATCCTCAATTTCACCTTTCATGGCATAAACCCGCATTACTAAAATTATATCAATTAGACTAGGGTTAACCATGGAAAACATATAAATTCATCATAATATCATAATTCAATACTAAAACAATCATAAACAAGTATTATTGACTCAATTGGATTCATACTCAACTTAACCCATAATGTTGGTAGGAACCCTAACTTGAATTAGGGATTCATCTTCACAATTGGGGGAAACCTAGGGGGCTCCATGGATGGAAAAATCCAAGGATGAATAAGTTATCATACCTTGATTATAAATCCCTCACAAGTCTTGCATCAATGGAGGAACTTGCACTAACTTGCTTCTTTTTTTCTTCTTCTTTGCTTCTTAGAGAGAGAATTTCTTGGAGAGAGTTGGGTTCTTTAGTGAATTGAAAATAATGATCTAGAAGACATTAATTAATGTTCTAATAGCTTTATATAGGTGGTATTATTACTAATAAAATGACCTACTTAATAATTAATAAATTTTAGAACCTTCCTTTAACCCCCCTAACTTAAACAACTTAAGGAGCATTCTGCCTCACCCACGAGACCCCTACCCATGGGCAATATATGGACCCACGGGATGTGCTGGTCATCCGTGGGTGGTTTTCTGAGGCACCACTTCTGGGGTCTTGACCCACGACCCTCTCCACGGGAAGTGGGTGGAGCCATGATGGGTGAGTCCCCATTGTGGGTCACTTCATTAGGGCAGGTTTTGGGGTAATTATAGGGTCCTCCTCAAGGACCCTTGGTTGGTCCTTGGGGATTCGTATGTTGACGTTTAACCCCTAAACGTTTTACTCTAAATATGTGAGGTATTTTCTAAGACATTAACCCTCACGTAAAGTTGTAGAATCCTTATGTAAGGCTCTAGTTTAACCTACTAGTTTTTCGGGTGTTACAATATCTCCCCCTTGGGATCATTCATCCTCGAATGACGATCTAAACACTTCATAAAGGAAACAACTCTAGACTAGCAACCCATCATGCACGCAACTCATCCAAATGCTCATAAATAAAATAGAAAAACTTCAACTCCAAGATAAACATATTCAATGAAACACAAGGGAGTAGGAACTACATCTAGCATCCCAAAATGCATGAGATTTTATATCTACACATGTTCAAGGAGGAACTACCCTCTCCTAACTAAAACATGCTCATCAATTCATTTCATGAAGTCAAATAGGCAATTCTATTCAATACACTACAACATGAGGTAAAACAATGCATATAAGTCATTTCTACCAAGACCTAAACTTTTCCATGAACACGCATATAAAGAAATCATGGTTACTCATAAACACACCATGGCCTTGCTATGTAGGCACACCATCTCCCCCTTGGGAGTAAGCCTATAAAAACTCTTTTAAACATTATTCATAATAAAGACAACTTCAAAGTCTAACATATCAAGTCACAAAATACCAAACAATACCAGAATCTAATAAAAGCATGAAACACATACCGATAGTCACATTAGGAGGTCACTATTGATCATTTTTATCTTGGAGAGAATAGGACTTAATTTTCTTCCTCTCTCTTCCCCTAGCTGTAAGTATCGGGAACTCTCTCATTTTGTGGCAACTCCTACCAGAACCATAACATCCTTCTATACCAGCCAAACATCTATCCTTATGTCTACTGCCACATCTAGCACAAGTAGTAAATAAGAGTCTAGTATCCTTCCTTTGACACTTAGGGTTAGACACCCTTTCTAGGTTATGTCGTAGGGAATTCTTAGAAGGACCTTGTCTGGAGATCCTTTCAAAAGGAGAATTATCATCATCAATCCTAAACCTCTTTTTCTCCCTAAACCTTTCTTAAAGTTTCTCTTCCTCAATTTGATGAGCATAAATCATAAGGCTGGAAATATTCATACCATGATCAAACATGTCCATACAACATTCTTTTACTACTAAATCAGACAATGCCGACACAAAATTACTCATTCCTGACCTAGGATCAGACACTAGAATTGGAGCATACTTAGACTATTCGGTGAACCTCAATGCATATTCCTTAACACTCATACTACCTTGACTAAGGTTAATAATCTCAAGCACTAAAGATTCTCTCATCTCTAAAGGGAAGAACTTATCTTGAAAGGCACTCTTGAACCCTTCCCACTCTATGGGACCCATTCCTACCGGTCTAGCTTTTTTCTAGTTATTAAACCAAACTTGAGCAACCCCTTTGAGTTGATAAGAAGCTAATTCCGCCTTCTCTATCGGAGTTACTACCACAAAGTCCAACACCTTAGAGATCTCTGGTATAAACTCTTGGGGATTCTCCTCCATCTTTGACCCATAAAATTATGGAGTTTCTATCCCAACCTGAGTCAACAATTGAAAACCACACCTAAGCTTCACATTAGTTACTTTCTCTTCGAAAAAGTCAATTGGAGCTTGAGGAGGATCTTTTAGATCCACCTTGTCTTCCTCATTCCTTCTAACGTTGGCCCTTGTAGTGGTCATATCCTAAAAATCATAGGGCACATATTAGAAGAAGGACCTATTAGAGCCAAACTCTATGGCACGACTTAGTGAATGAATAAGTGAGATTTCCTAAATATCCAATAGCCTCCTATTCATAAATATTGTGCACTTCACATTTATGAACAAGACTCTACCAGATGTGGTTTGAGATAATCCTAGAACCATTCTAAACATTTTGCTCTGATACCAAGTTTGTCACGACCTAGGGGTGCACCCTAGATGTAACATGGCTTACTTGACCCCGAAGGGGTCTCATATAATCAACTAAGCATATCATAACATAATATAATAGAAGAGTTCATAATTTTTTTAAAAAATCATACAGTCAAAGTATTTATAAATCGAAGCAAAAGTTTTACTACACTTTTGTCTCAAACCATCTAACATAATACTTTGAATAACTCTTGGAACACCGCCTATACAATAGTCTAAAACATAAAGAAAGACATAAAAGGAAATGGTGGCTATATCCTCGATGCTATGAGGACTCACCAAGTCTTCAACTCCTTGCACTTCTAGAAACCTATCTTCAAAAGTGGAACTCAAATCACCGAACCCTACATTTGATGAGAATGTAGGCAAGAGTATGCATGAGTACAACAATACTACATATGATAGCTAGCATAACATCATAAGAGCATAACATAAGGGTTACTAAACATAAGACATAATCCATAAGCATAAGAGACAATAACATGATCATAAGCATAGTCTCTAACATAAACATCATAGAAACATTAGTCATCATAAAGCATAGTCCTTATACATCGTCAAGATTTATAACTTCATATAATAAGAACATCATTTCATAAGTAACTTCAAGTAATATCGAGGAGTCCACAAATTGGACTCATTTAGGGCTTTATTTTGATAGAAATAGTGTTCTCGAATGCTTATTTTGTCTCAACATCTGATGAAAACTCTTGAGTTTTAGGATTTTGAAGTTTTAGTGGAAGCATGGACACTTAGGTGCAAAAAGAACAAAAAGGGTGAAAAGAATGAAGAAGTTGAAGCCTGAGCATCGCCAAGCACCTTGGCGATTCCCTAATAGGACAGACTCCGCCCTTTGTTCCAGTATGTGAAGGCCTGAAGGAAGAGGATCAAAAAGGCGATGAAAGGAGCAATCGGCGCTTCGCCGAATAGTTCCGCGAAGCAGTACTATACCACCCAATGGTCTAGAATGTCAAGATGTTGAAGGTAGGCAATAAATGATGATGAGACAGAAGAAGGGTGAGTCACCGAGTGATTCGGCGGACTCGACTAACCTCGTCGAACTATCTGCCAACACTAATTTCTAATGGCTATAAATACTAAACTCTTTATTAATTTTAGGAGTTCCGAACCATTATTATTATTTTCAAAATAGAATAGTAGTTTTTAGATATTTTCTGTCAAGTTTGGAGAGGGTTTTGTGGGACACTTGAAGAGAAAAGGATTTTATCTTCCCCAAGTTGGATGTGGGTATTCTCCATTCTTCTTCCTTTGCTTAAATCAAGATTTAATTTCTTATACCCATTTGATTTTAGTATCATTTTAGGTGTATTTTGTTATTTCTTGATGTGTGGCTAAAAACTCCCATTCTTGGGGTGTGATTTAGCAAATATGTGTTGATATTGTTGCTGAGTCTTGCTGGCTGATAGGGTAGATGTATTTTAATGGTGATTTCACCTAGTGGTTGTGGTTTAATTTAATGGGTTTGTAGTTGCAAATACAAAATCACCCATGTGTTTTCGGCTTGCCCGAGAGGGAGGTCGCGAAACCAAAACCACTAGACTGATAGCCTAAGGAGTGGGTCGACATGAGGTTTAGCCCGAGAGGATAAGCCCTAGTTCCATATCCTAACACTCATCTCGAGAAAGTGAGTGAGATAAGGCGTAGGCTGGTCTTCATGCAGCAAATGGGTGTTCGAGAGGAACCCATTTGAAATGGGGTAAGTTGCCCGAGAAGGAACTTATTTCCATCTAAATCTTAGCCTAGTCACTATTTTCTTGCAAATTTCCTATTGAAAGCATGTACCCAACGATTTATCTCAACTTGTATTGCAGTCACACCCCAAGAACATTTCCCCATACTTGATTTTCTTATTAATTTTTGCTATTTTTACTACTTGTGACAAAACCCCCAATTGATATTCGACACTTTCGTGTCACCCCCTTTAATTTACCATGTATTGGTTCGTTAATGTCTTTAACTACGACTAGTTAGAGCTAAGTTTTATTTTTCTATCAATTCTCAAAACCAGTCCCTTGGGACACGACCCCAACGTTTAGTTGGGTTACTACACTATTGACGATCTTAGACACTCATACCGTAGATTAGTGTCGTTGGTCACGATAAGCATCACATACTTGTGCAATGTATGAGTAAGACCCCATAATCCCACTCACACTAAGTAACACGTTAGGCCATCATAGCTATATTCTCATGACCAAGGGAATCTCTCACCTTTAGTCAATCATAACATAACAATGAAGGAAACTATAGCACAATCATATCTATACATACAACATATAAGAGAAACACTTCATGAGTCATCTTAAGGCAAGCTTGTGTCGTGCTTGAACAAGACCCCATAATCATACCCATGCTAAGCTAGACATTTTATGTTCTTCATTCATGTTTATCAACTCTTATTCTCATAGTTAACTTATTTCTCATAGACAAGGGAAATCACCTCTAGGCATGCATATATGGGAGGGACCTTTCAAGCTACAATATCAACTAGTCATGCTTATATTTCGTAATGCAAGGGGAATCACCTGAAGGCATATATGTCATGGAAGGCCTATAAAGCTACAGACCACAGTAGACATTTTCATATTTCTCTTTACTTATTCAGAAGACATGGGAACTCACCTCTCTATGTCTATCATAAGGACCAAATGGATATTCACCTCTTACTTTACATGTATCGTCAAAGGTATTCGCCTCCATGACTATTTTAGGAAAAAATAGGTCTTCGTCTCCATGCCCCCATCATTATATGATAAAGGTATTTGACTTTACTTCATTACATAAGGATCATAGTTATTCGCCTCCATGATCAACATAAAGGCTAATGGGTATTCACTTCTTGCGTTACTATAGAAGTTATTTATTAAGGGTAGTCACCACACACTTCTCATATCATGTCATGGGTAATTTCCTCACGACTATGTATTTAGGGATAAGGGGAGTCACCTCACATCCCTCTCATCCAAAGGTCTCTTGATGACATCACCACAAGACTCATCACATTTCATTGTCCTTAGTCCTAGATACCTTTTAGGTGATCTTTCAACCTAGAATCATTCTATGTGAGAGAACCTTTCATATGATATCATATTTATGCATACTATCATATCTAGAATTCTACATTAGATATGCATATCATCATGACTTAAGTGATTCTATCAATTCATACATTCAAACATTCATAAGGTAGATTAGGATAGTAAAGTCTTATCACAACCATTCTATCTAATAGTCTACCATTATCGTATAAGCTTCACCCTTAGGGCCTTGACATACCTAGTTCATCATATTGGCTTTAATTTCAAAAACCTAGTGATCAACATTCATGACTACAATCCTTACTCTCAAAGCTTTACTCCTTACAATCATCAAAAATACCTAAATTTCAAGGTATTCTAATCACATTCTTCATTATTAGGTGATTCTAGTCATAATTCATTATAAAGGTTCAATTTGAAGCTTTACTAGTCATGATCCATCATATACACTATAATCTAGTTCCATTCATGTCTACATGTTTCTATTCTTGAAAAATTACTATACAAGTCATCAATTCTAAAAGATCATCTATGAATCCTCAATTTCACTTTTCATGGCATAAACCCACAATACTACAATTCTAACAATTAGACTAGGATTAACCATAGAAAACATATAAATTCATCATAATATCATAATTCAATACTGAAACAATCATAAACAAGTAATATCCACTCAATTGATTCATACTCAAGTTAACCCACAATGTTGGAAGGAACCCTAACTTGAATTGGGGATTCATCTTCACAATTGAGGGAAATCTAGGGGACTCTATGGATGGAAGAATACAGGGATGAATAAGCTATCATACCTTGATTATAAATCCTCACAAAGATTGCATCAATGGAGGAATTTTCCCTAACTTGCTTCTTTTATTTTTCTTCTTCTTTGCTTCCTAGAGAGAGAATTTCTTAGAGGGAGTTTGGTTCTTTGGTGAATTGAAAATAATGATCTAGAACCCTTAAAGTAATGGTCTAATAACTTTATATAATTGATCTAATTACTAAGAAAATGACCCTACTTAATAACTAATTAATTCTAGAACCTTGACTTAACCTCTTAACTTAAACAACTTAAGGAGTAATCTGCCTCACCCACGAGACCCCGACCCACTGGCCATGCTGGTCATCCGTGGGTGGTGGTATGAGGCACCACTTTTGGGGTCTTGACCCACGACCCTCTCTATGGGGCATGGGTGGACCTACGGGGCCAGAGTCCCCATCATGGGTTAGTGGCCTTGGGAAATATTTTGGGGTAATTCTAGGGTCCTCCTCAAGGACCTTTGGGTAGTCCTTGGGGATTCTTACCTTGACTTTTAACCCCTAAACCCTTTGCTCTAAATACAGGAGGTCATTTTTACAACTTTAACCCTCATGTAAAGCTCTAGAACCCTTACATAAGCCTTTAGTTTAACCTACTAGTTTACTGGGTTTTAGAGTTACTTATGTTTTATTGATGTCTGGAAATCTCACTTGCTTCACTCTTTTCTTAGGATGGCTCATATGTGCCACGAGGTGGATCGGGGTACGAATCGACCTTCATTTACAAGTAAAGGTGCAACACAACACTAGTTAGTGAGCACGGTTCAGAGCCAGTAGCGGATCCTCCAGCAGCTCATACTCCATAGCAGCTGGTATTGCCGGGAAACACTCAGCAACCACTTGGAAAATCTATGGCTCCAGAGCTCCAGGTAGTCATTACTCACCTTTAGTCAGTGTTTGCGGGTATGTGGTAGGCCCCAACACCACCACCTGCACCAAAACATGAACCTACTTAAGATCAACCTGCAATTGAGGCACCCAGGGCCCATGTAACACTTGGGGTGCCATGCCCGTGATTGTGGCCGGAGCTATGCCGCTAGAGGAGAAGAAGATTCTCGTAGTGTTCTTAAGGCTTTCATCTCAGATACAGGTGGTGTATATTTATTTAGACTACACTAGTTGGGTCTGCTATGGTCACCTAGACTGAGTTTTGTAAGGTCTTCTTGCCCAAGTTCATTCCTAGAAGCATGAAAGATCACCTCAGAAATCAGTTCTCCATATTGAAGCAGGGTTCTATGACAATGTGTATGAGGTGAGATTTCACGAGCTTTTCCTCCATTCTACCATGATTCTACGTACTAAGGAAGAGATGATTTAGTGCTTTATTTATAGGTAGAGACTGTAGCTAAGGAATTAGACTCTGTCTATGGTCTCAATGGTCACTTCTTTCAAGATGTTGTTGATCATGCCCGCACTGTTGAGTCGTTCCGTCGTGAGGCCCAAGGGGGCAACAACATGAGAGATAGATATGAGGGTAGCTATAGTGGATCCCATTCAATGCCCATATATCACATGATAAAGCTCGATAGTGATTTCAGTAGGGTCTGCCTAGTGGGCCTGTTCAGGCCTCATTGCAGAGTTAAGACAGTGATCGGTACAACTATAATGAGGTTGTCTCTAAACAAAATCATACGTCCCATACTAGTAGTTCAGGCCATAGTGGCCATTCTTCTAGGATTAGATCATCTTCGAGTTATTTTGACAGTGGTGAGTTCGGTCACTAGGGTAGAAATAGTTTTATGACTAGACGAATCACTTTAGTTCCATAGCCAGCTCTACCAACTCCAATAGTAGCACCTCCAGCTAGAGGTCGAGATTAGGGCCTAGAGCATAGTTGTGGACATCAAGGTATATGGGGTGGTCCCCATGTAGGTAGGTTAGGTGGTAGGATTTATGGCTAGGGTAGAAGTTGGCATGGCCATTTCAATGTAACTCCAGTGAGGTGGAAGTTGAGGCATCAGATGATATGACCACATGTACAATTATTTTATGCCTTCAGCCAACCTCAACTTTATTTGACCCTGGTTCTACACATTTTTTTTGTTTCTTTGTATTATGTTTCTTCTTTGGGTATGAGTTCTAAGCCAAAGACAGCACCGTTGCGTGTGTTAACCTCCGTGGGTGAACCTTTAGTATCTGATTAGGTGTTTCGATCATGCTTAGTTACTATCCAAGGGCATGACACACAGGTTGACCTTATATTGTTAGATATGCTTCATTTTGATATGATTCTTGGCATGGACTGGTTATCCCTCTTTCGCACGATTTTTGATTATTTCTCTATGAACGTTACCTTAGCCATGCATGGTATTCCACAGGTGGTTTGGCAGGGCTCTATTAGTAGCTCACCAGTTGGGGGTATTTCTTTTGTTTAGGCTCAGAGGTTGTTGGCTAGTGGGTGCTTGTCTTATTTGGCATACGTGTGTGATGTAAGTAAGGAGGGCCCTTCAGTTGGGTCAATTCCAGTCGTCTGTGATTTTGTAGATGTGTTTCCTACTAACCTACTTGGCCTACCCCGAAAATGTAATATTGACTTTCCTATTGAGCTTTAGTCAAGTACTCGACCTATTTTTATTTCACCATATTGGATTGCTCATTTAGAGCTCAACAAACTCAATGTTCAGCTTTAGAACCTCTTGGGTAAGGGGTTCATCGGGCCTAGTGCGTCGCCTTAGGGTACTTCTCTTTCGTTTGTAAAGAAGAAGTATGGTACGATGCACATGTGATTTGATTATAGGTAGTTGGATAAGGTGAGATTCAAGAACTATTACCTAAGCCTAGGATTGATGATCTATTCATCAAGCTTCATGGTGCCGCAATGTTTTCAAAGATTGATTTGAGATCTAGTTACCATTATCTAAGAATTAGGGAAACAAACATCCCTAAGACGACTCAATATGGCCATTATGAGTTCCTAGTGATGTCTTTTGGTTTGACTAATGCCACGACCACCTTCATGGACTTGATGACGTGGGTGTTCAGACCGTATCTTGATTTGTTCTTCATCATTTTCATAGATGATATTTTGGTATATTCGTGAAGCAAGAGTGATCATGAATAATATTTAAGGATTGTGCTTCCGACTTTGAGAGATCACTAGTTATATGCAAAGCTCTCAAATTGCAAGTTTTGTCTTGAGTCTATAGCATTCTTGGGAAATGTGGTGTCCAGGGATGGTATCATGGTAGATCTAGTGAAGATTGAGGCTATTCGTGATTAGGCAAGGCCCATATCAGTTTGTGAAGGGCTTCTCCACTATTGCCATACCATTGACCAAGTTGACCCTCCTTAGTATTACTTTAGAGTTGCATGAGGAGTGTGAGTTGCGATTTTGGAAATCAAGGAGTTGCTGACTACTGCTCTTATATTGACTCTTCAAGTTAGGGGCAAGGCCTGCACAGTTTATTGTGACACATTCGTCGTTAGTTTAGGTTCTGTATTGACTCAATGGGACTGACTTATTGCTTATGTATAGAGTTATCTTAAGCGACTGATTAACGTTTCAAGGGCACTTCATTCATTTCTAAGTGCCAACGATCGCTAATCAGTATAAACCCAACTAAATGAGCTGGGGTCGATCAAATGGAGAGTAGATTTCTTTTGAATTCGAATATGAGAGTATGACAGGGACCTTTGTAGTTGAACAAACACAACACTTAAGAGTTTATAAGTTAAACTCCCGAATTTCGTTACCAACCCACTTCAACAATCAACACGGAACAATCAAATAACGAGATAACACTTGGGGGATTTGACTAACCAACTGCTGAATTCAACACAATGGGTGTACATCATTACCAACAATGTTACTTCATCGTGGGTAGAATGGACTATAAGTAAAGAAATTTTCTCCAGAACAATTACATTATTTCTGTTGAATTCTCTGGAACTTCAACACTCACCATAAGACACCCAGCCCATCTCATCAAATCTAATCTTTCTATCTAGATACAAAAGTTGAGTCTCAAGTTTCACTTCCTCAAGCTGAAACCATCATGACCCACTACTAAGGATGTAAAATTACTACTTTGGTTCTATACTTCTCTCTCGAGTAAGCACAAAACTCTGAATTATATTACACTAAACATGCAATAATGAAATTAAACCACAATAATAATTTAGATCCACTTCAAATTAACACCAAAATTCACAAATTGATAACACCCATTTAATCAAATGCAATAATTGGTCACATTGTCAAACCCCTAAGGTTAGGGTTTTAGCCAATCATAGTAAAAAAATGAAATTCAATACCTGCCACGTTTTCCATAGCTGGATAAATGAAATTCGGAACTCAAAATTTAATAATATCTTCTCTATTACAAAACCTGGATTAAAAACCCATGCTAAAATTACTTGAAATCAACAGTAGCAGTGTTTCTGCTCTCTGTCCTTTGTTCCTTACAATTTCTGAAGCTTTCTCTCGCCTGCAAAAGTCAATTTATATTATCTGTTGAGTGACTTTTTGGGACCAATCGGCGAGGAAAGTCGGGCATCGCCAATCGTTAGGCGACTCACCGATCGTCCTTTTGTCTCGCCTTCATTCTTCACCTCTTCTTTATCTGTCCATTATAATTTTAGGTAAGCCAAGATCGCCGTTTCATTCCGCGATTCACCCTTTTGTCTTTTGACTCGCCTATTAGCGTTTTTCTATGTCTCCATCGGTACCTTTGGCGACATGGCCGTCTTTCCCCGATGTGATCAGCGTTGCGCTGATAGAGACTAATGCTCGCCAAAGTTATTCCTAATCCAACATCAGAGTTCTGTAATTTTAGATAGTAAAGGAGCAACTTGGTGATTCGGCGACTTATCTTGGTGATCATAAGGCTTGTTTTTCCTCTTCTCTTCTTCAGCTTGTGTTGTCCGTGTTGTTCATTTCTATCCTAGCTTTATTCCTCAATCCATCTATCTGAAATTAAGGATTTTCCATCAGTTATTGGCACAAATTAAGCATTTGAGGACACTAATTCTATACAAACAAATCCCTAAATGAGTCCAAACCTCGGACTCATCAACACTCCCAACTTAGACTTTTGCTTGTCCTCAATAAAACTCAAGTTCAGCAGTTCAAAAAGGATGTCTCAAATAATTCTACAAAAGACTCAATCATGAATGCACACAACAAGACTCAACTTACTTATGCAAAGATTAATTATGTTCTCAAAGGTTGAAGTTATGACTCATCATCATCAAAGATTCTCAAGTTCACAATACTTGCTACAAATGCAAGTTCAAGCTCAACAAAGGTGCTCAAATGCCCTTACACAAGAATGATTCCATATTAACACACAATTGTTCACCAAATAATTATGGAATCACATACAACTCGCAGAGTTACAAAGATGAACACATGTATGAATTCACCTATTGGTTTGCCCTTATTTTCCAATCAACACTCGCTTCAGCTCACTCAATATAGAAAAGGTCTTTTCAAGGCTTGTAACGGGGCTGAGTGTAAAGGTATGGTTATTTAGGCTTAGTGGCTCCTATCCTCATGAAATGTGGCCTGAACATCACTTTCTTTCCTTTTCTTCACATTTTCACTTGTGCTAAAAAATTCACCCCATCATTCACTTCTCATGGAATACCGGACACCCAATTTCTTTTGCACATTTCACAACTTTATTTCATAACTTTTTCGTTCTTTTTCTTTTTCATTCTTCTTTTATTTTTATCTCTCTTTTTTATATGGAGGGTTCCATCTTTCTCATAACTATGGATCAAGGGGGACTTCTTTGCACTTTTTGATTTACCCTTTCTTTTCACCACACCCCTAACTTAGGATTTTGGCCTAAGTTGGCTATTCAAACAACCCACACTTCATGAGGATTATGAGTGCACGGACAAATAGAGATTACAATTGCATGAAGTTTTTCCAAGAAATGGCTACGACTCAAAGGGTGTTTAAGCAAAGTTCAAACATATCACAAGGTTGGCCACAAAAGAGGTATATTGTCAAATTGTTTCACTCTTCACAATTGTTGCATAAGATCATTTCAAGAGCTTGCATCACTCAGTCAACTGGACCAATGGGGAAAATTCTAGGTGTCCTCACATAAGGTTCACAGTAAACTCATCACATGAGGCATTGACACTAAAATCAAGTAAGACTCTACACTTTCTATAGTGTGCAATGTTCATCACACGAGAATCTATTCAATAACTGGCTAGTCACAAAAAGATGCAAAAAGTTCACATATTATCTATGCAACTTCATTTGGCCTCCTCATAGCCGGACATTCATTTTTGTTAGATTAAAATCACTATTCAAGTCATCAGTATTGATCATAATCGATACTCAAATTTATAACTTATTTGAACAAGCAAGGGACTCACTGATCAAAACACACACACCCCCACCAAAAGAATTTAAAATTGTCCCCAATGTGAATAGAGAACAGACAATACCAACAATAAAAAAGATAAGCTACTGGTATGTAAACATGCAGAGAAAGGTGACAAGGAATCTTCACTAGGTGCCTATTTGGCGAGAATCTTGAAATAGTCGCTGAACTACTCGGCGGTTCGCCCAATGGTCTGGCTCTCGCCCTTATTTAGAGCATGCAACATGTTTCGAAAAGGGTGAAAAAGTGTAATTGAAGGAGTTTGCAGAATAGGTCGACACTTTGCATAATGGACTTTCTACCCAACCGATTGACCCATTGGATCAAGCTATCAGAGCTAGAACGGAAGGGTGGAGAAAATCGGGTCGCCCAATCACTTTGGCAAGTCACCTAGTTGTGAAGATTTCCCGCCAAATATTCCTATATCTCAGCTCCATTTTAGAAGTCCAGAAGGTGGACTATATCGGGCTCGCCGAACAAAGTCGGTGTTTCGCCAATGGTTTTAGCATCTCGCACAATTGCTTACATCTGCAAAATCAACACATATTATTGGAATTACTAACACTTGGGTTGCCTAGCAAGATTCGCCTTATTTAACGTCGCGACATGACGTGAAAATGCTCTCAAGCATCTCCTAGATACATCAATCAGAGAAATCTCTTGGAATTCGCCAAAGTACCACTTCAAGCGTTGCCCATTCACTTTAAATGCAAGTCCATCTTTACCTTTGACTTTAATGGCACCATTTGTGAATACCCGCATTACTCTAAATGGACCTGACTAATTGGATTTGAGCCTTCCCAGAAAGAGTCTGAGTCGAGAGTTATATAGTAACACCCAATCTCCTACTCTGAACTCCCTCTTAGGATCCTACAATCATGCCACTTCTTCATCTTTTCCTTGTAAAGAGCCGAACATTCATAAGCCCTTTACCTGAATTTCTTCCAACTCATTTAGCTGATCTACTCTCTCTTTTGAAGTCTTTACCCAGTTCAAATTTAGAGCTTTCAATGCCCATAATGCTTTGTGTTCTAACTCAACCGGTAAATGGCAAGATTATCCGAAGACTAGCTGATACGAAGACATACCGATTGGTGTTTTATATGCAGTGCGATACGCCCATAAAGCACCATCAAAATTTCGAGACCAATCAGTCCTATTTCCATTCACTGTCTTGGCCAGGATACTCTTGATCTCCCGGTTTGACACTTCAACTTTGCCACTCGTTTGGGGATGATACGGAGTTGCTACCTTGTGTTTCACTCCATACTTGCTTAATGCAGATGAAAAAAACTTGTTGCAAAAATGGGATCCCCCATCACTAATAATAGCCCGAGGAGTACCTAATCTAGCAGAGATGTAGCATTTTAGGAATTGAACAACACTTCTCCCTTCATTGTTTTGTAGTGCAACAACTTACACCAATTTAGAAACATAATCTACTACCACCAACATGTATTTGTTACCAAACGAACTCACAAATGGGCCCATGAAATCTATGCCCCAAACATCAAATAAATCAACTTCTAAAATGGGGTTGAGTGGAAACTTGTGTCTTTTTGACACTCCACCTTGTTTCTGACATTGAGTGCACTTCTTAACAAACTCATGAGCATCTTTGTAGAGGGACGACCAGTAGTAGCCACTTTGAAGAACTTTAGCAGTTGTACGCACACCAACATGATGGCCCCCAATCGGTGAAGCATGACAAGCATGGAAAATTTCGATGGTTTCTTCCTTCTAAACACATCTCCTAATGATATGGTCTACACATTTCCTGAATAAATATGGCTCATCCCAAAAGTACTTCTTAACATCGAACAAGAACCTCTTTTGCTGGTACAAGTTCAGTTCGTCCGGCATTAGTCAACACGCCACGTAATTAGCAAAATCATCATACCATGGAGATTGTTGGAGAGTCATTGTGAATACCTGTTCAATGAGAAAGGCATCATTTATGGCTACCTCCAGCTGGTCATTTTCCTTGCCTTCCAATCTTAATAGATGGTCAGCCACCTGATTTTTACAACCTCTCATATCTTTGATTTCAAAGTCAAATTCTTGCAGCAATAGCACCCAACTTATCAATCTTGGCTTCTCATCTTTCTTTGCCATCAGATAACGCAGAGCAGCATGATCAGTGTGAACAACCACTTTAGTGCCTAGCAAGTATGCCCAGAATTTCTCAAACGCATATACTATCGCAAGAAATTCTTGTTCTGTAAATGTGTAGTTACACTGAGCACCATTTAGAGTTTTGCCTGCGTAGTAAATAGGGTGAAATAGTTTGTTGCGTTTTCCCCCCAACCCGACACCTAATGCCGTACCACTTGCATCACACATTAATTCGGAGGGTTCTGATCAATCGGGACTAATGATAACTGGAGTGGAAATCAATTTTTCTTTCAAACATTTGAAGGCCACCACACATGCATCATCAAAGTGGAATTGCACGTCCTTCTCCAAGAGCTTGCATAGGGGATGTGCAATTTTTGAGAAGTCTTTGATGAACCTCCGGTAAAAACCGGATGCCACAAGAAAGTACAAATACCCTTCACCGAAATAGGCGGTGCTAACTTTTCAATCATTTCAATCTTTGTTTTATCCACCTCCAGCCTTTTTTGTGACATTTTGTGACCAAGAACTATTCCTTCTCTAACCATAAAGTGACATTTTTCCCAATTTAGGACTAGGTTTGTCTCCACACATCTTTGGAGAACTTGTTCTAAGTGTTCTAAGCATGCTTCAAAGGTGTCACCCACAACCGAGAACTCATCCATGAAGACTTCCATTGAATCCTCCACCATATAAGTGAAAATAGATAGCATGCAACGTTGAAATGTGGCCAGAGCATTACATAAGCCGAATGACATCCTTTTGAAGGCTAAAGTTCCATATGGGCAGGTGAAGGTAGTTTTCTCTTTGTCTTCTGGAGTGATGGAGATTTGATTATAACCAGAGTACCCATCCAAAAAGCAATACCATCCTCTCTCATCAAGCATTTGATCCATGAAAGGCATGGGAAAGTGATCTTTTTAAGTCCAAGAGTTTAAATTCTAGTAATCCATGCATACCCGCCATCCGGTCACCGGTATGATAGACACAAGCTCCCCTTTTTCATTTGGGACTACTATGATGCCTCCTTTTTTCGGTACGCATTCTACCGGACTTACACATTTGCTATCAACAATATGGTAGATCACACCTGCATCCAACCACTTTATTATCTCTTTTTTTACCACCTCTTGCGTTGGTGGGTTCACTCTTTACTGATGTTCAACACTCTATTCACAGTCACTATCAAGCTGTATTTTAAGAGTGCCAATGCCGGGAGGAATGCCCAATATGTCAATGATAGTCCAACCTATAGCTTTGATATGCCTTCTCAACACGTCAAAGAGTAATTTTATTTGCCATTCAAGAAAATCAATAGCAATAATCATAGGTAAAGTGTTATCTGCCCCCAAGAATGCATATCGGAGATGGGAAGGAAGTACTTTGAACTCCAGATTCGGTGGTTCTTCTGTTGATGGCTTTGCGGGAGGAATTTCACGATTTTTTAGATCAATGTCCATCTTCAGTGGAGTCTTACAATAATCCCCCATGCCTTAGAGTGCAACTACTACCTCTTCGTATCCTAGAATTTCGAACTCATCATAGTTAGCAAGCACGACTTCAAGTGGTTCACTCATACACATCAAATGGCTCACACTAGGCACCGCCTCATCAATAACATCAATAGTAGAGACCACATAAATATCGCTTGGGTGGTTCATTGACTTACAAACATTAAAGATTACTTCATCTTCATTCACACTGAATTTTAGTTCTTCGCTTTCAAAATACACCAACGCTTTCCCGAATTCCAAGAAAGGTCTTCCCAAAATGATGGGAATTTCAGCATCTATTTCACAATCGAGAATGACAAAATCAACCGGGAAAATGAATCGGTCAACCTTTACCAAGATGTCATATAATATCCCCACAGGGTGC
Organism: Solanum stenotomum; assembly: GCF_019186545.1. Taxonomy (NCBI): domain Eukaryota; kingdom Viridiplantae; phylum Streptophyta; class Magnoliopsida; order Solanales; family Solanaceae; genus Solanum; species Solanum stenotomum. The sequence goes on along the minus strand of NC_064291.1, from coordinate 18,396,440 downwards.
TTGGTAGATCGATCCGCCATCAACTTATAGATTGCGCATTAGGTTTATGCTTGCTCCCAAATAACATAGAGCCTTGGCTAATTTGAGCATACCGATAGTACAAGGAATAGTGAAGGCTCTGGGATCTTCCTTCTTTTTAATTTTCTCCTTAGTCATAATTGCACTACAACTATGAGATACTTCAATTGTTTCAAAGTCCAAGCTTCTTTTCTTGGTGACTAACTCCTTCGTGAACTTAGCATAACCCGGCATCTCCAACAATGTCTCCACTAGAGGGAGATTAATCGATAATGTCTTGAACATCGAAAAAAACTTCTTGAACTTTTCATCCCCATTCTTCTTCTTGAGGCGTTGGGGAAATGGAGGAGATATTTTGGATAAAGTTTGAACAACTTTTGGAATTGGATCGTGTTTCTCCACACCTTTTTGTGGCCCTTTGGCAATGCTTTGATGGATGGGTATTTCTTACTCCTCCATACCTTTGTCTTTTTCATCATTGTCCATCACATCGCTTATGGCTACCTTCCAACTATGAGTAACCACAATCAGACCTCTATCATCATCTTCCCTTGTCATTTTTGGTTCCAATTGTGCTGAAAGTAAACTCAACTAACCTTCAAGTAGCTTGATTGCATTTGCGTGAGAGTTCACTTTATTGTTCAATGACGAAAAATTGGCTTTCATCCCTTTTAACAAGTCATCTGAACCTTCAACTTTGTCAAGGATGCATGATAGAAAATCATTCACCTCGGGACTACCTGCACTCCCTTTCGACTTTGGGTTTTCACTCAATTGAGTGTGGTCCTCTTCATGATCATCCAACCTTTTCCAATACTCACTTTTCTCATTCCATTCTTGATAGTATCTTCTTTGTTGTTCCTCCTTGTGATAGTTCCAACCTTGATTCCCACCTCACTGTAAATAGCATGGGCGGAAACCCTCTTCGTATTTCTTGGAATTCCAACCTTGATACTCCCCCGGTTTTGAATAGCCTGAGGAAGAACCCCCCTCAACTCTAAACACTCCACTTGCTCCCTTAGGCTTTTTCACATTCTCCAACATATGCTCTTCTAGTAGCTCCATTTGGGCCAACATCTTCTTGATGTTCTCATCCCTCTATCTTTCTTTATCAAGTTGTTTTTGGGTCATTCTATATGAAAAAGGAGAGACTTGATCCTCTTGAATGTACCAAGCTCGCTTATTTTTGTCATGTCGTCAAGAAGAAATGAAGTCACCTCAAATGATTGCAAAATTATTCCCCCTCGAACCAATTGATTAGCCATTCCTTTATTAACCGAGTCCAAACTCCGGTAGAAATATTGGAGTAGCAAATCATTTGGTAGCCCGTGAATTGGGCATTTAAGTAAGAGTTTCTTGAACCTCAAACACATTTAATGGATGGGTTCACCCTCCAATCGCTTAAAACCTTGAATGTTATCCCTGAGTTTCATCATCCTCTATGGAGGAAAAAATATTTGTAGTAAATTCCGTGATAAGCTCATCTCATGACGTGATAGAACTCTTAGGTAGCTCAACCAACAACATGCTAGTCTCCCCCGTCAGAGATAGTGGAAACAATCTGAGTCGGATTGGTTCTTGTTTCACATTCTTGGATGAAAATGGGCTGCACATATCTATGAAATTCCTCACATGCTCATGTGGATCTTCGTGAGCCAGCCCACCATAAAGTCCCTTCTTTTGGAGGAGATGAAGGATTGTGCTTGTGACTTCAAAAATCACATTTTCATCAGTTGTTGGTAAGCAAATTGCACCCATTTCCCCCAATTGGGTTGAGTCATACGCACTATTAATATCATCGATACCATCTCGGTGAGATGCTATGCTGCCATTCACCTATTCCTCACTCATTCTTACTTCTACTCAACCCAATTAATGCCAATGCAATGCAGTCTAACTCGGTTCAACTACAGCCGACAAATTCACAATTGTAAATTCCATAAAAGAACTCTAAACAACGCTACTCCTCGGTAGCGGTGACATTTTGATTAACGTTTCAAGGACACTTCATCCTATTCTAAGTGTCAACAATTGCTAGTGAGTATAAACCCAACTAAATGAGTTGGGGTCGATCCCACAGAGAGTAGCTTTCTTTTGAATTCGAATATGAGAGTATGACATTGACCTTTGCAGCTAAACAAACACCGCACTTAAGAGTCTATAATTTAAACTCCCGAATGTCGTTACCAACCCACTTTAACAATCAACACAGACCAATCAAATAACGAGATTACACTTGGGGGATTTGACTAACCAACTGTTGAATTCAACACAATGGGTGTACATCAGTACCAACAATGTTACTTTGTCGTGGGTAGAATGGACTTTAAGTAAAGCAATTTTCTCCCAAACAATTACTTTATATTTGTTGAATTCTCTTGAACTTCAACACTCTCCATAAGACGCCCAGCCTACTTTCTCGTCAAATATACTCTTTCAAGCTAGATACAAAGGTTGAGTCTGAAGTTTCACTTCCTCAAGCTGAAACTATCATGACGAACTACTAAGGATGCCAAATTACTACTTTGGTTCTATACTTCTCTCTTGAGAAAGCACAAAACTCTAAACTATATGGCACTAAACATGCAATAATGAAATTAAACCACAATAATAACTCAGACCCATTTCAAATTAACATCAAAATTCACTAATTGATAACACCCATTTGGTCAAATACAACAATTGGTCACATTGTCAATCCCCCTTAAGGTTACGATTTTAGCGAATCATAGTAAAGAGATGAAATTTAATACCTGCCATATTTTCCATAGATGGGTAAATGAAATTTAGAAATCAAAATTTAATAATATATTCTCTATTAAATACCCCGAATGAAAAAACCTAGCTAAAATTACTTGAAATCCACAATAGCAGTGTTTTTGCTCTCTGTCCTTTGTTCCTCACAATTTCTGAATGCTTTCTACTCTTGAAAAAGTCAATTTATACAAGTCTGGTGAGTGACTTTTTGGGACTAATCTGTGAGGAAAGTAGGGCATCGCCAACCGATAGGTGACTCACCGATCGTCCTTTTGTCTCACCTTTATTCTTCACCTCTTCTTCATCTATCAACTGTAATTTTAGGTGAGCCAGATCAAGATCGTCGTTTCATTCCAGGAGTCACCCTTTTGTCTTTTGACTCGCCCATCAGTGTTTTTCTAGGTCTCTATCAGTACCTTTGGTGACATAGTGATTATTCGCTGATGCGATCGGCATTGCGCCGACTGAGACTACTGCTCGCCGGAGTTACTCCTAATCCAGCCTCAGAGTTCTGCAATTTTAGGCGGTAAAGGAGAAACTTGGTGATTAATTGAGTTATCTCGGCGATCATCAGGCATGTTTTTCCTCTTCTCTTCTTCAGCTTGTGTTGTCCTTATTTTCCATTTCTGTCCTAGCTTTGTTTCTCAATCAGTCAATCAATCTGAGAATCAAGTATTTTATATCAGTTTTTGGCACAAATTAAATATTTGAGGACACTAATTCTATACAAACAAAGCCCTAAATGAGTCAAAACCTCAGACTCATTAGCTACATGAGAGCAACTACCCCACCTATGACATGGAATTAGCGGCTGTAGTTTTTGCACATAAGATCTATGGGCTTTACCTGTAAGGATTTTGTTGTGAGATCTACACTAATCACAGGAAATATCAATACATCATGAGCTAAAGGGATCTTAATTCAAGGTAGTGTCTCTAGATTGAGCTTCTGAAGGACTATGACCTCTCTATTCTCTACCATCTTAGCAAGGTGAATGTGGTGGCAGACGCCTTGAGTGGGAAGGCAGTCATTATGGGTAGTCTAGACATCTTATATATTGTAGAGTAACCCTTAGCTTTGTAAATTCAGTCTTTAACTAACTAGATAGTTCTATTGGATGTTTAGGTTTCTAGGCGTGTTCTATCCCATGTGAGAGTTAAGTCATCTCGTCTGGATTATATCCATAGTCAATAGTTTAAGGATGAGGCCTTGGTGTCACTTTGAGATCGAGTGTTACTGAGTGATAATGGTCAGCTTAACTTAGACTCAGATGGGGTTTTGAGGTTTGCAGGTCGTAGTTGTGTCCTGAGAGTTGGGGGTTTGATTCAGTTGATACTTTAAAAGGCTCGTGATTCTAGATATTTTATACATCCGGGAACTGCAAAGATGTATCGTGACATGAGGCAGCATTACTGGTGGGCTGGCATACAAAGATATTGTAGACTATGTGTCGCATTGCCTGAGTTATCAAGGCAAAGCATTAGAGACCTGGTGGTGATTTTCTGAGATTATCCTTTTTGAAGTAGGAGTGGGATCGCACAAGTATAGACTTTGTGGCAGGTTTGCCTCGAAAATCTATAAGTGTTGATATAAATGGGTCATCATTGATCGATTAACAAAGTCAACACCCTTTCTCCCTATTCAGTCTTCATTCTGTGTCAAGAGGTTAGCCCGTATCTACATTGATGAGGTGGTTCATCTTGATGGTGTGGAAGTCTCTGTTTCATCATATCAAGATTGTCAGTTCACTTCTAGCTATTAGAGGACTATCCAGGATGAGTTAGGCACATGCATTGACCATAACATTGCCTGCCACCCAAAGAAGGATGATATTTGAAAGCATACTATTCAGGTCCGTGAGAATATGTTTTAGGCTTTTGTATTAGAGTTAAGTGGTCAGTGAGACTAGTTCTTGCCTTTGGTGGAGTTTGCATACAATAATAACTACCGTTCTAGTATCTAGATGTCCCTATGTGAGTCCTTGAATGGTAAGAATCACCTCTATCCGGTGGTTAGTTTGAGTCTACAATGCCTAGACCACTTCACACAGACACTATCCAGGAGGGTTTCGAGCATATGAGGTTGATTTAAGATAGACATGTGATAGCTTAGAGTAGGAGTATAAGTTATATTGATCGTAGGCAACGACCTTTGATGTATTAAGTGTGTGATAGAGTTTTCCTCTGTGTGCTGACCATGAAGGGAGTGATGACATTTGAGAGGCACGACAATCATAGCCCAAGGTATATTTGGCATTTTTAGATCTTTCAAACAATTGAAGTGGTTGTTTCTGAGTTAGCTTTTCCTACAGTGTTCTAAGCTCTCCACCCAGTCTTTTATGTTTTGATGATGCGTTGTTATGTTCCTAATGAATCACATGTGCTTCAGTATAATGCATTAGAGTTGGATGATCGCTTGATCTTCGTAGAGGATCTAGTTGCCACTTTTGGCAGAGATGTGTGGTGGTTGATCTAGAGAGTCATTCTTGTGGTTAAGTTCTGTTTGAGGTATCTTCAAGTTAAATAAGATACTTGAGAAATATGATATGTGGGAGCATTTTCCGGGCTTGTTTGAGTCTTCAAGTACTTCTTCCCTCTCACTTTCGCAGATGAAAGTCCTTTTTAGTAGTGGATATTGTAATTACCTCCAGATCATTTGTGTGTTTATGCCTCCTATTTGTCGTTTAGAGCTTTCTTGTAGTGACCCCAAGTCATTTATGACTTGCTGGGATTGACAGTTCGGACACCTGGTCTTTTGTTTATTTTTTGTGCAAGTTTCCATATTTTGGGGCCTTTGAATTTAGAACGGTTGATTTCAGTCAGAAGTTCAGAAAGACGACCTCAAAATGCAATTATAAAGGTTTCATCAGCTCCGGAAGGGCCAACTTAGGCTAGGGGCATAGCTGGTTTGGGCCCTAAGATTTTTGGTGTGAATTTGTTCTATTGAGTGTTTTAACTTTGAAGCTTAAGCCAAGGGTTGACTTTGGTAACCATTCTTGATAAACATACTCGGATGAGAATTCTATCAGCACGGTTAGCTCCAGAATGTTAAGTTTGATTTAGAACATCCTTCTGGTGCGATCCCCTGGGCTTTTGATCTCATTTTAAGCCTTCTTGTGATTTTAGCTTAAAACTGAACTTTGGTGTGGGACCCACTTTTCTTGGAAACAAACTCATATGGAACTCTTGGTGGTTCCGTTGAATCCAAAATGCCAAATTTGATAGGGTAGAATATATCGTTTGCACGTACGGGGTTCCGAACGAATCCTAGACACCTGTCAGGCTTTAAGCAACCTGATTTTTGACTTTTAGGGACCCGATTTTAGTTTTAGTGACCAGTTTTGGGTATTTATACCCATAAATTTCAGCTTAGCCCTCATTCTTCCAAATACAATTCCTTGAGCTTGGGAGCTATGATTTGAGTGATTCAAACTCCTCTATGATTTTTGGGAGCGTGGCTACATGGAAAAATGATTGGGACCTGTTAAAGGACCTCTGTTTGAGGTGAATTTTGTGACTGAGTTGCTTCCCTCTCTATCTGTGTTGCTTCCCTTGTTATTTTTTTTGCATGTGTTGTTGTGGGCTATTTTAGGCCTCGGATTGTGTTCATCTTTGGAACATATGCTCGAGGCAAAGTTTAGGACCACTTGATTCTAGAAATTCTGGAATGGGTCCCACGATTCATGTTGGACTCTAAAAATTTTTCTGTCTCTGTTTTGGCTGATATTGGTGTTTAAACGACCGTATTGACATTGTGATTCTATTTTTGATAGTGTGACAGTGTTCCAAGGCCAATAGGAACGAAAAATGTCTGGTTTTGTGATTTGGAGTACGTGCGATCGGCCTACAAGTAGGTTAGGACTTCCTTTCTATTTAGATTAAGCATGAATGTGTGAATTTATGATGATGGGTGTGAATTGGGGGCGAGTACCTTGTTATTCCTTTTTTTCTTGCTAGATACCATTATTTAAGGTTGATTACTAGTGTTTTAATGGTAGTGCCATACTGGTAGAGGGTTGTATCAGTGTTATAGCATCCTATGTGATTCACTTGATTTTGGAGCATGATTTGGCCTTAGACTAGAATGAATTAGTGTTGCCTTAAACCTTTGAACCTTGTGACTATGGTATATCTCCGATGTCATTTTCGATGGACTTGGTCTTTATAGACGGGAATAGATAACTTGGGTTTGATAGTATCAGCCATAGCTTAGGAATTTGTGCTCCTTGCTAGCCTTTTTGTCTCTTCTCCCTACTAATGCGGCTCCTATGTGTTATCAGAGATTGTCTTCTTTCTTGAGATTGGAGTGCTCCAAGCTTGAAGCCTTTAATGATATCATTGAGGGTGGATGTCGGTCCATGGTTGCTTGGAGCCTACTTCAAATCCTCTTTAGAGTCGATAAGGCATTCATTGTAGCTGCGCAACAAAACGCCCCCGGGAGTGGGCTGGCTGACTGGATGGCCTTGATATCTGAGATCCTCTAAGGAGTTGGCACGCCCCCAGACACTCTTTCTAGCTAGGTTCTTAACGCGAGTGGATTTTTTGGATAGGCGCCTGGATTGATATTCAGTCTTGCTAGCGGGGTTAGGAGTTAATTGGTTGAGTTGATTGTCACAGTTGGGCCGGGAGTTGACTGGTTCTTGGATTCGGATCTGGATTACTCGTCATCCTTTTAAGCTTTGCTATTTTGTGTACTTGTCGTGCTTATGGGGTCCATTACGGTTCTAGTTAAACTTGCGCATGAGCTTATCTTCTTAGCTTATGGGTCTAGTTATGTTTAGTTTAGTAGTACATAGATTTACTTCTGGTATGCTTGTGGGCCTTCTTTTCATATCCCCTTTCACCTCTGTTTGTGTCTAGATTCTATCTTATCAAATTATATTTACTTTTGTTGCTCGGTCGGCGTATAATGCCTACTAAGTACCTTGTTTCGATACTTATGCTACAATCTACATATTCTCGTGATGGAAGTTCTAATACATGCTACCAACAGTGATCATTCATGCCGTCTTTTACAGCTTCTGAATATCAGAGACGAAGGTGAGCACCTGGTGTTCTGGATCAGCCTGTCTCCCTCAGTACTTATTTTATCTTGTATTTCCCTTTGAGATGGCTTGTTTTGGTCAACTTTTTGGTCTTATATATATCTCGATAGGCAGTTTTGTACTCGTGACTTCCAGGTTTTTGGAGGGTTCCTTTGTATATAGTTTTTGGTTTCCTTTCCATTTTTGTCTTTTCTTATTGTTAGCATTATTTTCATTTTAGTTTTACCCTTGTAGTCACTACTTTTTATTCTGGGTACGGGTTGACTTAGCTATTGGGGTGTTTTAGTAAGGTACATCATGACTCAGGAAGTTGGGTCGTGACACAAGCGCTGCCGGTCTAAGGGTTATAATTTAAATATATTAGGTGTTAAATAATACATTGTGTATTTTGGATGATATATACAAAAGACATATGCATTTTCTTATGAAATATTTTAATTATAGGTCTAAACTTTATTAAGGCCTCAATATTATATGAGTTGTACTGTATTCACTATGTGAATTTAATGTTAGTGGACGTGTCTTTGCCGTTATTACTTGAAGGAAATCTTAAAGTAATAAATGACTAATTAAAATATGAGTGTCAATTCTATCATACTTTTAATTCTAAGAATCTCTTGATTTATTTTCAGATCTTCCGAAAAATACAGCATGCCTACGTGATTGTGAAGTTGTTGATTTTTTGAAGGGTTCCAAGAGAAAATAGTGGCAATTTTAATAAAACTACTTGCGTAAGGGAGTGCATGTGTTGAATTCCTTGCTTCGTCATGTGTGGGTGTGGTTCGCAAGTGGCTGCTCGGATTCTCAGATTCGGTAGACGGAGTGGGCATGAGGTCTTCATCGGCTCCTTTTTGCCTAAAACGAATTCTCCTCTCGAATGACGGTCGCACTCGCCTTGGATACGGTTGCTCCTTAACGGGCACAGAGGGGTCATGCGGCACACGACCTCGTTGAGGAATGCTGCCTAGTTGATCATGCCGGTAGTCATATGCTCGTCTCAAATATTGAGCCATGCATGTTAAAGTATGAACAAAAACTGTGAAAGTGATTTTTTACTGTTACTTAAATTATTATTCAAAAATATATGGGTATATGATTTTTTTTTTTTTAAATCTATTTTTTCTTATATTTGAAAGTTATTTCTATAAGGAGAAGTGTGTTTGGTCGTGTTTTTATAAAAAATAATTAATTTTTTTCATATTTATATAATTATTTTTCGTAATGTTTTGGGTGAATAAAAATAAAATTTTATTTTTGGAAACTTTAGTTTTTTATATTTGAATGACATTTTCGAAAGTCGAATTGCATTATATCATATATATATATATATTTTTTTTTTTTCTTATGTATATATTTATCTTTCGAAAAGCTTTGTGTATATTAAAAAAAATTGAAAATTATTATTTTTGATATTTGAAAATTATTATTTTTTCATATGTATATATAATTATGTTTTTTTAGAAAAAAAATTTGGGTGCTCCAACGCGCCAGATCCAAGGGATAATACACACGAAAAACTAAGAAAGCCGCGTAATTTCGAAAAGTTGGTTCATAGATGCGAAAATATGGAGAAAATGGCTAAATGAGCCCCCAAGCTATATTAGGTGATTCTGAACTACACACTTATATTTTAGGAGGGTCCTATCATCCTCTTGAACTATTCTATAGTAGAATTATTTGCTCCCTAATGCTAAGTTGGCAAAAAAAGTAAGAGGCAAACTTTCTTATTTATCTTTTTCATATTGATTTCTTGATTTTTTAAACTTATTAATGCTACCTTTTACTTTTATTTATCTTTTCCACTTTATTTCTTTCTCTATTTCTTCAACATTCTGCCAGATTTAAGTTGCTTGAAAAAAGTATGAAATCACCTCACTATTAATAATAGTTACTCCTAATCCTATATCCTTTCTTCCTTATTTTTCAAAAGAAATTGACTTCACTTGTAAAAATTAGAAGAACACGGTGATTCTTGTCATAAGTTTTAGTCTTTGTGGGGCATCCTGTGGAATTAGTCGAGATGCATAGAAACATACTAGGACACCATGACCATCCAAAAATAAAGAACAAAACCCACCACCAAAACACATAAAATAAACCCATAAAATATTCACAAAAACAAGTAAACATCATCAGCATCATGATAAAGAAGCAGACCCCACAAGACAAAACAACAAAAATTTAGGGGAAAAAATTATATTTTCCCTAAACATTAAAAATAATCACCACCATGAAGGAGAAACAATACCCTCAAAGGAAAAAAATGTTACGGTTTTGCCCTGATATTCTTACCTTATTTGAAATTTATTTTTTCCTAAAATAAAAGATAAAACATTACCATAAATGTTTTTACTTATCTGAAAGGAAAATATATTTTTCTTCCATATTTCGTTTATTCTTTCCTTAGAGGAAAAGATTGAAACTCTATAAATTGAAGACTACTCTTCTCATATCAACATTACAAGAGCATTCATATGTAGTCGTTTAAGAGTCTTATTTTGTGGGTATATTTTCTCCTAAACATATTTATGATTTTTTAATGTTAGTTTTCAATATGTAGGTCGCTTGACCAAACCATATTAATAATATGTCTTTGATATGTTTTTATTTATCGTCTGATTTGCAATTGTAAGCTTTTACATAACGACCTAATCTCCTTCATAACCCAACAAGTGGTATCAGAGCACATTGTTCAATAATCCACTGATTGAATAAGATTGAAGACAGGCTCAAGTGATTTCAAATCAATTTGCAATCAACATGATGATAATGAAGTTTTTTGTTGTACTACATATGGAGAAAATTTTCAAATATGTTTTCAATAATATCGTGTTGTTCCATCCTTTAAAATAAAATCAATTTTCAACACTTTCAACCCCTGCAAACTTTTAAGGCCCGGGCTCCACTTTTAACTCATGCATCTTATTTTTAACGCATGAGCTCCACTTTTAACTGATTCATCTTACTTTTAACACATGCGCTCCACTTTTAACTATGCATCTTACTTTTAACACATGAGTTGCTCTTTCAACTCATATATATTACTTTTAACACATGAGCTCCACTTTCAACCCTGATCATAACTTTTAACACATGACTCTAATTTTTAACACATCAATTTTTAAAGGGAAAAGGCATAGATTCCCTCTTGAACTTGTCTCGAAAAGTCAGTTACACGCTTAAACTATCATGGTAACCTATTACACACCTTAACTACTCAAAAGTGAATTTATTACCACCCTGAGATGTGTAACAACACTATAAAATTATGTGGTGTATTACACTCGCTGCCACATCAGCACTACGTCAGCGTCACGTCATAAATTATAATTTTCTGTTTCCTTTTCTTTTCTCAACTATATTTTACTATAACTAATCCCTAATTAATTGTTTTAATTCCCAAATAATTGTATCTTCTTCAGAACTAATCCCACCCATTTTCAATTTTCATTTCATCTAAAAATCATATACGGCCCCACCTTCACTATTGATTTTGTTCTTCACCATCACTTATCACCTTCAATTCTTCTTCTTATTTGTCACCCAACACTAAATATCACCACCACCATTATCAATATAGAATTTTTCGTCTTCACCACCTTCAATTACCTCTTTTAATATTTATTACCCGCCACCCATCACCACCAAAACCAAAAATTGATCAACAACAAAAAATTCTTTAACAAAGTAAAAAAAACAAAAAAGACAGAAACAATCAATCAAATATTTTCTAGATAAAATACAATTATTCACTAAAAAATCTATGGAAATTAACCTAATTGCGAATAAAAAAAGTTGTGCTTTAAGATTGTGATAAAAAATGAAGAAGTGTGATGAAAATTAAGAATGAAGAAAAAGAGGACAATGGATGGGTTTGAAGAAGTTCAGGTGTGGGGGTGGGGTGGAAAAGCGGATTCTAATTTCTTTTTACTTTAATTTCAAACTGACGTGCCTATTTTTTTTTGCCACATCAGTTTTAGGGGGTAAGAAAATTCACTTTTGAATAGTATAGGTGTGTAATAGGTCACTGTGATAGTTTAAGCGTGTAACTAACTTTTCGGGACAAGTTTAAGGGGGAATTTATGTTTTTTTTTTCATTTTTAAATCATGGTAAGTAACAGTGATACATGAAGATTGTGTGAATAAAGAGGATGAAGATTATTTTGCCTAAAAATTCAAGACAAAAGGGGAGATTTGTTAGGGTTTTTTCCCTGATTTTCTTAACCTATTTAAAGTATATGATTTCCTTAAAGAAAAGACAAACATTACCATATATGTTTTTAGTTTTTCCTGGATGGAAAATATATTTTTCTTCCATATTTGATTTATTCTTTCCTTAGACGAAATGTTTGGAACTCTATAAATTGAATACCCCTCTTCTCATATCAACAACACAAGAGCATCCACAATGTAGTCATTTAAGAGTCTTGTTTATGGGGAGATTTTCTCCTAAACATATATAGCATTTTTTAATATTAGTTTTCAATATGCAGGTCGCTTGACCAAACCATAATAATAATATATCTTTAGTATGTTTTTATTTGTCGTCTGATTTGTGAACCATATGATTTGCAATTGTATGCTTCCACATGACGTCCAAATATCCTTCATAACACAACAAAAAACAATTACACATAATACATATTCCTCAATCATAATATATAACTACCAATAAATTATAAGATTAAATTTTTTTACTACAACAGTTGAAGCTGGACAACTTACCATTCAAAAAACATTACCCAGAAGTAAAAATTGCAAGTCATGGGAAAAATTTTATCAACATAATTCCAAAATTATTAATATTACAAATGATAATTGTTTTCCCTTTCGGGAGGAATTCCAGGCAGATATTCTAGAAACACTTATGGAAACTCATTTACTACTAGGATTGACTCAAGAATTGATGTTTCAGAGTTTGAATTTTAACCCAAAAAATATGATAGATGTACCCTTTAGAAATCATCTTTGGCATGCCCCGAGTGTAGCCCCTAGGCATAACCACCGGACCTAGGATCACGAGTGACCCCAAGTTAACCCTGAGTAGGCATATCATAAGCATACTAAAAGATTACTGAATAAATATGCTATGCGGAATCTTAAACAGTGATAACTGAAAGTTGGGAATGCCCAATATTGATCTGAATATATAAAAGACTATTAATTTAATAACAACTGGAGGATCAAACTCAAAACTAAAACTGAATCTAGTACTATATCTAAAAAAGCCTCTACTAACTAGATTTGTTGACACATGTCCCCAGCTTACCCTAGCTAAATTGAAACTGGAATGAAAGACTAAACCTAAAAACATATCTATTGTCCTCGAAGTATGATGACTTTCACGCCCCGAAGCTACCCCCAGGACGCGGGCATATGACCTATGATCATCAGTGACCCCAAGCTTATCCTATTGGCATAATCATAAGCACACTAAAGATAAACTGATTCAATAATTTCTGTGCAGAAGTTAATAATAAGATAGTTTGAAATGATGGGGAATACCCATACTAAAACTGAATAAATGAGAATTGAGAGTTTAACAACAACTAAAATGTCAATCTAAAATACTAAAGCTGATTCTAACTATGTTTGAAATAAAGTCTATACTGACTAGAAATGTTGGGACATGCCCCAGTCGGATATAGCAAATACTGAAATCTAAAGAACTAAAAGCAAAGGAAATAATCACGTCACTAGTTAATGAAGAATGAGGACTCACCACTGATGCTGCTGAACTAAAGATCAGGAACTGATCTATCCGTGATCTGAAAGCTGAGAACCTGGAGCTACTTCACGAGAAGATGTAGCGTAGAGTATACATCAGTACTTGAAAGGTACTACACATGCAGGATAGAGTAAAGATCAACAATAATAATAACTGAATCAAGCGTATACCTAAGCAATGATAAGGGATAAATATGATACTAAACTGAGATTACTAAACATGAAATATCTGAATGCAATGACCAAGTTTATAACATGCTGGAACTAAAATCTGAACTACAATAGATAACTTGGTCAATGCACTAGAATCTAACTGTAAGGGAGCTACTAACAACTGACATAAAATCACATGAGCTAATTATGGAGTCTGATAAATATGCCACATCGAGAGGCTCCAATATACCCGACCAGAGTTATAGAGGCATGAATGGCATGATCACTAAAATGATATCTACAAAGGGGACTTATAGCCTACGGGGAACGTAGTTCTGGGACTTAAGGGTGACTGACCCTAGTCCACTCAATATGAAGCTTCTCCCAATTGATTAAGCAAATAACAATTTATGACTGAATTTCTGTAATAATGGATAGCTCAAAATACTGACATGCTAACTGAAAATGCAATATAAATGTATTGATAATGAAACATTCAAATCTGAGGCATGTATATAAAAAATAACTAACCTAACATGTGTAATTCATGAACTAAAGTATTACATAGCTAGTGTTCTGAATTTATGAAAGAATATACACAAAATGATACTAAAATCATAATAATCTTTTTTCGATCTTTCTAACAGATAAAACCCAACAATTTCTAACTTTCAAGAAATCCTAGGTCAAGTTAATATTAAGGGAATCAAGATTTTGACTAAAATCTAGGGACCTAATGGGTAAAAGGAACCCACTAGTGAAATCCCACATACCTGGTGCAGAATTCCACCAAGAAATCTTTCGATTTCGGGGTGGATATGAAGGAAACCTTGTTGCGTTCTTGGAGAGGGTTGGTCGTCTCTTTCTCCTTCTTTTTGTTCAACTAGATGATTTTTTGGAGAATGAGTTGACTAGGGTAAGTTCTAATGGAGTTACTAGGCTAAAACTGACCGAAACTATGTAGTTTAGGGATCCAACGCATAAGGAAAATACAAAACGACCCCTAACTTAAAAGTTGTCGGGCCAACTAACGGACCAAATCGTGGACCATGGACGGTCCATGCTGGTTGGCTGTCGTTTAGTTTCAGAGACTGGATTCTAGGGCCATGATCCATGGACCAGGACCACGGTCCGTGGCCTGATCTATGGTCCATGGGTAATGCCTTTGAAGATTTTGTTTGAGGTTTCCTGGGGTGGGTTGCAGGTGGTGAACCACAGACCACCAGAACGGACTGTGGGTAACCCTACGGTCCTTGGGTGGCAACTTTGGGTTTCACCTGCAACTTCTGAAAAATCTATATTTGGTAGTTCTAACATACGGGGTGTTACATTATCTCCCCCTTGGGAATATTCGTCCTCGAATGAAGACTAAAGTAGCTGAAGATGGAGAGAAAGAGCAGCAAACCTTACCACTAAACAGTGGAAATAGATTTCTCACTGAACTAAGTTCCAAGGACCTGCAAATACGCTTAAAATGCAAGTACAAACTGAAGGAACATGATGCTGAGCCTGTAACTAAGAATGAATGACTGAAAAATTGAAGAGGAACTATTATCTCAAGCTGGAATGGAATCAGAAGCAAAAAGATGAGGATACTTGGCCTTCATGGCTGCTTCTGCTTCCCAAATAGCTCCCTCTACGGACTGACTCCTCCACAAAACCTTAACTGAAGTTACCTCTTTGATTCTCAACCTTCGAACCTAATAATTAAGAATTTCAACTGGTATATCTTTATAAGTGAAACTATCCTTCAAAGCCACACTTTCTAAAGGTACATTAGATTTTGGATCACCGACACACTTCTTCAACAACAGAATGTGAAAAACCGGATGCACTAGTGCTAGTTTTGTTGGCAACTCTAACTCATAAGCCACTTTACTAACTCTTTTCAAAATCATGTAATGGCCTACATATCTAGGATTGAGCTTCCCTTTCTTGCCAAACCTCATCACGCCTTCATTGATGACACTTTCATAAAAACCCAATCATCAACTTGAAACTCTAAGTCCTTTCTCCTTACATCTGTATAGGACTTGTGGCGACTCTGGGATGTCTTAAGTCTATCTCTAATGAGTTGTACTTTCTCCATAGCATCTTGAGCTGAATCTAGCTCTATCAAGGCTTCTTCACCTACTTCAAACCAACCAACTGGAGATCTACATCTACTCCCATAAAATGGCTCATAAGGGGCCATCTGAATGCTGGAATGGTAATTATTATTGTAAGCGAACTCTATAAGAGGAAGGTAATCATCCTAACTACCCTTGAAATCGATCACACAAGATCTCAACATTTCCTCTAAGGTTTGAATGGTACACTCTTCCTAACCATGGTCTAAGATTAACCTGAGTACCAAAACCTTTCTGGAATGACTTCCAAAAATGAGAGGTAAACTGAGGACCTCTATTTGAGATGGTAGACAAAGGAACCCCATGCAACCTAACTATCTCATTAATGTAAGGCTTGGTGTAGTCCTCCACCGAATGTGTAGTCTTAATGGCTAAAAAGTGTTCAGACTTAGTGACTATCAACTATCACCTAAATGTAGTCGTGTTGTCCGCGAGTACGAGGTAAACCTGTGATTAAGTCCATGTTGGTCACTTCCCTCTTCCAAGTAGGAATTTTGATCTCTTGGGTCATACCTCGTGGTTTCTGATGTTCTACTTTCACTTGCTAGCAATTAAGGCACTTAGCCAAAAATTCCGCTATATCCCTTTTCATACCGTTTCACCAAAAGACTTCACGATACTTCTTAGTGGTACCTGGATGAATAGAATACCTAGAGTTATGGGTTTCTGCAAGAATTTGCTGTCTCAACTCAACTACCTTAGGAACACATAATCGACTCTGATAGTGAAACACACCATCTCCCCCTTAGGAGAAAACCTCAACTCTCTGCTGATGGACTGCACCCTTTAGTTGAAGCAATATCAGATCATTGTCTTTCTTTTCCTTGAGCCCTGCTACCAATGAAGATTCTTCCCCATTTAGGATTGTTACACCACCATCTTATATGCTCATAAGGGGAATTCCCAAGAGAGAAAGCCTGTGAACATCTTTGGCTAGCACTTTTATTTCTTCATAAACATGTACTACACTACCCATAGATAGCCTACTAAGAGCATCTTCTACTATATTGGCCTTACCAGGATGGTAATGTGCAATCATGTTATAATCTTTGAGGAACTCAAGCCATCTCCTCTGGTGAAGATTCAACTCTTTCTGGGTGAACACATACGGAAGTCTCTTATGGTCTGTCATAACATATATACGTGAACACCATACAGGTAATTTCTCAAAATCTTATATGCAAACACCACTGCTGCGAGCTCGAGGTCATGAGTCGGATAATTATTTTCATGCACCTTAATCTTTCTAGAAGCATAAGCTATAACCTAACCATGTAGCATCAATACACAACCTAGGCTGACTCTGGATGCATCACAATATATCACATAACCGTCTGAACCCTCTTGTAGAGTCAAAATTGGAGTTGTAGTCACCCTAGTTTTTGGTTCTGCAAAGCTTTTCTCACAATCATCTGACCACTGAAACTTGACCTTTTTATGAGTCAACTTAGTCAATGGAGAGGCTATGGATGAAAATCCTTCCCCGAACCTTCTATAATAACCTGCTAAACCCAAGAAACTTATGATATTTGTAGGAGAGGTAGTTCAAGGCCATTGTTTCACTGATTCTATTTTCTAAGAATCCACTCGGATTCCTTCACTAGACACAATATTCCCAAGGAAAGCAACGGATTAAACCAAAACTCACATTTGCTAAATTTAGGGAATAACCGGCAATCTTTGAGAGTTTGAAGGACAACCCTCAAATCATTCACATGTTCTTCCTCATTCCTAGAGTAAATGAGGATATCATCAATAAAGACCATAACGAGTAAGTCCAAATACTGCTTGATCACCCTGTTCATCATATCCATGAAAGTTGCAAGAGCATTGGTTAGTCCAAATGACATAACTACAAATTCATAATGACCATACTGAGTTCTGAAGGTTATTTTCGAAATGTCACTATCTCTGACTCTAAACTGATGATAATTGAATCTAAGGTCTATCTTTGAGAAGTGACTAGCACCCTGAAGTTCGTCAAACAAGTCATCAATCCTGGGGATAGGATAGTTATTTTTGATTGTGACCTTGTTCAACTACCTATAAGAAATGCACATTCTGACAGAACCATCTTTCTTCTTCATAAATAGAACTGGTGCACCTCATGGGGAAATACTAGGTCTGATAAAGCCCTTATCTAGAAGGTCTTTCAAGTGTTCTTTCAATTCCTTAAGCTCAACTGGAGAAATTCTATAAGGAAGTATAGAAATAGGCTGGGCATCTGGAAGGAGATCAATTCCAAAATTGATTTCCCTTTCGAGAGGAACTCCGAGAAGATCTTCTCGGAACCTATTAACCATAAGAATAGACTCAAGAGTTGGGTTTTCAGAGCTTGTATCCTTAACCTGACCTAGATGATAGAGATACCCTTTAGAAATCATCTTTCTAGCCTTAAGGTAAGAAATGAATCAACCCATAGATGCTAAGGTACTACCCTTTCATTCTAAGATTGGTGAGTTTGGAAATTGAAAACGAACAATCTTAGTTCTACAATTGACTGAGGCATAACATGAATGTAACCAATCCATGCTTAGAATTATATCAAAGTGTACAATTTCTAACTCTATAAGATCTGCTGAGTTGACTTTCTGGGAGACTGTGACAGGGCAATTTCTATATACCCATCTAGCTATAACTGGGTCACCACTAGAGTAGAGACTGAGAAGGGTTCTGAGAGAGTTTTTGGACTAACATTGAAGTTTACTACTATATAGGGAGTTACAAAGGAAAGAGTAGCCCCTGGATCTAACAAAGCGTAAACATCTAAGTCAAAATATTGGAACATACCAGTGACTACATAAGGAGAATCTTCCTGACCTTGGCGAGCCTTGAGAGCATACAATGTGTTTTGGCATTGTCCGCCACCTGTACCAGATGACTTACCCAACTTAGTGGGGCGGCTTGCCGGTGCTACTGAAGTTGTAGACTGAGCTTTATCATTGTTAACGCCTTGACCTATTTAGAAAGACAATCTTTCAACCTGTGACCAAACTGATCACACCCAAAGTATCCTTCCTTTTGTGTAAGACACTCGCCAATATGGTTCTTACCATACTTTGGATAAGTTTGGTAGGTTCTGGTGCCTGAAATACAACCTTGAGACTTAGAGCATGATGCCCTACCTTTCTGATCATTTCAGAACTTGGAGGATGGAACACTGGCTGATGAAGGTGCTGGAGCTGAAGACTTCTGCTGAAACTACGAGCGATTTCCACCACCTTATTTCTATTGGGAATACTCATAGTTGCCTGTCCTAGCCATCTATTTATCCTTAGCCTGTTCCTTAAGCTTATCTCCCTCAACCTGATGAGCATGAGTCATGCGCCTAGAGATGTTCATATTTTCCAGCAACGTAGCATCCACACTCTGTTTTCAGTAGATCGGATACCCCATATAGAAACTTGTTCATTTGAGCCCTGGAATCTGGCCACCATGTGAGGAGCATACCTGGAGAATTGGGTAAACTTGAGTCCATACTCATGGACTTTCATGGAACCCTGCCTCAAATTCATAAACTCCTAAGCTCTTGCCTCCCTTAACTCTCTAGGGAAGAACCAGTCCAGAAAGGTCTCACTAAAGCATTCCCAAGTGATAGGACCTGTATCAGGAGCCCTATTCTGTTTTCACTAAGTATACCAGATATGAGTTACATGGTTAAGCTGATAGGATGCCAAATCTATCCTATCGTTACCTATCACTTGAATCACTCCAAAGATCTTCTTGTCCTCATCTGTGAAGTTTTGGGGATCCTCACCAATTTGCGATCCTAAGAACTCTGGCGGATTCATCCTAACAAAATCACGAACCCTGGCTACCACTGATCCACCATTAGCATTCGCAGGAATAGGAACCTGCTGGTTATTCTGGTTAGTCACACTCTAAGCCAAAAGTTGAATGACGTTTTGAAACTCAACATTCGAAACTTCCTGATTTGGGATTGGAAGAGTTGCGTTAGCGTTGCGTGCATTCACATTCTTTCCATAATGTCTACGAGGAGGCATGATCTGAAAGGCATAATGAAGGATTTAGAACGAGGAGATAAGATCATACCTCACGCACGATAAGAGTAACAACAAATATGAACCTTTCCTAATATACTTCATAGACTCCCTTTCATTAGATGTGGTGCACCTCACACCCATGAAAATGACTCTACTTAGTGCGGCTTTTCAGACATCCTAGGACTCTTAAACCTAATCCTCTAATACCAAGTTTGTCATGCCCTAAAGCTACCCTTAGGAAGTGGATACAGGACCTAGGATCATGAGTGACCCCAAGCTAACACTGCTGGCACAATCATAAGCATAGTAAAGATAAACTGATTGAATAATTTATGTGTGGAAGCTAATAATATGATAATCTGAAATGATGGGTAATATCCATACTTAAACTGAATAAATGAGAACAAAGAGTTTACCAACAACTGAAAAGTCAAAGTAAAGTACTAAAGTTGATTCTAACTATGTTTGAAATAAAGCCTCTATGACTAGAAATTTGTGACATGCCCCATCTAGATCTAGCAAATACTGAAAACTAAACAACTAAAATCAAAGGAAATAATCACGTCACTCATCCTCAAAGAATACTTTTAATGTGATGTTCAAAACTAGAGTATGTACATCTGTTTAGCTGACCTAGCATGTGTAATTCTTGAACTAAGAGAATCTACACATCTACGGTTTGAGTTTCATGCAAAGAACTAAGAAATGATTCTACAAAAACATGATAATCTGATTAGGAATACTCTAAGAGCTAAGTCATAACTAATATCTAAGGTTTTAGAAACCCTGTCTCTAAGGAAGATATAGGAATCAAGAATCTAACTGAATTCTAGGGACCTAGTGGATGAAAGGAATCCACCAGTGAAATCCCACATACCTAGTAACGAAATCGATGGAGAAATTCATTGATTTCGGGGCTGAAACTTTTAAGAACACTGTTGCCTGTTCTTGGGAGTTTTAGTCAACTGTTCCTCTTCTTTTTACCCCAACTTTTGATGATTTTAGGTTAATGAGGGTTCTTGGTAAGTCTGACTAAGTTATAAGGCTTAGAATAAGTAAAACGAAGTAGTTTTGGCTTAAAATGATGAAGTTTAAGTGCCCAACGCATAGGGAAAAAGACCAAAATGACCTTGATTTAATTCTGGCGATGCCCATCCACGGAAGGAACGGTCAGTCGTTTTACCTACTGGTCGTCGTTTGGGTTCGTCGTTCATTATCTGCCCAATAGGGCTTCACTAAAATGAGAATAACATTTTACTCGGAGATGGGATATTAGAAAACTTTGTGGCGTTAGATAGAGGATTTAATTATCAATCATTTGGTAGGTCATAGGCCACCTAATTTATTTTGTGATAAGAGTTATGACCGTTTGAATTTCACCCAACAACAATTTCCCTCTAGATGGTTATTGACCCTCACCTACGGTCAGACCTACGGGTAGTAAGTCCAACCACAGACCGTAATGGTCGACCATGGGTGGGGTCAAAGACTATTAAGACTTGGGCCTTAACGACGGAACTCCACCTATGGTTGGTGGTCCCACATACGGACTGTGGGTGGTTCCGTTCGTACTGCCACCAAATTTTCTGAACACTAGGATTTTCTTCATTTTAAGATCTGAGGTGTTACAATATTTCCCCTTGGGAACATTAGTCCTCGAATTAGATGTTTTACACACATTTTTGGGGTGCAAGATTCATTTTATAGGAATTAGGTGATTTTCTCAATTTTTCGTGTGTTAGTGATATGACTTCTAAATGTTTTTTTTAAATCTTTACAAAATCCTCCGTAGGGAGTTGGGGAGTAGTATGTGAAGCATCACAATTTTTTCCACATATTTTAGGTATTTAAGAGCCATTTTACAGGAATTAGACGATTTTCTCAGTTTTTCGTGTGTAACACCTATGAATATTTTGTGAGATGGAATTTAGATAATTTTTAGCAAAACCTTTACGGAACCCTCTGTAGTGAGTTGGGGGAGGTTTATGTGAAGCCTCACAATTTTTGGCATATATTTTGGGTATTTAGGAGCTACTTTACAAGTTAGATAATTTACTATGTTTTTGTGTGTTAGCCCCACAATATTTTGGTGATATTGCTTTCAGATGATTTTTTTTTGCAAAATCTTTGCGGGATCCTCTGTGGGAATTAGGGAGAAGTACGTGAAGCCTCACCATTTGTTGCGCATATTTTTTGGCATTAGAAGCCATTTTAAAGAAATTACGCATTTTTTTCACTTTTTCGTGTTTGTTAGTTCATAAATATTTTGTTGATATGAGTTACAAATGATTTTTTGCAAAACCTTTATGGAACCATCTATAGTGAGTTGAGGGAGGAGTGCATAAAGTCTCACCATTTTTGTACATATTTTGGACATTTAGGAGCCATATTATAGAAATTAGGCATTTTTCTCTATTTTTCGTTTGTATAAGCCTTTGAATATTTTTCTGATATTACTTCTAGACGATTTTCTTACAAAATATTTATAGAACACTCCATAGGGAGTTAGGGGAGCAGTATGTGAATGTTCACTATTTTTACACACATTTTGGCATTTAGGAGCTTTTTAAAGAAATAAGACGATTTTATCAATTTTTTTGTGAGTTAGCCATGCATATTATAGTGACATTGTTTCAAATGATATTTTTATAAAAACCTTTGCGGAACTCTCCGTATGGAGTTGGGGAGAAATACGTGAAACCTCACCAATTTTTTCTTAGATTATTGGCATTTTAGAGGAATTTTGTAATTTTCTCAATATTTTATGTGTGTTAGCCTATGAATATTTGAGTGATATGTCTTACGGAAGAGACTTAGGGGAGAAGTACCTAATCTCTCACAATTTTTACACATATTTTGGGCATTTAATTTCCATTTTACAGTAATTAGGCGATTTTTCCAATTTTTCATGTGTGTATGCCCATGAGTTTTTTACGAAACACATCGTGGAGAGTTGGGAGCAATACGTGATGCCTCATCATTTTTACACATATCTTTGGCATTTAGGTGCCATTTTACATGAATTAGGTATTTTTTTTACAAACCACTCCATTGAACCGTCAGTAGGAAATTAACGAAACGTTACGTGAAGCCTCACTATTTTTTTGCAAATATTTTGGGTACTTAAGATCCATTTTACAAAAAATTGGAGATTTTCTCTATTTGCTTGTATGTTAGCTTATTATTATTTTGGTAATATGGCATACATATGATTAATTTTAAAAAATGCTCTGGAACCCTCGGTAGAGAATTGGGGGAGTAGTTCATGAAGCATCACCATTTTGACACATATTTTGGGCATTTAGGAGGTGTTTTATATTAACTGGAAATTTTGATAGTTTTAATCATGTGTTAGCCCATTATTTTTTTGTGATATGGTTTTCCGATGATTTTTCAGCAAAACCGTTACAAAACCCTTCGAAGAGAGTTGGAAGAGAAGTACATGAAGATTCACCAATTTATTTTACTTTTTTTTTGCATATACGAGCCATTTTAAATAATTTAGATGATTTTCTCTATTTTTCGTATGTGTTAGCCCATGAATATTTTGGTGATATTTCTTCGGTAAGATTTTCTTGTAAAATATTTATGAAACTATGAGAGAAGAACGTGAAGAGCCATTGAAGAGCCATTTTACAAAAATTAGGCAATTTTTTCAGTTTTTTGTGTTTGTTAGCTCATGAATATTTTGGTGATACGAATTTCGTATGATTTTTTGCCAAACCTTTAATGCACCCTCTGTATAGAGTTGGGGGAGTAGTATGTGAATCCTCAAAACTTTTTGAACATATTTTGACATTTATAAGCTATTTTATAGGAATTAAGCGATTTCTCATTTGTGTGTGTGTGTGTTAGGCCATGATTTGTTTTGCAAAACATTTAAGGCATCCTGTGTAGGGAGTTGAGGGAGAAGAACATGAAGTCTAACCATTTTTACTGACATTTAGTCATCTAGGAGCCCTTTTTAAAAGAATTAGCCTACTTTCCCAAATTTTTATGTGTGTTGTCTTATGAATATTTTTTTGTAAATATTTTACGGAACACTATGTACAAAGTTGGGGGAGCAGTACGCGAGTCTCTATTTTTGCACATATTTTGGGCATTTAGGAACCATTCTATAGGAATTAGGAAATTTTCTTAGTTTTTTGTGTGTTAGTGCATGCATATTTTGGTAACATGAGTTCCGGGCAATGTTTTTTTGCACAGCCTTTATGGAACCCTCCCTTGGAAGTTCGGGGAGCATTATGCGGAGCCTCACCCTTTTTTTGCATATAATTTTTTATATTTCTGAGCCATTATAAAAACATTAGGTGAATTTCTCAATTTTGCGTGTGTGTTAGTCCATGAGTATTATGGTGAGCCATTATATAACGATCCTATGACTATTGTGTATATTGAGGTATTGTTGAAAGGTTATTCTCCCCTTACCCTTACAGATGTTCATGTATGAGTTGTCTAGGATAATGATGATGTTGTTGTCTTGATTGAAAGGCTATTTCTCATGAAAACACTATGAACAATAATGTGAAAGGCTTACTCACATGTTAATGATGATTCTAAGGCTGAAAGTAGTTCTCACTTTATTGAATCTATGAGCTATTTTATGAGTTGTATTGAATGAAGGGTAGAGCACTCCTTCACACATGTAAATATAAATCAAGACTAATTATGTATAAATTGGGATATAATGCTTAGTACCGAGTGGATATGGACAATGAGGTAAAGGCCCTTCTGTCAATGCAATAGGTCAGGTGACCTAAAGTAAACTCATGAGATGGAAGCTCATCTGCCAATGCAAGAGGTAGGGTTTCTAGAAGCAATCTCTCTATCCCATAACTATGTGCCAACATAGGACTTAGCTAGCGAATCCATCAAGATGCTAACACGTTTAGTTCTACCTTAGGCAAGTAGGACACCTTCTTTCGGTGTGGGGTTACATGACACCGGATTACATCTAGCTCACATGATCTATGTCGGTTATGGCTATTCTTCCCTAAATGAAAGATAATGAATGAGACATAAACTATACTATGACTTCTTGGTGAGTTTACTTAGTAGGAGTGGGGGTACGGGACTTCACTTCCACATTGTACAAGTAGACTTAGTAGGATGATTCCTTAATGTTATGATGAGATACAACTGTATGCATGTGTGTGTTGAATGGATAGTTGTTATGAATGACTTTCCTTATATTCAAGTAATGTACATGACTATTTCCTTATTTGTGACTAATGATTATAATGAGGTCTAAAGATGATATGCATTACCAAGGTAGCTTCAAGGGTGTGCTTGGTAGGGTTGGTATTATGGGATGCCAACCATACATTGCACAAGTGTTCCTTAGGGATTACTAAGGTGTTGATATTACTATGTAATGAGTATAATGTGATTATGGCTTGTGTTGTACATTGTAAATGCATGTTGGTTTCTAAACTTGACAAAGGCATACTTTTCAACTAAAATGTCATTTTTATCATACTTAAAGGATTTTGTGCATGTTTCCATACTTAGTAAATATTTGTGCTAACCCCTTCTCCTTCTACATTTTGATAAGTGTAGGTTCCGGCTAGGTGACATAAACTCTCCTTTGTTGGAGAAGACTTGGATTGCTTATCTCCAAGTTGTGGTGAGTCCTGAAGTTCGAGGACAGATTATCCATTTCTTAGTTTCTATTGTACTTCTCATGTTGAGACTTTTATTGATGTAAAGGGCTAATTCCCAAACTTTGTATTCCTATGTTTTAGATGGTGTATGAGACAAAGTCTAGATTCCTATGATTCTCCTTTATGAAAAATGGAGTTTGACTTCTATTGTAAAAGTTTTAAATTTTTCCGCATTATTTCTATGTCTTCTGTTATGATGATGCTACAGGCTTGTATGAGATCCCTTCGGGGTCAAATACGCCGTGTTACATCTAGGGAGTACTCCCGGGTCGTGACAAATTCCTTTCATCCATGAAGCCCCCATGTTTTCCCCAATTTAGAAGAAGAATCTCCCTAGTCAAATTAGGGTTTCTTCTAATTTTATGGGTTATGATCCAATAGAGTGGATTATGGTTTTTTATGATTGTTTATGAGGGAATTACATGTTTTTAGTATGATCATACATGTATTTATGCTTAATCTATGATTCTAGGGTGAATTTGATATAGTTGGGTTTTATGCCATGAAATGGGAAATTGAGGGCTTAAATGTGATCTTCTAGGATTGATGAATTGCATTATATATTTGTTTGATATGGAGGCACATTAACATGAATTGCTTAAGAGTAAAGCATATATACATGAATTGATTAAGATCAAGTATGCATGACGAATTATGAATTAGTAATGCTTGAGATTGAACCTATGTGATGATATATGATTAAAATTGCTTAAGAATGAAACAGGTGATTGGAATGTCTAAAGATCTAGGCATATGTGATGATTGTGAGAAGTAATGCTTTTAGATTAAGGCTTGAAATGATGAATGTTAATTGCAGGTGCTTTAAGAGTAAAGCTAATATAATGAACTATAAATGTTAAGGCCTTGAGACTGAAGCTTATATGTTTGATGAATGGTGGATAGGATTGTAGTGGAAGGATTTACCCCTATGAACTATAATATTAAGGTATGCATGTTATTATGAAATCCATGTCTAATGCAAAAATTCTAGATCTATTGATTGATAGTAGGGCTTGAACCTTGAACGGGCAAGTTGATGAGATTATGCATGTTTTCATGAAATCTATGTAAATGATGGGTGGACAATTTCAGAGTAAAGTGTTAATGATTATGAATATGTTGATGTTCTGTTGCTTGAAAGGTTATTATCATAAACTCATAATGAACATGATGTGAAAGGTTTTCTCACATAATGAAGATTCTAGGTTGAAAGGCTTTATCACCTAATTGAATCTAATACTTACATGTGGACCTGATGTGAAAGGTTTTCTCACCCAGGATCCAAGAGCTATCCTAATGAAATAACTTGTATTGGTTGTAAAGGACATCTTTCCATGAAACATGAGTTAAGTAAGACTTAATAAGTACTCCGTGGGAATTATACTTAGCACCGAGTGGATATTGACAATGAGATGGAAGCTCTCCCATTAGTTGAGGCCGGGTTTCTAGAAGAGGTCTCATGAGAAGGAAGCTCTTTCGTTAGTAGAGGCTGGGTTTCTAGTAGTAATCTTTTTATCATATAAACTACGTTCCCCCATAGGTTATTTAGCTAATGGATCGACCTAAGCTAACAAACGATGGTTCTACCTTAGGTAAGTAGGACAACCCTTTTCGGTGTGGGTAACACCGAGGGATCATGTTATAGCTCACATGGTCTCAAGTCGATCAAGGCTAATTCCCACTTCTGACTTATGATTTCCAATTATCTTCAACCACAAGAACACGAACATGAATATGCTTATGATTTATGTAACTGTCTCTTATGCCTATTCCCTATGCCTTATGTTGATGTCTCTTATGATTATGATATATGTCGTATGTTGACTAATGCCTTTATTATGATTAAGTTTCAGATTTATGCTAGCCATCATATTTACTACATTATTGTACCAACGCAAACTCTTGCCTACATTCTTATTAAATGTAGGTTCGGCGATATTGACTTTCATCCCTGTGGCTAGGTTCTTAGTAGAGAAAGGAATGAAGACTTGGTGAGTCCTCATAGCATCGAAAATTGGATCACCTTTCCTTTTATCTCTTTCTTTTGTGTTTAGACTTTTATATGGGCTGTGTCCCCAACTATATTCATGTATTAGATGGTTTGGGACAAGTGTCAGACTTCCGCTTCGTTTTATGCAACTTTAATGTTATGGAAAATGTTTTAAATTTCCGCATATTTCTATTATCTTATGTTATGATATGCTAAGTGTTTTGTATGAGGCCTCTCCGGGTCTTATACGCCTCGTTACGTCTAGGGTATACCTTGGGTCCTGACAGCATCTTGATGAATAGTGCGCCAGTCATAAGCACTTCAGAATACCTTGTGAGCTGTGGGAGATCCTCCATGGTGCCTACCGACTGGGGAAGAGTGACATGCTCCAAGAATATTCAACATTTCATCATCAAGAATAGTACCCTATACACGTAGGTTTCACCCCAAAATTATTTGCCCACATAATGTAAGAACATCTTCCTTTGCTGAAAAGTCAGATCCTCATGCATCAATTGCCTAAGAAGATAATTTGCAAAGTTAGCAGAACAAGGAATTTGATAAAGAGTAGCAGCTAATACCTGCTCATCCGGGAATGAGTCATTGATTTCAAGTTCAACTTCCTCTTTCTTTACCGCTTCTAATCGAGATAAGTGGTTTGCTACTAGGCTTTCACAACACCTTCAGTGTTTAACCTCAATGTCAAAATTCTTGTAAAAAGAGTACCCATCTAATCTATCTTGGCTTTGCATCTTTTTCTCCCTTAGATATCTTAATACCGAGTTGTCGGTGTGCGCTATCACTTTTGTTCCAAAAAGGTACGCTCTAAATTTCTCAAAGGCATACATAATTTCCAACAACTCTTGTTTAGTTACAAAATAATTCCTCTGAGATCCATTCAATGCCTTATTGCATAGTATATTAGGTGAAACATATTATATATCTTCTTAACTAGCACAACTAACAAAGAAACACCACTAGCATCACACATTACCTCAAATGGCTCAGATCAATCTGGGGAAATAATAACTACACCTGAAATTAGCTCCTCCCATAGGAATTCAAACACTTTAATAGATGTCTCATCAACTGTGAACTTTATCTCCTTCTCCGGTAGCTTCGACAAACGGTGTGCAACCGTGGAGAAATTGTTTATGAACCTCCAATAGAAACCTGTGTGCCCTAAGAATCTATGATTTCCTTTCATACAAATTGCTGGAGGCAGCTTCTGAATAAACTAAATATTTTCCCTATCCACTTCAAAACCTTTTTCTCAGAAATGTTGTGGCCCAGCACTATGCTTTCTTTGACAATGAAATGACATTTTTCCCAGTTAAGAATCAGGTTAGTTTCTTTGAATCTTTGTAAGGACCTACTGAGATTCAAAAAACAATCGTCAAAAGTATCAACTACTACAGATAAGTCAACCATAAATACCTCAAAGTTATCTCAAACCATATCCGAGAAGATGGAAAACATGCACCTCTTGACGGTAGTAGGAGAATTACATAATCAAAATAATATGTATTTTACCGGAAAGGTACCATATGGGCCATAGGTTGTTTTCTCCTCATCTTCAGAAGGAATAGAAATTTTGTTGTAACCATATCACCCATCCAAGAAGCAATACCATCCCCTTCATTCTAATCTATCTAACATCTTGTCCATGAAAGGCATTGGAAAATGGTTTATCAAGGTACATTTGCTCAACTTCAGTAGTCCATGCAAACTCGCCATCCTGTGACTAGCCTTTGTGGGATCAACTCATTCTTAGTATTTGCTACTACTGTAATTCCGCCATTCTTAGATACACTTTGCACTGGGTTTACCCAATGGCTATCAGAAATGGGATACACCATATTTGCATACAACCTTTTTATAATCTCATTTTTCACCACCTCTTGCATATTTGGGTTCAATCTCTTTTGGTGCTCATTTCTCGGGTTACAGTCCTTCTCCAACTAGATTTTATGAGTGCAAATACCAGGACGTATGCGAATGATGTCAACAATAGTCCAATGAATTACCGGTTTGTACCTCCTCAACACTTTCAGAAGCGCTTGCACTTTTTTATTAGTCAAATCTGCAACCACAATAACTGGTAAACTGTTAGTTTCACCAAGTAATACATGCCAGGTAATTCTTTCAACTCAAGTGTATGTGGCTCGTCAATGGATGGATTTGCTGGGGAATCATCATTTTTTAGATCTATATCCAACTTCTTAGGAGCCTAAGGATGCATGCCATACCATGCCCTGCAAGGCATTTACAGTCTCCACGTAGTCTTCTGTAAAGACATCATAAATATTTGTAATTATTGCAACTAATGTTTCAAATGTGAACCTTTCCTTAATGGACGCTTCAATAACCCATCATCAACCACATCTATTGCAGATACCACACATATATCTTATGGTTATTTCATAGATTTGCACACCTTGAATTTAACCACTTCATTGTTCAACCTGAACTTCAACTTACAACTTTCCACATCAATTACTGCTCTACCTATGGCCAAAAATGGCCTCCAAAAAATTAGGAGAACTTTAAAGTCAACATCACAATCTAAAATCACACAATAGGCAGGGAAAATGGAACTCTCCACCTTCACCAACACATCACATAGAATACCACGGGTCTTTTGACTTATCTATCAACCATCATCAATCTCATTATTGTAGGTTTATGAGCTCCCAGACCTAATTTCTTGTATATTTCTAGAGGCATGAGGTTGTAGATTTTCCCAAGGTCACACAAAGCTTTTGCAAAATCTAATGCAACAATTGTTCAAGGTATGTAAACATACAAGTATCTTCTTTCTGTTGTACTGGAGACCTAGTACCGATGGCACTACAATGGTGCAAGTTATCTGTGGGCTCAAAACTAATTGGTCTTTTCTTTATCACAAGATCCTTCATGAACTTAGCATAACCTGCCATATGTTCTAATGCTTCGACCAATGGAATGGTCACTGAAAGCTGACGAAGCATTGAAATAAACTTCAAGAACTTACCATCTTCAACTTTCTTTTTAAGTCTATGTGGAAATGGAGGTATTGGTTTGAGAATTGGTTGTAAAGGTTATGATACCTCTATTGCGGGATCCTTTATATTCCTTGTCACTTAAATCTACCTACTGAATCATAATGGAGAAATCACCCTTCAACTCTTTTACCCAATATAAGCGGATTCCAAACTTTGTAACACCTTCGCCAACATATCTTCCATCCTAGAGCTACTGGACCCATTACCTATTTTGTCTTTGTTACACAGAGACACATACACAAAACTACAATCATATTTGAATCCATCCTTGTTTTGCCAACTTCCTTGGTCCCTGTTTCTGGATCTGTCATACTGACCATCTTTCTGATAGTTTCTACCTTGATTTCCAGAATTATAGTCTTGGTTGCTCGAGTTATAATTCTAGAAACTCATGATTGTTCAGATATTTGGCTTGCTCATCATAATCAAGTTCCTGATCTTCATACCTATTAGAAGCACCTACTACATTTACCTTTTCTAGACCAACTTCATGTAGAAGTTTCCTGAGCAAATCCATCTGAGTTTTCATATGGGTCATATCTTGGTAATGCTCTTCCTCTTTCTTTGGCTTCTTTACCAACTGCTCAAATGTGAACCCAAGATCACCAATCACTGCATCTCCGGTGTGCCTTGCCTTGTTATTTTTCGAGACCCCATCAAGAGTAGTTGCAGCCTCAGGAAAATACTTGTTCATCTAAGATCCTCAACAAATTGCATCAACCATAAGCTTGGTCACAATGTTTAGTGATTTGTAGAATACCTACCTCAAATGCATGTTTGTAAGATAATTATTTGGGCACCACTTCACCTTCTAGCTAAACCTTCACCATGTGTCATGAAGTTCTTTGTAACTGTTTCTGAGCACCAATCTCATATTTCAATTGTAATTCCTTTGGTTGTTGAAAAATCTATCTGAGAAGGCATCTCTCAATCATGTCCATTTTATTATCAAATAATGTCGTAATTCATTCAGCCAATTTGTTGCCTTGCTAGTTAGTGACAGTTCAAATAACCTCAATCACATAGCTGTTTAGTGAATTTCTCGAATTGTAGCTGACTTAAAAATTCCAACAAAGTTTATAACATGTTAATTCACATCCTCACTATTTTTTTCCTTTTAATAACCCTTTTAGGTTCAATAACTGGATCATTGTGCTGGTGATGATAGATTTCACCCCTGGAGGCAATAGTGGGAGTACTATATCTCTAGTTGCTCTAGCCCCATCCATATCTAGACCAACGTCATCAAAAACCACATGCACTTTTTGTTGACCTTGCCTTCTTGGGTCTAATTGTTTTTTTTAGGAGCCAACTCTCTTTCCTCTTCATCCTCAACTTCTACCCTATTTGGGTTCTTGACATTGTTGTTGGTACCTTTTTAAAAGGCCTCACATCCTGTCTTAGTCTCTGTCTTTGGGCTTCGAGTTCTTGTGCCTTAACAATTCTCTTAATATATTATATCAAAGTTCAGGATCATAAGGAATTAAAGATGCTCCCTTACTTGTTGTGTTTGGCATGCATTGTCGTGCACCCTATGAAGACAACGAAAAGAAATAAAAAGTAAAATCAACAGATAAGACTAAGAGTGAAAAAACACACACTTGAGTTAATTTATAATGGTATGCCTTGGCAGCAGCGCCAAAATATTATACCCCCAAATTTACACTTCAATTAAAGATCATAAAATGGTCGTTGTCAACAATAGAACCCAAGAAGGTTGGGGTTAAATCTCATAGGGAATATGGCAAGAACTAAGCCGTATGCATTTATTTAATTGTTAGGTACTTATTTCCGAAGAAAAATGGGAAAATAGGGTAAGCTTTAGGATTTATTTGTAATTCGATTCCTAACAAGTAGCACTTAATAATAAAACTTCACTATGAAGAATGCACAAAATTAAAATGATAAAGTGAAAATTTTAGTTTTAAAAATACAATACAAAATGTTATTAGTTAAATACAAGCAAACAATGCAATTGAATACATAACATAATAATTTTAAAAATCATAACAATCATTTGGTAATCCGGTATATCATTTACATATTTGAAAATATTCGGGAAAAAATTAGTGTATGATCCAGAGAAGTATTGGTTGACATTGCGCAGCTGTGCTTGTTCATTTCTTCTTTTTTTTTTCAATTACTTGTAGTTGTTGTTTTGAAATTTAGAGTAAAATATAATTCTGTAATACATAAATAATTTGAAAAAACAAAAATTTACATTACATGAAAAATATATAGGGTGATTATTTGGAAAAATGAAAGAAAGGATTTATTCTATGTTATAAGAAAACAAAAAATAAATATAAATAATAATATAATATTGAGTAGTGAGAAGAAGATTTTTTTAGACAGTAAAAATAGAGAACTCTATAATTGGAGAGTAAAATACAAGATAGGGTTAGACATGGCCTTAGAGATATTATGGGGAGAACACGGGAGGCTTTTTTAGGATCTTTTGGGGGGACGCCAACTTAGAGCAAACATTCACTTGCTTAGTTGCAATGTGTTTCCTTACTTTATTACCCCCACTGGTCTGAGGGTTAGACTGTTGGGCATGAGAGGCCTCTGAAGGCACATTAGAAGAGATGCGATTTTTCTTCTTTGGAAGAGGAGGAGGAGAAGTCTCTCTGTTCGACTTAGTGTCAGATGAAACCACTTGCATGCCCTTGGTTCGTGCCATTTACTGCAAAGTACACATTCAAACACAGGAGTTGTGAAGGTGAGTTGATATCAAACACACATTGAATCACATTTCAAAAGAATTTCTTAGGCTCACCTAACGATAAGGCGGATAGCCCAACAAGATTGGAAAGCTTCGGTGAGCTCGCCGAATTCGACAGTAGCAATTTTCTTACGGTTCAGGCACAAAAGGCGAAATTAAAGTCAACTTGGGGATTCAACGAGTTGATTTCGGTAGGCCAAGAAAAGTACAATAAAAATGACAGTGTAAAACAGAAAAGCAAAGGGTGATATCCTCTCTTACTCGGTGATTTGCGAAATGGGTTTGGCGGACTAAGAAAAGCCTGCTGAATGGGACACTTCCCATGGTCATATATACACTAAGGAAGGCAAACTGAGGCTTATTTGCCAATTTTCCTAACCTCCTCGGCATTCTAGGACAAGTCTATCGAACAGGAAGTGTTCAGCCCAAGGCCTAATTTTCACAGCTCATCCAATATACACAACAAACAGGAGTTTCCCCCATTATTACAATCCACCTATGTGTTTATCTACTGATGGGTACTATTATCCCCCTTACCCCCATATATTGGTAAGTACTGAAATAATTGATGATTTTCCCTTAAGAGAGTAGTCACCTTGCCTATCATTGGGTAAAATCATGCAATTGGGTCAACACTAGGTAAATTAGACTTCACTCACAACAAATTGGACTAAGACCCAACAAAATTATCAGTTCAATTTCATGTTTTAACAAAAACAAACAAGATTCACATCTGACAAGCATACATAATCATTTAAGTTATGGTCATAGTTCAAATAAAAAGTTACGATGCTACCCATCCAAATTAAGCACATAATTATAGTTAAAGATCCTAAGCCCACACCCCACATGCAATTTAAACTCAAAAATCTCAACAAAGATTTAAAAACCAACTTTAATAGCAGTAATAGTTGAGAAAAATGAGGTATTGTGGTTGGGTTTAAAATGAAATTAAAGCAAAAACACTCCTTAAACATTGAAAATACTTAACAAGGACTCACTATAACTCAAAGTAGGCATAGTAGGAGAAAGGATTCAAAAAGGCTTTAAAATATCAAAGGATTTGATTTTTTTATTTGAAAAGACCTTTGGTATTTTAATACCAGATTCATTCAGTGATCTCAACTAACATCGCTAAATGAGTTCGGTGAATATCCATTTGGGCCATAAGCTCGCTGAACATGCCTGAATAAACACCAAACTAAAGGTTGATTCGGCAGACCTGATGGAGTCCGCATAGTGCACTTCGGTGAATTTCCCTTTGGAGTTCAGCTTGCTGATTTTTACAGTACACTTTTCTATCTATTAAAGCTCAAAAGGCAGAAAAGAATGAGTCTGCACAATGCATTCAGCATATCACCGTTTGAATTTTGGCATCGCATATGCTTCCCTTTTCAATAGTTAGACCTCTTCTCAATCTCTACTCACAACACACAATATTCAAAAGCAATAAAAACAAAAGTAAATATTTGGGTTGCCTCACAAGAAGCTCCTTATTTAACACCATGTCATGACATAGGTCTCAAACTCAACAATCATTCTTGGGGTTCAGGATGGTGTCAATAGGCAATGTTCCCTTTTACCTTAGATTGTGATTAATATAATTTGTTCCAGTTGGGTCTCCAACTTCTAGAAAGAAACTGAGTGAGAATTCACCGTCTAGGATAAAGTGGAGAAGTCATTTTTCAAATCCTTCAATACTTTATTGGCCCCTTCAACCTTGTTGTAGGCCCTTAGAAGCATGTCTTCAGTCCGACTTCCTTCTGGACCAACTGGCTATTTTAGGCATGAATGATCATGGGGTGGAACATACCTATCTTTTTCCATCTCCCTATCTATCCTATTTCCACCCCTCACATATTTGCAATCACCACCTCTATCCTTGTTCCAATTTTGGTTCCTACCTTTTCGTTGATAATTTTTGTGAGAACCCACCATTTGATTTTCCAAGTATTGAACTTCCTCATTATATAATGCCTCAAATTTGGAATCATCTGGGCACTACCCACTATTGGTTCCAACCTCGTTTACTGACTTTGTTCCACCTCCCATGATATGTCTAGACAACAACTCAAGCTAGGTCATCATTCTTTCTATGTTTTCATCCCTTTCATGGTATTTGTCAACTCGTTCTTTGCTTAAGCTCACATGTAGAGTTGGTACTTTGTCCTCTATAGTGTGTAATTCTTGGTTAACCTTAGTCAAATCATCAAGCAATGAAGAAACCACAACATACAATTGTCTAATTAATCTGCCTTGGAGTAATTGACCATCCACACCTTTATTGACTAAATCAATGCTACAGTAGAAATACAGTAGCATCAAATTGTCTACAAAGCCATGCGTATGACATTGCAAAAGCAACTTCTTTAACCTCTGTCACCTCTCATGTAGACGTTCACCTCTAATATGTTTGAAATATTTGATATGGGTATCAAAACCCAAGAGCACCCCTTAGTCGTAACATGGCGTACTTGACCTCGAAGGGGTCTTATACAAGCCCTTAGCATATCATGACATAAGAACATAGGAAAAATGCAGAAAATTTAAAACTTTTCTTTATAATTGAAGACTTTATAAAAGGAAAGAGTCTACGACACTATGTCTCAAACCATCTATACCAATAGAATTAAAACTCTTTAATAGAATCTTAGGCACACGGCCCTTACATAAATCTAAAGACATAAAAGTAAAGGCAATAAAGGACATGTGGTTGAGCCCTCGAATACAATGAGGACTCACCAATCTTCTTCTTGTTGATCTATAAAGGTCCTAGCCATGAGGATGGAATCCAATATCTCCAAAGCATACACTTATAGAAAATATAGAAATATGGGTTAGCACAAAATGCACTAAGTATGGAAGTTATGCAACAAAATCCTTAAAACATGCATTAAAAGGGACATTTAGTTTAAAACCATTCTTCATGCCACTTTTGAACATCATCTTTGAAATAGTTGGAGGATGTAGCTCATAAGCCAAGTCATGCACAATTCATCATAACATATAGAATATAGTCACAATTACAAGCATAGTCTTCAACACAACATAATGCATACTCGAATCTTCACAAGACATAGTTCATATATCTAAGTACATAAAAAGATCATATCAACATAATAGGACTATCACATGAGCAACCTTAAGCTATACTTGTGCAATGCATAGGTAGGATCCCATAATCCCATCTACAGTAACTCTCACTTTACGCTACCATCAACATACATATTATACTTACCATAGTCATAACCAACATACATAAGTAAGGAGTCATTCATGTTTATAACTTGTGACAAGTGAAGACAAACCTTAACATTCATACATACCTTCATACATAATTCATAAGTCATCATCAAATCATAACATAAGGGAACCTACCACACAACTTCTTTATAAGTCTACAAGTGAAGTCACATATCCCAACTCATACTAAGTAAATCTCAATAAGGAATCAGAAGAATACTTCATATTCATATTAATAATTCATAGAGAACATACATTCAATTGATAATCATCGTATCATAAACGAGACATACCATGCCCACTCTCAAAGCCTAGTTGTGCAATGTACGAATATAGTCCCATACCCCCATTAATACTAGGTAGAACCTCTTGAGGAGACATAGAACATGTCCATGTTCTTATCATAATTTATATTCTTATCATATAGGTAATGGCCCATCTAATTCATTTTGATCTAAGAGATATCATCATTTGAAGTTGACCCTACACTTTAAGTCAAATGAAAACCCTTCACGACCTTGCTCGCCCAATGGACCCTCTTTGGCTCGCCGAGTAACTTAGGTGACTTGCCTAATGCACCTTGGTTTCACCCATTTAAACAGTAAGATCCCAAAATGGGTAGCTTACTAGGCGAAGGGACGGGTCAATTAGGCGGATCGCCAACCCACTTGGCGACCCCTTGCCTATTTCACCCATTGCTCCAGCAACTTGGCTAAGTGGGACAGCCCACTAGGCGACCCAAGTGCACTTTGGCGCATCGCCAAAGCACTTTGGGCGACCATGCTGCCCATCGCCAACCTATCCAAGGAGAGAACAAGTTCTACTTCACCCATCCTTGATAGTATAAGTTCCTTACTTCATCCTATACACCAACTAGAGGTTATGCCAACTCACACGATGACGCTGTAGTTTAGCCTATTAGTTTCCATTAGACTCTAGCTTGGTCTTACTAGATTTCCGGGTTATTACATTATCTCCCCCTTAGGAACATTCGACTCTGAATGACACTTTAAACACTTTATGGAAATAAAAACTCAAGACTAGCAGCCTCTCGTGCACGAAACATCAAAAATGCACAACTCAAGTTTCATTGTTCACAATGTGCATTTATTCAAAGGGGGTAACACCAACTCCAATTCAACATGATCAATGCAATACAAGGAAGTAGGAACTACATCTACAAACTCATTGTGCATGATATGCAACATATCTCATGTTCATTGGAGGAACTACCTTCTCCTAGTCATAACATGCTTAACCACAACAATATGGTGCCAATATGCCCTTTTGTCTAAAGAATAACAAAGCAAGTTCATCAAACCATCTCATGAAGTGAAATGAGCTATCACCAAACTATGATGTACAATAACACGAGGAACAGAAAAATCATGAAACGTTATTTTCCCATAAATATTGAATTAAATCAAGAACATGCATAATCGTAAGGAGATCATGAAAACACATAAATCACACATGACTCCAAAACACGAAACAAGCCATAAAGAACTCTTGGTATCAAGCTTGAATAGGAATAGAAGAAACGGATGAGGATATCAGGACACTCAATCAATGTT
Source organism: Solanum stenotomum (assembly GCF_019186545.1). Classification (NCBI taxonomy): domain Eukaryota; kingdom Viridiplantae; phylum Streptophyta; class Magnoliopsida; order Solanales; family Solanaceae; genus Solanum; species Solanum stenotomum. The sequence goes on along the minus strand of NC_064291.1, from coordinate 18,358,369 downwards.
GCTACTCAAGCACATGATCTGCCCCTTGGGAGTAATCCCCTCTTTACTAAAACCTCAAACATTACTCCTTTCTATCAAATTCAAGTATTACCAAGGCTCATTATAACCTTACCGGGCTCTAGAACTAATAAAGGTCTAATAACGATACATCCAAACCCTACCAAGGTTAACAAGAGTAACTCAAAGAGACAAGGGAATCATAGGACACATATATCATCCAAGACTCCAAATCATAAAATGATTTAAAGTGAACTTATCATCTTAAGCTATAGGAGGAATAGAAGGGAAGATAAGGATATAGGGACATCTCATTGGCCCTTAGCCTCCCAAATAAGCATCCTCAAATACAACCCTTACTCCAAAAAACCACTGCACAACATTTCCATGGAAGCACTTCCTTTCTCTTCTGTTTCTCAACATGCCGGTCTAATATCCCAATTGGTACTTCTAATTTAGAGGGGTTCTCACTTAAGAAATCTTGCTCACAAGCAACCTTACCAACACCACTCAAAGTCTCATATGAGCCTACCAAACCAGGTCTAAATTCCTCTTACTCATTATACCTCTAAAGGTGAGAATTTCAAGCCTAACCAAATAATGGACATCTAGGACACTCAACTTCACATATCCATCACACAATGTGATCCTTAAAATGGAGAATTACACTTTAAACCTTCTTCAAAGAGTCTACTCACTCAACCTCTCTAAGAATCACCTTAACACCATTATTCACCAAATCCTCCAACACATTGTATAACTCATAATGGCTAAGTTGGGTTCTACCAACCAACTAAACATAACCTCACAATCACCTTGCTAGGTAGGCGTACTATCTCCCCCTTAGGAGCAAGCCTACACTAATTCTTGTAAACATCTTCCATATCATAAAGGCAGCTATGAAGCTTCATTCACACTACCTGGAACATTACAATCTATTACCTCAAATCTCTCAAGTCACATAGCCATAGTTGGCATCACAACCAACCTTTCTCCCTCACTTCTTGTAGCATAAACCCTTCTAATTACCATATCCCTAAATATTATCAGAAAAAGAATACGAGTAAGAGCTTATAGATCTATGCCACGACTCGAGAATGAAAAAGTGAAGTTTCCTAGCTTCCTATAGCCTTTCGCTCATAGATGTGTAGCAATTCACACCAATGAACAAGACTCTACTAGACGTGGTTTGAGACAATCTAAGACCATTCCAAAACCTTATGCTCTGATACCAAGATTGTCATGACCCTAGAGCACCCCTTTGTCATAACACAGCGTACTTAACCCCCAAGGGGTCTTATACAAGCCCTTAGAATATCATGACATAAGAATATAGGAAAAATGTGAAAAAATTTAAAACTTTTCTTTACAACTGAAGACTTTATAAAAGGAGAGAGTCTATGACACTATGTCTCAAACCACCTATAACATTAGTATTAAAACTCTTTAATACAATCTTAGGGACACGACCCTTGAATAAATCTAAAGACATAAAACTAAAGGCAATAAAGGACATGTGGTTGAGCCCTCAAATACAATAAGGACTCACCAATCTTCTTCTTGTTGATCGACAAAGGTCCTAGCCACGAGAATGCAATCCAATATCTTCAAATCCTACACTTATAGAAAATATAGAAATATGGATTAGAAGAAAATGTACTAAGTATGGAAGCCATGCAAGTAAGTCCTTAAAACATGCATTAAAAGGGACAGTTAGTTTAAAACCATGCTTCAAGCCACTTTTGAACATCATCTTTGAAATAGTTGGAGAACGTAGCTCATAAGACAACTCATGCACAATTCATCATAACATATAGAATATAGTCACAATTACAAGCATAGTCTTAAACACAACATAATGCATACTCCATTCTTCACAAGACATAGTTCACATACATAAGTACATAAAAAGATCATATCAACATAATAGGACTATCGCATGAGCAACCTTAAGCTAAACTTGTACAATACAAAGCTAGGATCCCATAATCCTATGTACACTAAGTATCACTTTTAGGCTACTATCAACATACATATCTTACTTTACCATAGTCATAACCAACATACATAAGTAAGAAGTCATTCTTGTTCATAACTTGTGACAAGTGAAGACAAACCTTAACATTCATACATACCTTTATATATAATTCATAAGTCATCATAACATCATAACATAAGGGAACCTACCCCAGAACCCCTTTATAAGTCTACTTGTGAAATGTATAAGTGAAGTCTCATACCCCCACTCACACTAAGTAAAGCTTATTAAGGAATCATAAGCATACCTCATATGCAAATTCATAATTCATATACAGCATACGTTCAACTCATAATGATCATAACATAAAAGAGACATAGCATGCCCACTCTCAAAGCCTAGTTGTTCAATGTACGAATGAAGTCCCATACCCCCATTCATACTAGGTAGAACATCTTGAAGAGACATAGAACATGCCCATGCTCTTCTGATAATTAATATTCTTATCATTATGGGAGATTTAGCCTTAACTGACATAGACCATGTTAGCTACATGAAATATGGTGTTTTACCCACACATCGAAAACAGGGTGTTCTACTTGCCTAACATAGAACGTACATAATAGCTTAAAGGTTGACCCACTAGCTATTTACCTATGTGGGCACATAGTTATGGGATATGGGGATTGCTACTAGTAACCCAGACTTGCTAAATATAGAAGGTTCCCATCCCATGAGACACCGTATTGTGAACATCCCGTCTAATGTGAAGGAACCCATCTCATATTTATCTCTGCTCGGTGCTAAAGCATAATTCCCTTTAAAATTCATATTAAGTCTTTTACTTAAGTTTATGTTAGTGAAAGAATGCACTAGGCCCTCAAACCAATATACATTTTAATAGCTCAAAGATCCATTAAGTGAGAATATCCTTTCACTTTAGAACCATCAATAATTGAGTAAACCTTTCACATTATCAATCATAGTGTTTTCATGAGAATTAGCGTTTCAATCAACACAATAATACGATCATAGTCATAACATATCATACGTACATAATATTCAAACACCTGCACTTTTCAAGTGGATCAACATGATCATGTACATTTCATGCATAATAGTATGTAAGGGTGCAAATGAGAACTAACCTTTCAACCAACACCATAGATACATTACTATTATGTACACGTCCTTCTCAAGTGTTCATAAGCATGTACACAATACCACAATCATACATAATACACATATATTGCATTTAAGGGTCACATTGAGTCAACGCATCTAACATTCAACATGTATAACATAGATATAACCATGACTCAAGTAATACATTCATTTCATGCATAAACTCTTGTGATAATATTATAGGTCATGTGGGTGAAGTCTTTGCACAAAAATGTCGTATACAACTTCAACATTCCTAATAGCTTCTTTCTTTAAGCCTAAACATCCTTATCTTATTCATATTAGCTTTTACCATTTAAGACTTAGGAATTATCTTCATATTATGAGCCATTCCCTGAAGCCATGCCTCACATTATAATCATGTATACCTAACTCTAAAGGTAAACTTAACTACACACTTCATTCTTACTCAATTATAGACATATAGCATCAAGTAAACTAGATCACAATACTACTTCAACCATGATCCATCATATAAGACCTAATCAAGTTAGTTCATGTCTACAAGATTCACTCATAAGCAATTCATGTCTAAGTGATCTAATCTAAGGCAATTCACTAAGAAGTTCATCAATCTTAGAGGTTCACCTCTAACCCTCAATTTGCCTCTTTCATGAAATAATCCTAGAATCTTAGGTTAATCAAGAATATAGGTAGATTCATACTTGGATTATGTAACTACATCCTAATCAACTCACAACCAACCAATTGAATCAACTTCTAACAACATTCATTGTGTAGGGAAGAGACACAACTAGGTTTGGGTAAAATTCATGGATTCTTTGGAATTCAAGTTAGAACCATTAATAATCAGTAGTATCATCACTAACAAACATAATTCAATCTAAACACAATCCATTGTCAAGCTTTCATCATCAATCAAGTCATACCCTAGTTCACAATTTGGGAAAAAGGGGAAATTATGGGTCTAAGGGAGATTTTTATCAAAATCAATAAATACTCCATTAATCCAACCATAAATCATTTTAAACAATCATAATAAACCATAATAAAATAATTGCATTCGTTTTAGAAGAAGAGCAATGACTAGATTTGAAAACCCTAGATTTGCGGAATTTAAAAACATAGTTGAAGGGGCTTCTTGGTGATAAATAGCCAAGAATGAAGAACTCGCATACCTTAATTTATGTTTTCCCACGAAATTGGAGTGAAACCTTGGATCTTGAACCCTAACCTTCAAGTTCTTGGGGTCCTTCAATGGGGGAACTCTAGAGAGAGAAATATTGGTAGGTAGTTGGGTTTTCTTTTCAAGAAGTGGGAGTAACTAAAAATTGATGGAATTTTACTTTAAAAAGTATATATACTTGTTAGAAAAGAATGGGAAAGTCTTGGTTCATGTTTTGGAAGACGACATAAATAACCCGACTTAAAACATAAAAAATTACCTTCCCCACGCTGTAGACCGCCCTTTGACACCCCTTGACTCGCCAAGGGCACTAGGAGACTTGCCTACTGCACCTTGGTTTAGCCCATTTTAACAGTAATGTCCAAAAATGGGCAGTGCTTCACTATTTCGGGTATAACATTGTACCCCGAGATCGGAATAGGGCAAACTCGGTGGCGTTGGAAAGAAGACACAGAGACCTTTAATTGGATAGGTAAGTACTCACCTAATTCGTTTTGAGCTAAGAGATATCATCATTTGAAATTGACCCTACAGTTTAAGTCAAATGAAAACCCTTCCTGACCTTGCTCGCCCGATGGACCCTCTTAGGCTCGCCAAGTCACTTAGGCGACTCGCCTAATGCACCTTGGTTTCGCCCATTTTTACAGTAGGCTCCCAAAATGGGCAGCTTACTAGGCGAAGGGAGGGATTGGGCGTATCGCCAACAACCTTGGCGAACCCTTGCCTATTTTGCCATTTCTCCAGCACCTTGGCTAAGTGGGACAGCCCACTAGGCAACCCAAGTGCACTTTGGCGCATCGCCAAAGCACTTTGGGCGACCATGCTGCCTATCGCGAACCTATCCAAGGAGAGAACAAGTTCTACTTCATCCATCCTTGATAGTATAGGTTCCCTACTTCATCCTATATAGCAACTAGATGTTATGCCAACTCACACGATGAGGCTCTAGTTAGCCTATTAGTTTCCAATAGACTCTAGCTTGGTCTTACTAGATTTCAGGGTTGTTACATTATCTCCCCCTTAGAAACATTCATCCTCGAATGACACTTTAAACACTTTATGGAAATAAAGACTCAAGACTAGTAGCCGATCATGCACGAAACATCAATAATGCACAACTCAAGATTCATTGTTCACAGTGTGCATTTATTCAAAGGAGGTAACGTTAACTCCAATTCAACATAATCAATGAAACACAAGGAAGTAGGAACTACCTCTACAAACTAATTACGCATGATATGCAACATATCTCATGTTCATAGGAGGAACTACCTTCTCCTAGTCATAACATGCTTAACCACAACAATATGGAGACAATATGCCCTTTTGTCAAAAGCATAACAAAGCATGTTCATCAAACCGTCTCATGAAGTGAAATGAACTATTACCATAATAAGACGTACAACAACATGAGTAACATAAAAATCATGAAAACTTATTTTCTCATAAATCTTGAATTCAATCAAGAATATGCATAATCATAAAGAGATCATGAAAACACATAAATCACACATGACTCCAAATCATGAAACAAGCCACAATGAACTCTTGGTATCAAGCTTGAATAGGAACAGAAGAAAGGGATGAGGATATCGGGACTCTCAATTAATTTTGCTACTTAAGCACATGATCTCCCCCTTGGGAGTAAGCCCCTTTTTACTAAAACCTCAAACACTATTCCTTTCTAACAAACTCAAGCATTACCAAGGGTCATTATAACCTTACCGGGCTCTAGAACTAATAGAGGTCTAATAACCATGCATCCAAACCTTACCAAGGTTAAGAAGAGAAACTCAAAGGGACAAGGGAACCATAGGACACATATATCATCTAAGACTCCAAATAATAAAATGAGTCAAGGTGAACTTATCATCTTAAGCTAGAAAAGGAATAGAAGGGAACATAAGGATATAGGGACATCTCATTGGCCCTTAGCCTCCCAAATAAGCACCCTCAAATACAACACTTACTAAAATATACCACTCCTCAACATTTCCATGGAAGCATTTCCTTTCTCTTCTATTTCTCAACTTGATATTCTAAGATCCCAATTGGTACTTCTAATTTAGAGAGGTTCTCTTTTAAGCACTCTTGCTCACAAGCAGCCTTACCAACACCACTCAATGTCTCATACGAGCCTACCAAATTGGGACTAAACTCCTCAAACTCATTAAACCTCTAAATGTGAGAATTTCAAGCCAAACCAAATAATGGATAACTAGGACACTCTACTTCTCATATCCATCACACAAGGTGATCCTAACAATGGAGAATTACACTTCTAACCCCCTTCAAGGAGTCTACTCACTCAAGCTCTCTAAGCATCACCTTAACACCATTATTCACCAAATCGTCCAACACATCGTAAAACTCATAATGGCTAAGTTGGGTTCTACCAACCAACTAAACATAACCTCACAATCACCTTGTTAGGTAGGCACACTATCTCCCCCTTAGGAGTAAGCCTACACAAATTCTTCTAAACATCTTTCATATCATAAAGGAAACTATGAAGCATCATTCACACTAAAGGCAACATTACAATCTATTACCTCAAATCTCTCAATTATCATACCCATAGTTGGTATCACAACCAACCTTTCTCTGTCACTTCTTTTAGCATAAACCCTTCTAATAGCCATATCCCTAAATACCATCAGATACAGAATACGAGAGAGAGCTTATAAATCTATGGCACAACTAGAGAATGAAGAAGTGAAGTTTCCTAACGTCGTATAGCCTCTCGCTCATAGATGTGTCGCGATTCACACCAATGAACAAGACTGTACTAGACGTGGTTTGAGACATCCTAAGACCATTCCAAAACCTTATATTGTGATACCAAGATTGTCACGACCCAAGAGCACCCCCTAGTGGTAACACGACGTACTTGACCCCGAAGTGGTCTTATACAAGCCCTTAGCATATCATGACATAAGAACATAGGAGAAATGCAGAAAATTTAAAACTTTTCTTTACAATTGAAGACTTTATAAAAGCGGAGAGTCTATGACACTATGTGTCAAACCACCTATAACAATAGTATTAAAACATCTTTAATACAATCTTAGGGATACGAAACCTACATAAATCTAAATAAATAAAAGTAAAGGCAATAAAGGACATGTGGTTGAGCCCTCGAATATAATGAGGACTCACCAATCTTCTTCTTGTTGATATATAAAGGTCCTAGCCACGAGGATGAAATCCAATATCTCCAAAGCCTACACTTATAGAAAATTTAAAAATATGGGTTACAACAAAATGTACCAAGTATGGAAGCCATGCAAAAAATCCTTAAAACATGCATTAAAAGGGGCATTCAGTTCAAAATCATGCTTCATGACACTTTTGAACATCATCTTGGAAATAGTTGGGTAATGTAGCTCATAAGACAAGTCATGCACAATTCATCATAACATATAGAATATAGTCACAATTACAAGCATAGTCTTCAACACAACATAATGCATACTACAATCTTCACAAGACATAGTTCACATACATAAGTATATAAAAAGATCAAATCAACATAATAGGACTATCACATAAGCAACCTTAAGCTCTACTTGACCAATGCATATGTATGATCCCATAATACTATCTACACTAAGTCTCACTTTACGGTACCATCAACATATATATCATACTTTACCATAGTCATAACCAACATACATAAGTAAGGAGTCATTCATGTTCATAACTTGTGACAAGTGAAGACAAACACTTTAAAATTCATATTAAGTCTTTTACTTAAGTTTAGGTTAGTGAAAGAATGCACTAGGCCCTAAAACCAACATACATCGTAATAGCTCAAAGATCCATTAAGTAAGAATATCCTTTAAATTTAGAACCATCAATAAGTGAGTAAACCTTTCACATTATCAATCATAGTATTTTCATGAGAATTAGCCTTTCAATCAACACAATAATACGACCATAGTCATAACATATCATACGTACATAATATTCAAAAACCTCCACCTTTCAAGTGGATCAACCTGATAATGTACATTTCATGCATAATAGTATGTAAGGGTGCATATGAGAACTAACATTTCAACCAACACCATAGCTACATTACCATCATGTACACAGTACCATAATCATACATAATACACATATAATGCATTTAAGGGTCACATTGAGTCAACGCATCTAGCATTCAACATATATAAGATAGATATAACCATGACTCAAGTAATGCATTCATTTCATGCATAAACTCATGTGATCATATTACAGGTCATGTGGGTGAATTCTTTGCAAAACAATGTCGTATACAATTTCAACATTCCTAATAGATTCTTTCTTTAAGCCTAAACATCCTTAACTTATTCGTATTAGCTTCTACTATTTAAGCCTTGCGAATTATCTTCATAATAGGAGCCTCACCCTCAAGCCATGCCTCACATTGTAATCATGTATACCTAACTCTTAAGGTAAACTTAACGACATACTTCATTCTTACTAAAATATAGACATATAGCATCACGTAGACTAGATCACTATACTACTTCAACCATGATCCATCATTGTAACGACCCAAGAACACCCCCTAGTCATTACCGGAGTATTCGACCTCGAAGAAGCCTTATACAAGCCCTTAGCATTCGTCATAGCACGTATCATAGAATAAAATCACAGAAAATTTAACTCATTTACTTTGGAAGTTCAACTTTACTTCAATAATGAAAAACATAATATAACTTCATCACAATGTACCATCTCGACAGACAAGTATCTAAAATGGGACTTAGCCCTCACATTAATAAGAAATTTTGAAATAAGAAAGTACAACAACGTCTTCCAACATAAGAAAAGAACTAAACATAGAAGCTAGATCATAGGGTCTTCTCCTTGGCCTTGAGGACTCATCAGCTTGGGGAAGCAACTCGAAGTGTCTTGAGAAGTAAGCTTGAATCCTCAATGGCCGGAACCTAAATGTTTGGGGAAAAAGGGAAAGAATATGGGTTAGTACAACACACGTACTAAGTATGACTACTATGCATAAAAACCATTGAAACATGCATAAAAAGGACATTTAGTCAAAACATGCTTTTTATCAAGTAAATCCAATATGCACACAAGGTAAGCATCATAGTCCAAACCAACATAATATCATCCTCACATGTAGACAAGCCAAGCAATACTAGTGCAATGCACAGAATAGAACCCCATAACCCTATTCAAAGCCAAGTATTACATTAAGCAACCTACTTCATGCATACATTCATAAGATCATATTTCATCATAACTTACTATATTCATAATGATCATACATAACATAGCTTCAGCATACATAAATCATAATCATCATAATCATAAGAGAACACTACTACAACCATCTCTTATGATCCCACAAGTGCAATGTGCATGAAAAGTCCCATACCCTCCCTTACACAATGTAGAAACCCTTAAGAAAGCCCTAGTAAGAGTTCACACCTTTCATACCTTCATTTACTTTTACATTAGGGAAATATTCCAATACTCGACATAGACCATGAGAGCTACAAGGAATCCGGTGTTCTACTCCCACACCCAAAAGAGAGGGTTAACACTTGCCTAAGGTGTAACCATTCGTACATAGCTATCTAGGTGTATCTAAGCTAGACTCCTATGTAGGCACATAGTTAAGGGTCAAGGAGATTGCTTCTAGAAACCTTAACTTACAAAACGTGGGGGTTTCCATCTTATGAGACAACACATACCGTGTCTAATCCGGACTTGCTAAACGTGAGGAAACCCATGTGGGGAGTCGGATTTACTAAACGTGAGACCCCTATTTCATTTACATGCCCTTTCGGTGCTAAGCATCTAATTCCCTTTCGTAATAATCTTTAGTCATCACATAAGTTCACATTAGCCTTTACTAGACTCTTATGTAGACATCTTACCATAATAGCTCATAGGTGTTCATAAGTGAGTAACAATCCTTTCACTTTAGAAACACTTAGCAAGTGAGTAAATCTTTCACTTTACATTACTCTATAATCATGAGAACTACCTTTCAATCATATAACAATCATACCATAATATACATACATACTTCATAGCTAATTCAAGTGTAGAGGGTTAAGGATGAGGAAACTAGGTCATCAACACCACAACAACACATTAGGTATAGCATCATTACAATCTAAGTAATTCAGCTTTCATACTTGAGTTCAAAGAAGAACCAACCTTCATACCTTCTTGCCCTTCATGGGACATTCATACTTTAATTACCAAGCAATTCATAACCAATACATAATACAAGGTAATTCATGAAGCAATAACATAATCAACATCAATATAAGCAATTGACAAATTCCCTTCATAGCCTTCAAGGCTTCATTCAAAGACTCAACCCTAATTTCATAGAAATTATACAGAACCTAGGGGAGAATCATCATACAAACATGAATTACATAACATTACATTCAATTCATAGCCTTCAATCGATATCCAACACTAACTAGGGTTAGAATTAGGAAAAGGAGGAGAAACATGGGTCTTATGGGGAATTCTTCAAGAAACCACCATCACAACATAAATTCATCCATAATTGTTCATATAACATCAATCAAAGTTAGTTTATAACGTCAATTTCACTTTAGAAAGAAGACCCACGTTTTTGGATTGAAACCTAGAAATTGCAGATTTTGAAATTCATCTTGAAGGGGCCTCTTGGGGAAAGGAATCCCAAGAGTGATAAGCAACCATACCTTATAGATGAATTAACCACGAAAATTTGAGTTGAAACCTTGGAAAGTTGGTCTTTTTCTTGGAGCTCCAATCTTCTTCAATGGAGTTCTTGAGAAGAGAGAGAGAGTAGAGAGAAGGGGGAACTTTAGGTTTAGATCTTTGGGGTTTTGTGTTTGAGTGATAAAAGTGAGGTAAATTGATTTAAAAATCATTATATACACGTCCCCTATAGTACCCAAAATACCCCTCACTTAGTTGGACTCTATAATGAAATAAAAATCAATTTCTGAATTTCTGCATTTTCATCGCGGAGCAAGTTTGCGATGCGGAGCTGTTCCCTGAAGATATTTGGAATTAAATTTCGAGACAGTAGAGCCCGCGACATGACCGCATCGTGAACTAACTTTTTGCTCCTTGTGGGAGCTAGTCCGCGACGTGCACTTCTTCCCTCCAAGTGCAATTTGCATGCTGCCTTGGAGCTTGCTTGGCCAAGGTTGGGATCCTTCTCGGGGTCCCTTAGGGTGGCCCCGGGGCATCGTATTTGAACGTTTTGACCCAAAGAACATATATTTACCTAATTTAAACCTTTTTACAGGATTATACCACCATACGACACTCCCAAACCTGCCCAAAAGCTAAGGACACACTAGAACACATTCTTCTCTAGTTTTCGGACGTCGTGATCGTTTCTTGACGTATAGACTTTTACTCTTCCAAACCAAGCCAATTGCATTAATTTAGGTTTAGAAACATCATTTTAACTATTTTTAAGTCATTATTCATAAGGTGAGGCCCCAACTTAAGTCATAGAATTTCCGGGGTGTTACAATATCCCCCCCTTAGAAACATTCGTCTCCGAATGTCACTTGGACTTCTTTCTATGGAGAGAATGACTCAAACTAACAGCACAACAACCAATCACATCAACAATATCATATCATCATATCATATAGGAATTTAATCCACAACATCACTATGCTCAAAACTCTTTACTTCACATAAGTATAGGGGGAACTACCTTCTCCATATTCAATTAGCAACAACATATATATTAAGCAATCAACAAGACATTTCTTTAGCAAGACAACATCAACCATGCTCAATACAACTCTCATGAAGACAATATAACACAACATCTATGGGTGTAATTTCAATCATGAGAAACAAAATTCATGAAAACTCAAAATACAACTCTAGGCATGAATTTTCACAAAAATGTGCACATACAAAGAAATCATATCATAATCATCAACACACATGATTTTCAATTTATACCAAATTAAGAGAGACTACTTACCTCAACTTTGTCTAGGAGTAGGAGGAAAAAGATGAGGGTAGCGGGACTTCATGTCGGCCTCGGCCTCCCATGTTGCACCCTCAACTAGGTAGTTTATCCATAGGACTTTTACGGAGGCAACCTCTTTATTCCTCAACTTGTTAACTTGACAATCTAAGATTTCGACCGGAACCTCTTCATAAGAAAGGTTCTCATTCACCCCTAAACCTTCTTAAGGGAGAATGGACACCGGGTCACCTATACATTTCTTTAATATAGAAATATAGAACACCGGGTGAACCGGGGCCAATTCGATGGGCAATTTCAACTCATAAGCGACCTTTCCGACACGCTTCAAGATCTCATAAGTGTAACACCCCGTATTCGAAACAGACAAGAATGCAGATTTTGAGAAGTTGCAGGTGCAACTTACGGTCACCATCCACGGACCGTAGGTCAGACCACGGCCCGTGTTGGTGGTCTGTGGTTCACCACTGCAAACCCTCCCCAAACCAGCTCAAAAAATTGGCTAAGTCCCGACTCACGGACAGACCCACGGTCCGTAGATCACACCACGGTCCGTGGTCTGTGTCCGTGGATCGAGACTTCCCTTACCAGCCTCTGACACAAACTACGGTAGACCAGCATGGACCGTCATTCGATCCACGATCCGTAGGTCTGACCGTAGATGAGGGTCAGCAACTAGTTAGCTGAAAATTGTTGATAGGTCTACTTCAGATGGTAATACCTCTTAGCAAAAAATGAATTATGTGTCCCGTGACCTATGGTTAGACAGATAATTGAATTATCTTTTCAACGCCATCGAGTTTGCTAAATTCCAACCTCCGAGTAAAAAGTCATTCTCGTTTTAGTGAAGCCCTGTCGAGCAGACTCGACCTACGGACCCAATCGACGGACCGTCGATTGATTGACGGACCGTCAGTCCATTCCGTCAGTCACTCCCACAATAGTTAATTCAGGGGTCTTTTGGTCTTTTCCTATTTCGTTTAACCCCTAAGATACGTCGTTTAAACCCTAAATCATGAGATTTTAATCAGTTTAAGCCTAGAAACATAACTAGAACTTACCTAAGTCAAATAATTAATCAAACTTGGAAGAATTAGAATCAAGATAGGAGAAAAAGGTCAAGAACCCTAGTTCAAGAACGCATCAAGGTTCCTTCAGTTTCAGCCTCGAAATCGAAAGATTTCTCCGTGGAATTCGTCACCAGGTATGTGGGATTTCACTAGTGGGTTCCTATCGCCCATTAGGTCCCTAGAATTCAGTCAGATTTTTGATCCCATGATTATGAACAAACCTAGGGTTTCTAGAATCTCAACAGATCATCATGAATTAGTTATTTAGATGTTCCAAATTAGATTATCATGTTATTGCTCAGTTTATCGCATGAATTTCAAAACCCTAACTATGTATTTCTTTAGTTCTTGAATTACACATGCTAGGTCAGATATTTCAGTATTCAGTTATACATGCTTCAGTTATTAATGCATCGTTATCAGTTTAATTGTTGCATTCTCAGTTTGCATGTTCAATTCGAGCTATCCAGTATTCACAGAAATTCAGTCATAACCAATTAACTACTTAATTCATTGGGAGTGGCATAATACCGAGTTGGACTAGGGTTCAGCGTACCCATATAGTCCCAGAACTACGAGTCACGTAGGTGTAAGTCCCCTCTGTGGGCAACATCAGTTTTGTGATCACGCCAGCATGCCTCTATACCTCTAGCAGGGTATATTGGGTCCTCTCGATGGGGCGTATACATCGGACTCCACATTTAGCTCATGTGGCTTTATGTCGGTTATTAGTAGCTCCCACAGTTTAGTCAGATTCTATTGCATTGACCATTTATCAGTATATTCAGTATTCAATCTCAGCATGTTATAAATTGGTCGTTGCATTCAGTTAGCTCAGCATTCAATATCAATATCATGTTCGGGTTATTTCATTGCTTTACTGCTTTGTTCAGTTATATGTTATTTCAGCTTTACTCTATCCTGCATGCTTAGTACATTTCAAGTACTGACGCATACGTGCGCTACATCTTCTCGTGATATAGGTTAGGGTTCTCAGTATCCAGATCACGCTTAGATCGGTTCCCAGTCTTCAGTTCAGCAGCACCAGTGGTGAGTCCTCATTCTTCGAGGACTGGTGACATGTTTATCTTTATCGTTTTTAGTCTTTAGTTTCAGTTTTGCTAGATCTAGTTGTGGCATGTCCCAACATTTCTAGTCAGTTTAGAGGCTTATTTCAGACATATTTAGATTCAGTTTAGTGTTTTGAGTTTGATATTTCTTTTGTATTTAACCCTTAGATTTGATATATTCAGCTATAGTATATGGGTATTCCCCATCTTTTCAGATTTATTTATGATTTAGCTTCCGCATCAGTTTATTATCTTTAGTATGCTCATGATCATGCCAGCAGGGTTAGCTTGGGATCACTTGTGGTCCTAGGTCCCGTGTCCTCATCTCAGGGGTAGCTCGGGGCGTGACAAACTTGGTATCAGAGCACTAGGTTTAAGTGTCCTAGGATGTCTGAAAAGTCGCACTAGGTAGAGTCCTTTTCATGGGTGTGTAGTGCGCACCATATCTAATGAGAAGGAGGCTACTGAGCATCTTTAGGAAAAATCTTCATTTTCATGTGACTCTTATCGTGCGTAAGGTATGATCTAATTCCATTCTAACTCGACGTTCTACGTTTCAGTGATCATGCCTTCCCGTAGAGCTAACGCTAGGAATGCGAATGCCAGGAACGCAAACGCAGCTCCTCCAGTTCCAGATCAGGAAGTCTCAAATGCTGAATTCAGGAATGTCATTCAGATGTTGGCTCAAAGTGTCGCTAACCAGAACAATCAGCGGGTTCAAGCTCCTGTGAATGCAAATGGTGGATCAGCAGCAGCAAGGGTCCGTGACTTTGTTAGGATGAATCCTCCAGAGTTCTTAGGATCGCAGACTAGTGAAGATCCCCAGAATTTCTTGGATGAGATCAAGAAGATCTTTGAGGTGATGCAGGTCACTGGGAGTGATCGGGTTGAGTTAGCATCTTACCAACTTAAGGATGTAGCTCAAATCTGGTATACTCAGTGGAAAGAGAACAGGGGTACAGATGCTGCTCCTATTACTTGGGAATGTTTCAGCGAAACCTTTCTAGACAGGTTTTTCCCCATAGAGTTGAGAGAAGCAAGGGCCCAGGAATTTATGAACTTAAGGCAGGGTAACATGATTGTCCAAGAGTATGGGCTCAAGTTTAACCAACTCTCCAGGTATGCTCCTCACATGGTTGCTGATTCCAGGGCTCAGATGAATAAGTTTATGTATGGAGTGTCAGAATTAGTGAAAACAGAGTGTAGGAATGCTATGTTGTTGGGAGACATGAACATCTCTAGGCTCATGACTCATGCTCAGCAGGTTGAGGGTGATAAGCTTAGGGAACAGGCTAAGGAGACTAAGAAAGCAAGAACAGGTAACTATGAGTATTCCCAACAGAAATCGGGTGGTGGAAATCGCTCGCAGTTTCAGCAGAAGTCTTCGACTCCAGCCCCTTCATCAGCTAGTGTTCCATCCCCCAGGTTCCGTAATGATCAGAAAGGTAGGGCGTCAGGCTCTAAGTCTCAAGGTAGTGTTTCAGGCACCAAAACCTACCCAACTTGCCCGAAATGTAGTAAGAACCATCCGGGCGAGTGCCTTGCAGGTAAGGAAGGATGCTTTGGGTGTGGTCAGTCTGGTCATAGATTGAAGGATTGTCCTTCTAGACAGGGTCAAGGAGGAAATAATGGTAGAGCTCAGTCTACAACTTCAGCAGCACCAGCAGGTCGCCCGACTCAGCAGGGTAACTCTTCTGGTACTGGTGGCGGACAGCGCCAAAACAGGCTTTATGCTCTTCAGGCTCGTCAAGATCAGGAAGATTCTCCTGATGTAGTCACTGGTACGTTACGAGTCTTTGATCTTGATGTTTATGCATTGTTAGATCCAGGGGCTACTTTGTCTTTTGTAACTCCTTACATAGCAGTCCAATTCAGTGTTAGCCCAGAAACTCTTTCAGAACCCTTCTCAGTCTCTACTCCAGTCGGTGACCCAGTTATAGCTAGACGGGTATACAGAAATTGCCCTGTCACAGTCTCTCAGAAAGTCACCTCAGCAGATCTTGTAGAGTTAGAAATGGTAGACTTCGATGTCATTCTAGGCATGGATTGGTTACATTCATGTTATGCCTCAGTTGATTGTAGAACTAGGATTGTTCGTTTTCAGTTTCCAGACGAACCAATCCTAGAATGGAAGGGTAGTAGCTTAGCGCCTATGGGTCGATTCATTTCTTACCTTAAGGCCAGAAAGATGATCTCTAAGGGTTATCTCTATCATCTAGTTCGGGTTAAGGATTCTAGTTCCGAATCCCCAACTCTTGAGTCAGTTCCTGTAGTCAGTGAGTTTCCAGAAGTGTTCCCAGAAGATCTTCCTGGAGTTCCTCCCGAAAGGGAAATAGACTTTGGAATTGATCTCCTTCCAGATACCCAGCCTATCTCTATCCCTCCTTACAGAATGGCTCCAGCTGAGCTTAAGGAATTGAAAGAGCAGTTGAAAGACCTTCTAGATAAGGGCTTCATCAGACCCAGTATTTCGCCATGGGGTGCACCAGTGTTGTTCGTGAAGAAGAAAGATGGTTCTCTCAGAATGTGCATTGACTATAGGCAGTTGAACAAGGTCACAATCAAGAATAAGTATCCCATCCCCAGGATTGATGACTTGTTTGACCAACTTCAGGGTGCTAGTCATTTCTCAAAGATAGACCTCAGATCAGGTTATCATCAGCTTAGAGTCAGAGATAGTGACATTCCGAAGACAGCCTTCAGAACTCGGTATGGTCATTATGAATTTGTAGTTATGTCATTTGGACTAACCAATGCTCCTGCAGCTTTCATGGATTTGATGAACAGAGTGTTCAAGCAGTACTTGGACTTGTTCGTTATCGTCTTTATTGATGATATCCTCATTTACTCTAGGAATGAGGAAGAACATGCGAGTCATTTGAGAGTTGTTCTGCAAACTCTCAAAGATCGCCAGTTATTTGCAAAATTTAGTAAGTGTGAGTTTTGGTTACAATCAGTTGCTTTCCTTGGGCATATTGTGTCTAGTGAAGGAATTCGAGTAGATTCCCAGAAGATAGAAGCAGTGAAACAATGGCCCAGACCTACCTCTGCTACAGATATCAGAAGTTTCTTGGGTCTAGCGGGCTATTACAGACGGTTTGTGGAAGGATTTTCATCCATAGCCTCTCCATTGACTAAGTTAACTCAGAAAAAGGTTAAGTTTCAATGGTCAGATGATTGTGAGAAAAGCTTCGCAGAACTGAAAACTAGGTTGACTACAGTTCCTGTCTTGACTCTACCAGAGGGTTCAAATGGTTATGTGATCTATTGTGATGCATCCAGAGTCGGCCTAGGTTGTGTGTTGATGCAGCGAGGTAAGGTTATAGCTTATGCTTCTAGACAGCTTAAGGTACATGAGAAGAATTATCCAACTCATGACCTCGAGCTAGCAGCAGTGGTGTTTGCACTTAAGATTTGGAGACACTACTTGTATGGTGTTCATGTAGATGTGTTCACAGACCATAAGAGCCTTCAGTATGTGTTCACCCAGAAAGAGTTGAATCTTCGCCAGAGAAGATGGCTTGAGTTTCTCAAAGATTATGATATGAGCGTGCATTACCATCCTGGTAAGGCCAATGTAGTAGCAGATGCCCTTAGCAGACTATCTATGGGTAGTGTAGCACATGTTGAGGAAGAAAGAAAAGAGCTAGCAAAGGATGTTCACAGACTTGCTCGCCTAGGAGTTCGTCTTATGAGCATATCAGATGGTGGTGTAACGGTTCAAAATGGGGCAGAATCTTCTTTGGTAGTAGCGATTAAGGAAAAGCAAGATAGTGATCCAATCTTGCTTGAACTTAAGGGTGCAGTCCACAATCAGAGAGTGGAGGTTTTCTCCCAAGGGGGAGATGGTGTACTTCGCTATCAAGGTAGATTGTGTGTTCCTCATGTGGGTGAATTGAGACAGCATATTCTTGCAGAATCCCATAATTCCAGTTATTCTATTCATCCAAGCGCCACTAAGATGTACCGTGATCTGCGGGAAGTCTATTAGTCGAATGGTATGAAAAGAGATATAGCAGATTTTGTGGCTAAGTGCCCCAATTGCCAGCAAGTCAAGGTAGAACATCAGAAACCAGGAGGTATAACTCAAGAGATTGACATTCCTACTTGGAAGTGGGAAGTGATCAGCATGGACTTCATCACAGGTTTACCTCGTACTCGCAAACAACATGACTCAATTTGGGTGATTGTTGATTGGGTTACTAAGTCTTCTCATTTTTTGGCAGTCAAGACTACAGATTCGGTGGAGGATTACGCTAAGCTTTACATTAATGAGATTGTGAGGTTGCATGGGGTTCCTTTGTCTATTATCTCAGATAGAGGTCCTCAGTTTACCTCTCATTTCTGGAAGTCATTTCAGAAAGGTCTTGGTACTCAGGTTAACCTTAGCACATCATTTCATCCACAGACGGATGGTCAGGCAGAGCGTACCATTCAGACCTTAGAAGACATGTTAAGAGCTTGTGTGCTCGACTTCAGGGGTAGTTGGGATGATCACCTGCCTCTTATTGAGTTAGCCTACAACAATAGTTACCATTCCAGCATTCAGATGGCCCCTTATGAGGCTTTGTATGGGCGTATATGTAGATCTCCAGTTGGTTGGTTTGAAGTAGGTGAAGTAGCCTTGATAGGACCAGATTCAGTCCTTGATGCTATGGAAAAAGTGCAACTCATTAGAGATAGACTTAAGACTGCCCAGAGTCGCCAGAAGTCTTATGCAGATGTGAGAAGAAGGGAACTAGAGTTCCAAGTTGATGATTGGGTTTTCCTAAAAGTGTCACCCATGAAGGGAGTGATGAGATTTGGCAAGAAAGGAAAGCTCAGTCCCAGATATGTAGGCCCTTACCGGATCTTGAAAAGGATTGGTAAAGTGGCTTATGAGTTAGAGTTGCCAACAGACTTAGCAGCAGTGCATCCAGTCTTTCACATTTCTCTTTTGAAGAAGTGTGTGGGTGATCCAGCATCCATAGTGCCATTAGAGAGTGTGGCCGTGAAAGATAGCC
Source organism: Solanum stenotomum (assembly GCF_019186545.1). Taxonomy (NCBI): domain Eukaryota; kingdom Viridiplantae; phylum Streptophyta; class Magnoliopsida; order Solanales; family Solanaceae; genus Solanum; species Solanum stenotomum. The sequence goes on along the minus strand of NC_064291.1, from coordinate 18,338,929 downwards.
TTTCTTATGAGGATGTACCAGTTGAGATTCTCGATCGTCAGGTTAGAAGGTTGAGAAATAAAGAAGTCGCTTCAGTCAAGGTTTTGTGGAGGAGTCAGTCAGTAGAGGGAGCTACTTGGGAAGCAGAAGCAGCCATGAAGTCCAAGTATCCTCACCTCTTTCCTTCCGATTCCATTCCAGCTTGAGGTAATAGTTCCTCTTCAGTTTTTCAGTCATTCATGCGAAAATTCAGTCTTAGAATCATGTTCCTTCAGTTTGTACTTGCATTTTCAGCGTATTTGCATGTTCTTGGAACTCAGTTCAGTCAGAAATTCAGTTCTCAGTGTTCAGTGGTAGGGATTGCAGCCCTCTCCCTCCATTTCAGCTAGTTTAGTCTTCATTCGAGGACGAATGGTCCCAAGGGGGAGATAATGTAACACCCCGTATCCGAAACAGACCAAAAAAATGCAGATTTTGAGAAGTTGTAGGTGCAACCCACGGTTGCCATCTACGGACCGTAGGTCAGACCACGGTCCGTGCTGGTGGTCCGTGGTTCGCCACTGCAACCCCTCCCTAGCCAGCTCAGAAAATTGGTTAAGTCTCGACTCACGGACAGACCCACGGTCCGTAGATCAGATCACGGTCCGTGGTCTGTGTCCGTGGATCAAGACCTCCTTTACCCAGCCTCTGACATGAACTACGGTTGACCAGCACGGACCATCGTTCGATCCACGGTCCGTAGGTCTGACCATAGATCGAAGGTTAGCAGCCAGTTAGCTGAAAATTCTGATGGGTCAACTTCAGATGGTCATAACTTTTAGCACAAAATGAATTATGTGTCTCATGACCTATGGTTAGATAGATAATTGAATTATCTTTCCAACGCCACCGAGTTTGCTAAATTCCGAACTCCGAGTAAAGAGTTATGCCCGTTTTAGTGAAGGCCTGTCGAACAGTCCTGACTTACGGACGCAATCTACGGACCGTAGATTGACCTACGGCCCGTAGGTCCATTCCGTAGATCACTCCGACAGCAGCTAATTTAAGGGTCTTTTGGTCTTTTCCTATTTCGTTTAACCCCTAAGATACGTCGTTTAGACCCTAAATCATGAGATTTTAATTAGTTTAAGCCTAGAAACATAACTAGAACTTACCTTAGTCAAATCATTAATCAAACTTAGAAGAATTAGAACGCTAAAAGGAGAAAAGAAGTCAAGAACCCTAGTTCAAGAACGCAGCGAGGTTTCTTCAGTTCCAGCCCCGAAATCAAAGGATTTCTCCGTGGAATTCGTCACCAGGTATGTGGGATTTCACTAGTGGGTTCCTTTCGCCCATTAGGTCCCTAGAATTCAGTCAGATTCTTGATTCCATGATTATGAACAGACCTAGGGTTTCTAGAATTTGAACAGATCATCATGAGTTAGTTATTTAAATGTTCCAAATCAGATTATCATGTTATTGCTCAGTTTATCGCATGAATTTCAGAACCCTAGCTATGTATTTCTTTAGTTCTTGAATTACACATGCTAGGTCAGATATTTCAGTATTCAGTTTTACATGCCTCAGTTTATGAATGCATCATTATCAGATTAATTGTTGCATTCTCAGTTTGCATGTTCAGTTTCGAGCTATCCAGTATTTACAGAAATTCAGTCATAACTAGTTAACCACTTAATTCATTGGGAGTAGCATAATACCGAGTTGGACTAGGGTTTCAGCGTACCCATATAGTCCCAGAACTACGAGCCACGTAGGTGTAAGTCCCCTCTGTGGGCAACATCAGTTTAGTGATCACGCCAGCATGCCTCTATACCTCTGGCAGGGTATATTGGGTCCTCTCGATGGGGCGTATACATCGGACTCCACATTTAGCTCATGTGGTTTTATGTCGGTTATTAGTAGCTCCCACAGTTCAGTCAGACTCTATTGCATTGACCATATTTCAGTACAGTCAGTATTCAGTCTCAGCATGTTATAAATTTGGTCATTGCATCAGTTAGCTCAGTATTCAGTATTTTCAGTATCTATATCATGTTCAGATTATTTCATTGCTTTATTGCTTTGTTCAGTTATATGTTATTTCAGCTTTACTCTATCCTGCATGCTCAGTACCTTTCAAGTACTGACGCATACGTGCGCTACATCTTCTCGTGATGTAGGTTCAGGTTCTCAGTATCTAGATTACGCTTAGATCGGTTCCCAGTCTTCAGTTCAGCATCACTAGTAGTGAGTCCTCATTCTTCGAGGACTGGTGACATGTTTATCTTTATCGCTTTTAGTCTTTAGTTTCAGTTTTGCTAGATCTAGTTGGGGCATGTCCCAACATTTCTAGTCAGTTTAGAGGCTTATTTCAGACATAGTTAGATTCAGCTTAGTGTTTTGAGTTTGATATTTCAGTTGTATTAAATTCTCAGATTTGATATATTCAACTATAGTATATGGGTATTCCCCATCTTTTCAGATTTATTTATGATTTAGCTTCCGCATCAGTTTATTATCTTTAGTATGCTCATGATCATGCCAGCAGAGTTAGCTTGGGATCACTTGTGGTCTTAGGTCCCGTGTCCGCGTCTCGGGGGTAGCTCGGGGCGTGACAATGAGGCCCAACATACCGGGGGCTAAGTTTCCCCTTATTATCAAACCTCATCACCCCTTTCATGGGTGAGATCTTCAAGTAGACCCAATCACCTACTTCAAATTAAAGATCCCTCTTTCTATTATCGGCATAAGTCTTTTGCCGACTATGAGCCGTTTTCAACCTATCCCTTATAAGTCAAGCTTTTTCCGTAGCCTCATAGACTACCTCGGGAACAAGAAGAGAAAATTCACCCACTTCAAACCACCCAATCGGAAATCGACACCTTCTACCATAAAGTGCTTCAAAGGGTGCCATAGAAATACTCAAGTGGTAGTTATTGTTGTAGGAAAATTCTATCAAAGGTAGGTGGTCATCCCAATTACCTTTGAGGTCAATGAGACAAGCTCTTAACATGTCCTCTAGGGTTTAGATGGTGTGTTCCACTTGACCATCCATTTGAGGTTGAAATGCGGTACTAAGTTTCACTTGAGTACCAAGCCTACTTTGGAAAGTCTTCAAAAAATGGGAAGTAAATTGGGCACCTCTATCCGAAATAATTGACAATGGGGCCCCATGCAACTTCACAATCTCCTTAATGTACAACTTAGCATAATCTTCCACCGAATAAGAAACCTTGACGGGAAGGAAATGGGATGATTTAGTCAATCTATCCATAATCACCGAAATGGAGTCATGTTGCCTACGGGTTCGAGGCAAACCTACCACGAAGTCCATATTGATCTATTCCCACTTCCAAGTGGGGGTATCAATATATTGAGTTAGACCTCCCGGTCCTTGGTGCTTGGCTTTGAGTTTTTGGTAATTTGAGCACCTAGCCACAAAATTTGCTATGTCTCTTTTCATTTCTTTCCACCAATAAATCTCACATAAGTCACGATACATTTTGGTGGCTCCCGGATGGATGGAGTATCGGGACCCATGGGCCTCCTCTAAGATTGTCTCTCTTAGGCCATCCACATCAGGTACACATAACCTTCCTTGGTGCCTAAACACCCCATCTTCTCCTTAGGAGAAAGGTTCTATTGCTTTGTAGAGAACTGACTGTTTTAGTTCCATCAAAGTAGGGTCAAGATGTTGCTTAGACTTTAAGTCAACAACAACCGATGACTCAGAATTATGACGGACCATGACGCCTCTTTTTTGGGAATCTTCAAGTCGTACACCCAACCGGGCTAGCCTATGTACAGCACGGGGTAACTCCCTTTTCTCTTCCTCTACATGTGACACACTACCCATAGATACATGACTCAAAGCATCCACAACCACATTTCCTTTTCCGGGGTGGTAAAGGACACTCATATCATAATCTTTCAAGAGTTCCAACCACCTCCTTTGCCGGAGATTTAATTCGTTATGGCTAAAAACATATTGAAGACTCTTGTGGTCGATAAACACATTGATTGTACCCCATAGAGATAGTGTCTCCAAATCTTTAAAGTAAAGACTACGGCCGCTAGCTCAAGGTCATGAGTTGGATAATTCTTCTCATACACCTTGAGTTGTCTCGAGGTATAAGCTATAACCTTACCATCCTGTATGAGGACATAACCCAAACCCACTCGGGAAGCGTCACAATATACTACAAACCCTTTGGTGCCCTCCGGTAAGGTCAAAACAGGAGCGGAGGTGAGCTTATCTTTCAACAATTGGAAGCTCTTTTCAAAAGATTCCAACCATTCGAACTTGGACTTCTTTTGAGTTATGGCCGTTAATGGAGATGCAATTGATGAAAATCCCTCAACAAACCTCTGGTAGTAACCGGCCAAACCCAAAAAGCATGGGATGTCGGAAGGATTCAAAGGTCTAGGACAACTTTTGACCGCATCGGTTTTCTTAGGATCAACTTCTATACCCTCACTAGAAACAATGTGACCAAGGAAAGAAACCGATCTTTGCCAAAACTCGCACTTGCTAAACTTAGCATAGAGTTTGTGATCTTTGAGAACTTGCAATACTATCCTCAAATGATTTAAGTGATCATCATCACTTTTAGAGTATATCAAGATGTCATCAATAAGGACAATAACAAATGAGTCTAGAAAATTTCTAAACACACGATTCATAAGGTCCATGAAAGCCGCCGAGGCATTGGTAAGACCAAAGGACATCACTAAGAACTCAAAATGACTATATCTTTTTCGGAAGGCTGTTTTCGGAAAATCAACACCTCTCACCCTAAGTTGGTGATAACCCGACCTCAAATCAATTTTTGAAAAGTAACTCGCTCCTTGAAGTTGATCAAATAAGTCATCAATCCTAGGGAGTGGATACTTGTTCTTAATGGTCACCTTATTTAATTGTCGGTAATCAATACACATACGAAGAGATCCATCCTTCTTCTTCACAAATAACACCGGTGCACCACTAGGTTGGATGAAACCCTTATCCAACAAATCTTTGAGTTGATCTTTTAATTTCTTCAACTTCGTCGGGGCCATACAGTAAGGAGGGATTGAAATGGGTTATGTATCCGGCAATAAATGTATGCCGAAATCTATTTTCCGTTCGGGAGGAATCCCGGGTAAGTCATCGAGAAAGACTTCCGAAAAATCCTTCACTATGGAGACCGACTCCAAAGGAGCAATCTTGAACTCAAGATCCTTGACCCTCACAATATGATAGAGACAACCCTTAGAAATTAGCTTACAAGCTTTTAGACATGAAATGATCCTTCCCCTAGGAACGAAATTTCCTTTCTTCCATTCTAAAATGGGTTCATTAGGAAATTGAAACTTCACAATTCGGGTCCTACAATCTATAGACGCAAAACAAGCATGAAGTCAATCCATCCCCAATATAACATCAAAGTCTAACATATCAAGTTCCACCAAATCAACCAAAGTGACTCTATTGGGCAATGATGTGGGACAACCCCTACAAACTCTTTTAGCAACTATGGAATCACCCACCAGGGTAGAAACTGAAAAGGGTTTATCTAAGACATTGAGAAGCATATCAAATTTTATAGTCACTAAAGGGGTTAGAAAAGACAAATTGGCACCAGGATCCAATAATGCATAAAAATTTATTGAAAATACTTGTAATATACAGGTCACAACATCCGGAGAGCTCTCTTGATCACCTCGGGATTGGAGAGCATAGAAGTGATTCTTCTTAGGAGCATCGAGATTTTGGCCACTTGCTTGTGCTTGAGCATTTCCCCTTCCTTGAGCCTTTTGCATAGGGCAGTCCCTCCTCATGTTGCCGCTCTTACCACAACCATTGTAAATACCCGTGCCAACTAGGCCCTTGCCTTCATGTTTTTGACCACACTTTGTACAAATAGGCTTCTCAACATAAGGACCACCACCTCTTGCTTCTTGAGGCTTGAGGGTAGACACTTTACCTTTGTTGGCCCTTGGAGTGTTAGGAGGACCTTAGTTGGAAAAATTCTTTTTGAACTTTGGCTTAACTTGCATTTCAAACCTAACCTTAGAAGAATTTCCATCATCGGCCCTTGACCTCTTCAATTCTCTACCAACTTGCTTAAGCTTTTGTTCCTCAATTTTCTCGGCATGAACCATAAGGCGAGAAATGTCCATGCTTGGGATTAGCATAGCCGACCTACATTCATTCACCACAAGATCGGATACCCTCATAACAAATTTGTTCATCGTAGCTCTAGAGTCTGACACTAAAGTAGGAGCATGCTTGGACAATTGAGTGAACTTGAGGCCATACTCCTTCACACTCATACCCCCTTGATGGAGGTTGATGAATTCTTGCATTTTCCTCTCCCTTAGTTCCAAGGGGAAAAACCTAACAAGAAAATTCGTCTTGAATGTAGCCCAACTTATCGGACCCTCTCTAATAGGTCTCCCCTCCTTTTATAGTTCATACCACACTTGTGCCACATCTTTGAGTTGATAGGCGGCTAACTCCGCCTTTTCTTGAGAAGACACATCCATAGCCTCTAGAACCTTAAACACTTCATCAATAAACCCTTGTGGATCTTCTTCCACTTTGGAGCCAAAGAAAGTAGGGGGATTCATCCTTGTGAAATCCCTTATCCTAGAAGCGGTAGTGCTAGCATTAGGGTTCACTTGCACCCTAGCATCCCTAGCAACTTGAGTGCCCAACACTTGAGTCAAATTGTGAATAGCCGACCTTATCTCAACATTAGACATAGCCCCTTCTTCAATAGGAACTTGAGGGTTTTGAGGAGCTTGAGGGGGAACCGCCTCATTCACATTCTCCTCACCGGCCTTCCTTGCATTGTTCCTTCTTGTATTCATTGCCTAGAAGCACAAGAGAAGGATTAGAAGAAAATGACTAAATAGAGTTAAGACTCTTAGGAACAACTATGGAATAACAAAAGAATGAAAGTCCCTAAGCATCTCGTAGCCTCTCATTCATAAGTGTGGAGCACTTCACACCCATAAACAAGACTCTACTCGACGTGGTATCTCGTGACATGAATCCTACAATATTCTCAACCTTATGCTCTGATATCAAGTTTGTAAAGACTTGAGAGCACCCCCTAGTCCTTACCGGCGTATTTGACCTCGATGAGGTCTTACACAAGCCCTTACCATTCGTCATAGCACGTATCATATAATAAAATCACAAAAAATTTAAAACTTTCACTTTGGAAGTTCAACTTCACTTCATATATAAAAAAGATAGAATCTAACTTCGTCACAATGTACCATCTAGACATAGAAGTATCGAAAATGGGACTTAGCCCTTACATCAATAAAAAGTCTTGAAATAGGAAAGTACAACAACCTCTTTCAACATAAGAAAAGAACTAAACATAGAAGCTAGATCATTGGGTCTTGTCCTCGGACTTGAGGACTCACCAACTTGGGGAAGCAACTCCAAGTGTCTTGAGAAGTAAGCTTGAATCCTCAACGGCCGGAACCTAAATGTTTGGGGAAAAGGGGAAAGAATATAGGTTAGTACAACACACGTACTAAGTATGACTATTATGCATCAAAACCATTGAAACATGCATAAAAGGGACATTTAGTCAAAACATGCTTTTTACCAAGTAAATCCAATATGCACACAAGGTAAGCATCATAGTCCAAACCAACATAATATCGTCCTCACATGTAGACAACTCAAGCAATACTAGTGCAATGCAAAGAATAGAACCCCATAACCCTATTCAAAGCCAAGTATCACATTAAGCAACCTACTTCATGTATACATTCATAAGATCATATTTCATCACAACTTACCATATTCGTAATGATCATACATAATTTAGCTTCAACATACATAAATCATACTCGTCATAATCATAAGAGAACACTACTACAACCATCTCTTAGGATCCCACAAGTGCAATGTGCAAGAGAAGTCACATACCCTCCCTTATACTATGTAGAAACCCTAAAGAAAGCCCTAGTAAGAGTTCACACCTTTCATACCATCATTTACTTTTACATTAGGGAAATATTGCAATACCCTACATTTGCCATGATAGCTACATGGAATACGGTGTTCTACTCCCACACCGAAAAGAGAGGGTTAACAATTGCTTAAGGTGTAACCATTCATACATAGCTATCTAGGTGGATCCACTAAGCTAGAGTCCTTTGTGGGCACATAGTTAAGGGTCAAGGAGATTGCTTCTAGAAATCCTAACTTACTAAACGTGGGGGTTTCCATCTCATGAGACAACACATACCGTGGGTAATCCGGACTTGCTAAACGTGAGGAAACCCATGTGGGGAGTCAGACTTACTAAACATGAGACCCCCATCTCATTTACATGCCCTTTCGGTGCTAAGAATGTAATTCCCTTTTGTAATAATCTTTAGTCATCAAATAAGTTCACATTAGCCTTTACTAGACTCTTATGTAGACATCTTACCATAATAGCTCGTAGGTGTTCATAATTGAGTAACAATCCTTTCACTTTAGAAACACTTAGCAAGTGATTAAACCTTTCACTTTACATTACACTATAATCATGAAAACTACCTTTCAATCATATAGCAATCAACCATAATATACATACATACTTCATAGCTAATTCAAGTGTAGAGGGTTAAGGATGAGGAAACTAGGTCATCAACACTACAACAACACATTAGGTATAGTATCATTACAATCTAAGTAATTCATCTTTCATACTTGAGTTCAAATAAGAACCAACCTTCATACCTTCTTGCCCTTCATGGGACATTCATACTTTAATTACCAAGCAATTCATAACCAATACATAATACAAGGTAATTCATGAAGCAATAACATAATCAACATCAATATAAGTAATTGGCATTTTCCCTTCATAGCCTTCAAGGCTTCATTCAAAGACTCAACCCTCATTTCATAGAATTTATACATAACCTAGGGTAGAATCATCATAAAAACGTGAATTGCATAACCCAAAATGGGCAGCTTACTAGGCGAAGGGAGGGGTCAATTGGGTGGATCGCCGACCCACTTAGCGACACCTTGCCTATTTTGCCCATTTCTCCAGCACCTTGGCAAAGTGGGACAGCCCACTAGGCGACCCAAGTGCACTTTGGCGCATCACCAAAGCACTTTGGGCGACCATGCTGCCCATCGCCAACCTATCCAAGGAGAGAACAAGTTCTACTTCACCGATCCTTGATAGTATAGGTTCCCTACTTCACCCTATATACCAACTAGAGGTTATGCCAACTCCCACGATGAGGCTCTAGTTTAGCTTATTAGTTTCCATTAGACTCTAGCTTGGTCTTACTAGATTTACGGGTTATTAGAATGGGTTGGACGTTTAAACATCTTTGAGGGTGGAAATAATCTCTCTAAGAAGCCATCAGTTAGCTCTTCCAACGAAGTGATAGAATCATTCATTACCTCTACTAACCATTTTGTAACATCTCCCGTCAAAGTGAACGGGAATAACTCAACTATATGGACTCTTATGAGATATTCTTAAATACGAAGGGTCCACATACCTCCTTGAAATTTCTATGGTGTTCATGGGGATCATCATGTGCTACACCCCAAAGACTCCATTTCTCTAGAGCAATTATATCATAGTTCCGGTGATGTGAAACACATCCCTCCCAGTTGTGGGAGGTATATGTATTGCTCTCGTGGTCTGAATAACAGTCTTGTTCATATCATTCAAATCACATAAATTGTCCTTTTGACCATAATGACTATTGTTGTCACTTCCATGGTCACTCGTTGAATCTATGCATAAAATCTCCTTTCGGTCTCATCTAAATGTGAATCGAAACAACACAATATCTTACTCTCTTATCTCGTGGAAGAACAAGGCAAATAGATCTAAATCATAACCTCTATTGTACAGAAATTTATAGACATCAAACCTTAATTAATTGTATTAAACTAATTACCCACTCCAATCAATCTCTTTCGACCATCAAACGGAGATCGAAAGTAAGAATTAAGTTTGCAACCTTAACCCAATGCTAATTAGACTTAATTCATATATGAACAACAAAAAAGTAGAGTATAGAACAATACCCATTACATTAAATTAGCACCCAACCCCATATTTTTACCCCTAGATCTTGTGGTTTTAGCCACCAATCACAAAATTAAAGACATTTTGCCTTCCAAGGAAAGTAGTTATGGGTAACTAGAAATCACACAATTACAAGTAAACCTTTGTATTCAACTTCAATTTACCAAATTAAAACACCAAGTTGTAAAACCCCAAAAGGTAGAATGGTGTTCTTTAAAGGTAAAGTGTTCTAAATCTTTAAAAACTCTCTGAAAAAATGTATCTCTAATCGTCTCTCCAAATTTGTATATGTTTTCTCTCTCCGTGGGTCTATTTATACTTTACCAAAATTTATCCCAAAATCTATCACGCATTTATCTCGGTACATTAGTCTAGCTCAGTGAACACCTTCGGTGCATCGCCTTTTGCTCCTCTGCTCATCTTCTGATGCTCTAGGCTTTAGGTGTTTCGAACCTCACTTGGCGAACTCGATCAAGTCATCCTTTCATGTTCACGAAATCCCCTTGTACCACCTTGTTTTGCCCTTCGAGCATTAAATCTTTTCTTTCCATACTATTATTTTGTGCAATGTTCATCAAGGCCGCCTTTCTCATTCAGTGCATCGCCCATTCAAGTGGAGTGCACCGACCAGATTTGATTGACACAAGTGTTATTTACTATCATTTTTTGTCGGCTCATGCTTAATTGGTGATCAACTCTTCTTGTTAGGTGATCCACAATGTATGGTTTGTTGTTCTTTTTTGCATTTTTGTCCATTCTTTCCAACATTAGTCTGTGCCTTGTATAATTTCCTTCATAGCTGCAAGTCATAAACATTTAAACAGAACTTGAGAATATTAGGCATTGAGGAAACTAATTATTGAGTTATATGGACCATAAATGAGTGCAAATCTACCAGTAATAAGTTACTTTCACTCCTACTCTATTCATGCTAGCTTGAGTCTCATTCAAAGACGATTATACCCAATGGGGAGATATTGTAATACCTCAGAATTTGGAAAAGGAAAAGAAGGCCAAAAGATTTTATTATTGCTTAAGTCTATGAGACCAGTCTACGGTTCATAGAAAGTTCTACGGGTCATAGACCAGTCTCATAGAAAGTGGGAAAAATAATTTAGAAATCAAGACTCTATAACTCATTTTACGATAGACCAGGATGGTTGGCCGAATGGACTACGGACCCTAGAAAGATCTCGTTGAAAAGTTCCAGAATTAGTTAAATTTTGAGTTAAAGTTAGTTCTATGGTTGGGTCTACGAACTATAGGAATACCCATGGGATGTAGAATGGTCTTGTCGATAGCTGGCTGAATTTAAGGTTTCAGTAGTTTGGTTTACGGTTGACCTGTATGGTCCTTAGAATGTCCTACGAATCATAGGTTTTTTCCATAGACTAGGTCTAACAGTTATTTTAAAGGGTATTTAGATCTTTTCCTAAATGCTTAAATCCTAATCTATGTTGTTTTAACCTTCATTCCTACATATATATAAGGTTTTTAGGTCCTAAAAGTACCCACTCAAAATTTATTCCCCTTCCCAAACCAAATTAATCTCTCCCAATTCTCTCCAAGGCTCACTAGGGATTCTAGATTTCTTCAAGTTGATGTCTCCTCCCTTTATCAATTTCTTAGGGATTAAAGATCAAGGTACATAGGTATTTCATCATTGGGCTTCATTCACACATTAAGTTCCAAAGACTTCTCTTATTCTCCAATTAAATTTCCCTAAATTTGGTAGGTTTCTATTCAAATTCTCCATGGGTTCTATTTGTACGGATTCAATTATTTGATTTTGATCGTATTATGATATATTTTATTTAATTAAATGCCTTCCAATTAAATCCATATGAACCGATGCACGATTCGTGAATTGAGACTGAACCCTAATTTGCATGAATTTGAAGAAAGGTTATGAATCAATGAATAATGTTTTCATAAACTTATGCATCATTTATGAAAACAGAGATTTTTGTATGATCTAGGTTGATTTAAGAATAACATCGATTAATTGTGAAAGGATTTTCTTACATATATATGGAATGTGAGAAACCTCAATCATAAACATGTATGCTTATGTTTATGACTAATTCTGTTGGGATTTTACATAGCACCGAGAGAGCATTAAGATGGAGGCTCTCCCGTTAGTAGATGTCGGGTCTGTAGTAGCAATATCATTTTCCCTAACTATGTGCCCCTGCTGGTTGTCTTATGTGAAAGAGTCATTGGATACACCTAAGCTAGTATTTAATGTCCCATCCTTGGCAAGTAAGGATATCTCTTTTGGGTGTGGGAGCATGACACCAGATTCCATGTTATAGCTCACGTGGTCTATGTAATAGTATATATCCTGCAATACGTACTAAGTTAGTTTCAAAGATTTTATGAAGATTTCTTTATTATTTCAAGATGCATTGACCATGTTCATGAATATGATTCTTCCTTCAAAGTTTTTACTATGTTAATCTTTTTATGCACATCATGTTTCTCGACTGTGTCTCATTATGTTCATGTTGACTTTTAAGCATATCCCTTATACTTAGTATATTCCATGTACAAATGTATACATATGCCTACATTATTTCACTAATATAGGGCTTGACGTTTTCTCTCTTCCCTTTCGTGGCTAGTTCATCGCTTTAAGGAATTGAAGACTTGGTGATTCATCATATTCTAAGGATCATGTCCCCTTTATTTCTTTCATATATCTTTTACTTTTTGGATGTTGTATATTGTAACACCCCAGAACCGAAAGAAGGCTAGACAACACTTTTAAGAAGTTGTAGGTGCCAACCCATGAGGACCACCCACGGCCCGTGGATGGGACCACGGACTGTAAGTGCCGTCCATGGATGGCACTCCCTATGCTTTTCACGAAGGCTAGAATTACGGCCTGAACAACGAACCGCTGGTAAGACCACGGTCCGTGGTTGGGGCCCCGTGGTTCGATGGCCCAAAGGTACTTTTTGACCATAGTCGACGGATGTGACTGTCGGTCAGTCCACGGTCCATCGACTAGGATCCATTGATAGAGGTTCGAGTTAAGTTTAGTGGTAGTTGGGTCTTTTCCTAATTATTTTATCTCTACACTACGTCATTTTATCCTTTACTTAGACCCCTATACAAGTGTTTCCAACCTCCAAATTAGTTCATTCTCTTCAAATTCACCAAAAGGAAGAAGTCTCCAATTATTTCTCTCTCTAGAAAGCTTGAAGAAGTTGGATTCAACCTAGGATTTCAAGTCAAGTCTGAATTCCTCCATTGAAGAAAAGCAATTGGCTTTGAGGTATGGTAGTTTTTATCCATGGATTCCTTCCATTCATGGAGTTCCCAAATTCCTCTATTTTTAAAGTTAGAAATTCGTAATTGAGTTAGGGTTTTCTTCAATTGTCATGGGTTCTCTTGATTATTGATTTAAACGACTGAATTATGATCTCTTATGCATGAACTGATTAAATATTATGATTTTATGATGATTCCCCTATGAAACAATGTAATTCCTATGTTTTCCAAGTTATTAGTACATGATGTGGGATTTTGATTGTGAAGGAAGAGTTTTAAGAAAATAAGCATGTATTAATAGAATGACATGAATTTATGATGAAATCCATATCTAACCCAAGTTTTCTAAATGTTGATCATTTAAAGTGGCTTTTGAACCTTGAAAGGTAAATTATGGAAATATGGATGTTCTTTTGAAATCTATGCAATTGTTTTATGGATGCTTTGAGTGTAAAGTATCAATGATAATGTTGTTATTGTGTTATTGAAAGGATTTCTCATGAAACACATAAAAGCATGATGTGAAAGGTTTACTCACATAATAAAGGGTTCTATTGTTCAAAGATCTCCTCACCTAATTAAATCAAAGATTAAGAGCTATCCTAATGAATCCTAGCTTGGATTGGTTATTGAATGATACCTTTCCACGGATGATGACTTAGCTTGGATTGGTAAGATGACGTGCCCTTCCATAGATAATAAGAACAATTAACAAATTGATATTCTGTGGGATATATGCTTAGCACCAAGAGGATATTGAGATGGAAGCTCTCCTGTTAGTAGAGGTTGGGTTTCTAAAAGAAATCTCATTATCCCTTTCTTATGTGCTACCATAGGATGATTTTTTAGATAGACATTACCTAGTGGATCGACTAAGCTAGAAGTTTATTGTAACACCTCAAAACTTATCCAACCAGAACAACAGAGAAGTAGGTGAACCACGACAGGTTCACGGACCGTGAAAGGAACCACAGTCCGTCGACCTGTCCATAGTTCATACCTAGACCCAGAAATAGTGGACCACAGAGCCTTTCACAGGCCGTGGACCACCTCCCAAGTCGTGGGAAGACTTGTGGGAATGAGGCACAACCTTCCCAGCTTAGGCATCAAACCACGGAGCGCTCTACGGGCCGTGGTCTTGATGACGAGCTATGGGAGGGTCCGTGAACCTGAGCCAGCAGACCACTAGCCTAAGTGAAGAACCACAGTGACCTTCACGGTCTGTGGCCCTTCACACGGGCCATGGTAGGGCTCGTAGTTAGGCTACACAGAACCAGTAGTCAATGGCCAGCAGATCACGACCCACTTGACGGTCCGTGGTCCCTTTGACGGTGTTTGATTGAATCCTTGGAAGGCCCTCGTAAGATTTTAAGTGGGGTCGTTTTTGTCTTTTCCCCTATTCGTTGGACACCTAAATTACATCATTTAATCATTAAACTTTGTCATTTTACTCCGTTAAAGCCTACTAACCTAGTCAGAGCATAACCAAAACATCTATTCACCAAATTCATTCACACTAAAAGCAAAAGAAGAAAAAAGAGGTGCCAGTTTTCCCAAGAACAACCAGAAATTTTCTCTCAAAGTTTCAGCCCCGAAACCAAAGGATTTGTCCGTAGATTTCATCACCAGGTATGTGGGATTTCACTCGTGGATTCCTTTCATCCACTAGATCCTTAGAATTAGTCAAAATTTTGATTCCTATATCTTTCTTAGACTTAGGGTTTCTAAAACATTAGATATTGGTTGTAATTTAGCTGTTAAAATATTCCTAATCATATTGTCATGTTTTTGTAAAATAGTTGCTTAGTTCTTTGCATGAAACTAGTTGAGTAAATTATTTTAGTTCATGAATTATAGATGCTAGGTTAGTTAAATAGATATACATGCCTAGGTTTTTGAATATTACATTACCAGTATATAATTGTTACATTCTCATATTTTGCATGTCATTATTTTAAGCTATTCAACATTTCAATATTTAAGTCATAATGTGTCATATACATATTCAGGTGGGAGTAGACTTAACAACGAGTTGGACTAGGGTTCAACGTACCCGTATAGTCCCAGAACTACGTGCCCCCATAGGTTTATAAGTCCCCTCTGTGGGCATCATATTTAGTGATCAAGCCATACATGCCTTTATACCCCTAGCAAGGTATATTCGGTCATCTCGATGGGGCATATACATCAAACTCCACGTTTAGCTCACGTTTTTTTGTGTCGGTTAGTAGTAGCTGCCATAGTGAGACTCTAGTAAATTTGATGATGTTTTTAGTTATATTTTAGTATTCAGTCTTAACATGTTATGTACTTCGTCATTGCATTCTGTTTAGTTCATTTCTATATATTTTAGTATCTTCATCATTTTGAAATTATATCATTGTTCATTATGCTTTGTTAAGTTTATGTGTTTGTTAAGATTTATCCTATCATTCATACTCAGTACCTTCCAAGCATTGGCACATACTCTGCGCTACATCTTTTTGTGATGTAGGTTCAGGTCCTCAACACTCAGATCACGCATAGATCGGTTCCCAATTCGTATTCAACATCTTCAGTGGTGAGTCATTATACTTCAAGGACAATAGACATGTTTTTCATTTCAGCCTTTTATATCAGTTTTAGTTTTGCTAGAGTTAGCTGGGGGCATGTCCGAGTAACTCTAGTAAGTTAGAGGCTTTTTGAGATACAGTTAGATTCAGCTTTAGTTTTTGAGTATATTCCAGTATCATTAACTCTTATTCAGTGTTTATATATATTCAGACCAATTTGTGTATTCCCCACTATTATTTATCTCATAATTTAGCTTCAACTTTAGTTTATCTATCACATATATATTCAGTTTTGCTTATGATATGCTAGCTCAGGGTTAGCTTGGGGTCACTCGTGATTCTAGGTCCCGTGTTTATGTCAAGGGGGTAGACTCGGGTCGTGATAAACTTGTTATCAGATCATTAGATTTAAGTGTCCTAGGATGTCTAAAAAGAAGCACTAAGTAGAGTCTTTTTCATGGGTGTGAAGTGCACCACATCTAATGAAAGGGAGGCTATGAAGTGTTTTAAGAAAACTTCACTTTCGTTGTTACTCTTATCCTGCGTGAGGTATGATCCAACTTCTCGTTTCTAATCTGTCATTATGTGTTTCAGATCCTACCTCCTTGTAGAGCTTACACAAGGAATGCTAATGCTTGCAACGCTAACGTTATTCCGCCGGTCCCAGACCATGAGGATTCAAATGAAGAGTGTAGCCAACCAGAACAACCAGCAGGTTCCAATTCCTACTAACACTACTTGTGGATCAGTGGCATATAGGGTATGAGATTTGGTTAGGATGAATCCGCCTGAGTTTCTAGGGTCGCAATTTAGTTAAGACCTCTAGAACTTCACCGATGAGGTTAAGAAAATTTGTGGGATAATGCAAGTGACTGGTAATTATATGGTGTAGTTGGCATCCTACCAACTTAAGGATGTTGCTCACGTATTGTTCACTCAGTGGAAAGAAATTAGGTACGGATGAAACTCCTCTGACTTGGGAGTGTTTGACCAGAGCTTTTCTGGACAGGTTTTTCCCAAGAGAGTAAAGGGAGGTTAAGGCTCAGGAATTTATGAATTTGGAACAAGGTTCATTGTCAGTCCAAGAGTACAGACTTAAGTTAATCAAGTTCTCCAGGTATGCTCTAACACATGGATGTCAACTGAACGACACAAATGAGTAAGTTTCTATTTGGGGTATCCGACATAGTGAAGATAGAGTGCAGGAATACTATGTTGTTAGAGGAGATGAATATTTATAGGCTCATGACTCAATGCTCAGCAGGTTGAGGGAGACAAGCATAATGAAATGGCTAAGGACAAAAAGAAGGCTAGAACAGGGAACTATGAGTACTCTCAGCAGAAATTGGGTGGTGGAAATTGCTCACATTTTTAGCAGAGATATTCAGCTCCAACACCTTCATCAGCTAGTGCTCCATCCCCTAAGTTTCGACATGATTAGAAAGGTAGGGCATTAGTCTCTAAGTCTCAAGGGAGTGTTTCGGGTAACAGAACCTACCCAATTTGTCCTAAGTATGGTAAGAACTATCCAGACGAGTGTCTTGCAGGTAAGGAAATGTGTTTTGGGTGTGATCAGTCTTGCCATAGGTTGAAGGATTTCCTTTCCTCTGGGCAGGGGAAAGGAGGTAACAATAATAGGGCTCAGTGTACAGCACCAGCAGGTCGTCCAACACAACAGGGTTCTTCATCTGGTACAGGTGGCGGTTAGCGCCAGAACATATTGTATGCTCTCCAAGCTTGCCAGTACCACGAAGATTATCTTGATGTGGTCACTGGTACGTTACGAGTCTTTCATTAAGTTATTTAGGCATTTTTAGATCAACACGCTACTCTGCCTTTTGTAACTCCCTATATAGCAGTTAACTTTGGTGTCAATCCAAAAACTCCTTCAAAACCCTGCTTAGTCTCTACTTCAGTTGGTGACCCAATTATAGCTAGACGGGTATACAGAAATTCCCTTGTCATAATCTCACAGAAAGTCACCTCAGTAGACCTTGTAGAGTTAGAAATGGTAGATTTTGATATCATTCTAGGCTTGGATTGGTTACATTCATGTTATGCCTCACTTGAATGTAGAACTAGGATAATTCATTATCAATTCCTAAACGAGTCAGTCTTAGAATAGAAGGGTAGTAGCTCAGTGCCTATGGGTCAATTTATCTCTTACATTAAGGCAAGAAAAATGATCTCCAAACAGTATGTCTTTTATCTTGTCCAGGTTAAGGATTCTAGCTCCGAAACTCCAACTATTGAATATGTCCCTATAGTAAATGAGTTTCCAGGGTGTTTCCAGATTATCTTCCCAGAGTCTCTCCCGGAAGAGAAATCAATTTCGGAATAGATCTCCATCTAGAAACACAACCTATATTGATTCCTCCTTACATAATGGCTCCAGCTGAACTTAAGGAATTGAAGGAGTAGTTGAAAGACCTTCTAGATAAGGGCTTCAACAGACCTAGTATCTTTCCATGGGGTTCTCCAGTGTTGTCTTTGAAAAAGAAAGATTGTTCTCTCAGAATGTACATTGACTATCGTCAGTTGAACAAAGTCACAATCAAGAATAACTACCATATCCCCAAGATTGATGATTTTTTCGACCAACTTCAGGGTGCTATTCATTTTTTGAAAATAGACCTGAGATCTAGTTATCATCAACCCAAAGTCGGAGATAGTAAAATCCCGAAAACATCCTTCAGAACTCGGTATGGTCATTATGGGCTTTTAGTTATGTCACTTGGACTAACCAATGCTCCAGCAGCTTTCATGGACTTATTGAAAAAGGTGTTCAAGCAATATTTTGACTTGTTCGTTTTCATCTTTATTGATGATATCCTTATTTATTCTAGGTATGAGGAGGAGCATGTGACTCATCTGAAAGTTCATCTATATACTCTGAAGGATCGCCAGTTAATCATTAAGTTTAGCAAATGTGATTTTTAGTTACAATTTGTTGCTTTTCTTAGTCATATCGTATCTAGCGAAGGGATCTGAGTGGATTCTCAAAAATTAGAGGCAGTGATGTAATGGCCCAGACCCACCTCTCTAACAGATATCTGAAGTTTCTTCGGTTTAGCTAGTTATTTTAGAAGATTTGTGGAAGGACTTTCATCCATAGCTTCCCCATTGACTAAGTTGACTCAGAAAAATGTTAAGTATCAGTTGTGAGATGAATGTAAGAAGAGAAACTGAAGACTAGGTTGACTACAACACCCATTTTGACTCTACCTGAGGGTTGAGACGGTTAGTGATCTATTGTGATGCATCCAGGGTCAGTCTAGGTTTTATGTTGAGGCTGCCAGGTAAGGTTATAGCTTATACTTCCATACAACTTAAGGTACATGAGAAGAACTACCCAATTCATGACCTTGAGTGTGTATCCATAGTATTTGACCTAAATATTTGGAGACATTACTTGTATGGTGTTCACGTAGATGTGTTCATAGATCATAAAAGTCTCTAGTACGTGTTCACCCTGAAAGAATTGAATCTTCGCCAGAGGAGATGGATTGAGTTCCTCAATAATTACTATATGTATGTGCTTTATTATCCGGGTAGGCTAATATAGTAGCTAATGCTCTTAGTAGACTATCTATGGGTAGTGTAGCACATATTGAGGAAGAAAAGAAGGAATTAACGAAAGATGTTCATCGGCCTGCTCGCTTAAGAGTTGGTCTCATGGACATGTCAGATGGTAGTGTGATAGTCCAGAATAGATGTGAATCTTCATTGGTAGCGAAGGTTCAGAAAAAATAGGATAGTGATCCTATATTGCTTCAGTTGAAGGGTGCAGTGCATCAGCAGAAAGTAGAGGTTTTCTCCCAAAGGGGAGATGGTGTTCTTTGTTGCCAAGGTCGCTTATGTGTTCCTAAGGTGGGTGAGTTGAGGCAGCAAATCCTTACAGAAGCCCATAACTCCAGGTATTTTATTCATCCAGGTGCCACTAAGATGTATCATGATCTGCGGGAAGTCTTTTTGTGGAATGTCATGAAGAGAGATATAGAAGATTTTGTAGCTAACTGCCCCATTTATCAATAGGTTAAGGTAGAACATCAGAAACCAGGAAGTATGCTCCAAGAGATTAACATTCCTACATATACGTGGGAAGTGAAAAACATGGACTTCATTATAGGTTTACCTTGTACTCATAGGCAACATTACTTCAATTGGGTTATAGTAGACATAGTTACTAAGTCCTCTCACTTCTTGGTTGTCAAGACTACAGATTCAACTGAGGATTACTCTAAACTCTACATTCATGAGACATGAGGTTCCCTTGTCTAACATCTCAGATAGAGGTCCTCAGTGTACCTCTCATTTCTGGAAATCATTTCAGAAAGGTTTTGGTACTCAAGTTAATATCAGTGAATCATTTCATCCATACATGGATGGACAGGCAGAGCATACCATTCAGACCTTAGAGTTCATGTTAAGAGCTTGCGTGATCGATTTAAAGGGTTAGTTAGGATTATCACCTACCTCTCATAGAGTTTTCCTACAATAATAACTATAATTCTAGTATTTAGATGGCCCCTTATGAGGCATTATATGGGGGTAGATGCAGATCTCCAGTTGGTATGTTTGAAGTAGGAAAGTAGCCTTGATTGGGCCAGATTCAGTTCATGAGTCTATGAAAAAAGTTCAGATCATTAGAGATAGACTAAAAACATCCCAGAGTCGTTAGAAGTCCTATGCAGATGTGAGGAGAATGGACTTAGAATTCAAAATTGATGATTGGGTTTACCTAAAGGTGTTACCTATGAAGGGGGTGATAAAATTGGCATGAAAGGGAAGCTCGGTCCTAGATATGTAGGTCCTTACAGAATCTTGTAAAGGGTTAGTAAAGTAGCTTATGAGTTAGAGTTGCCAGCAGAACTAGCAGTGGTTCACCCGGTCTAGCACATTTCATTGTTGAAGAAGTGTGTGAGTATTCTGATATTCATAGTACCATTAGAAAGTGTGGCTATGAAGGATAGTCTTACTTATGAAGAGGTGCTAGTTGAAATTCCTGATCATTAGGTTTGAAGGTTGAGGAATAAGGAAGTCACTTCCTTGAAGGTTTTGTGGAGAGGTCAGTCCATAGAGGGAAATAGTTGGGAAGCAGAAGCTGTCATGAAGGCCAAGTATCCTCATCTCTTTCCTTCAGATTCTGTTTCAGCTTGAGGTAATAGTTCTTCTCCAGTCTCTCAGTTTACTCCTGCATAAATTCAGTCTTATTATCATGTTCCTTTAGTTATTCTTGTATTATAATCATATTTGCATGTTCTTGGAACTCAGTCCAGTTGAATATAGATTTCTAGTACTTAGTGGTAGGGTTTGCAGCTCTTTCCCTCCATACTCAGCTAGTAAGGCTTCATTAGAGGACAAATGTTCCCAAGGGGGAGATATTGTAACACCTCAAAACTTATAAGACCAAAATATCAAAAAAGTAGGTGAACCACGGCAGGTTTCATGGACCGTGAAAGGAACCACGGTCCGTCGACCTGTCCATGGTTCACACCCAGCCCCAAAGTGGTGGACCACAGAGCCCTTCACGGGCTATGGACAACCTCACGAGCTCTGGGAATGAGGCAGAACCTTCCAAGCTCAGGCATCAGACCACAGAGCCCTCCACGGGTTGTGATCTTGATGATGAGCCATAGGAGGGTCCTTGAACCTGAGCCGGCACACCACTAGGCCAGTGAAGAAAGACGGTGGTCTTCACGGTCTGTTGTCTTTCACACAGGTTGTGGTAGGGCTCGTGGTTAGCCACCCATGATTGGTAGTCACTGGCAAATAGACCACGACCCACGTGACGGGTCGTGGTCCCTTTGACCGTCTGTCATTGGGTCCGTGGAAAAGGCCCTCTTCTGATTTTTAACTAGGGTCATTTTTGTCTTTCCCCATGCGTTGGACACCTAAACTACGTCGTTTCATCACTAAAATAAGTTCTTTTAATTAGTTTAAGCCTAATAAACTAGTCAAAACACAACCAAAACCTATATTCACCAAAATCCATATTTACCAAAATCATTCAAAGTTATAGCAAAAGAAGAAGAAAGAGGTGCCAGTTTTCCCAAGAACAACCAGTAGGTTTCCCTCAAGTTTCAACCCGAAAATCGAAGGATTTCTCCGTAGATTTCATCATCAGGTATGTGGTATTTCACTGGTGGATTTCTTTCTTCCACTATGTCCCAAGAATTCAGTTAGAATCTTGATTCCTATATCTTACTTATACCTACGGTTTCTAAAACATTAGCTATTAGAATATTCCTAATCAGATTATCATGTTTTCGTGAAATAGTTGCTTAGTTCTTTGCATGAAATTCAGAACCCTAGTTGAGTAGATTTTTTTAGTTCATGAATTACACATGCTAGGTTAGTTAAAGATATATACATGCCACAATTTTCGAATGTTACATTATTAGTATATAATTGTAACATTCTCAAATTTTTCATGTCACTATTTTTAGCTACTCAGCGTTTCACTATTTCAGTCAGAATGTGTCATATACATATTCAGTTGGGACTAGACTTAACTACGAGTTTGACTAGGGTCCAGAATACCAGTATAGTCCTAGAACTATGTGCCCATGTAGGCTTGTAAGTACCCTTTATGGGCATCATATTTTGTGAGCACGCTAGTCATGCCTTTATACCCCTGATAAGGTATATTGGGTCCTCTCGATGGGGTGTATACATCGGACTCCACCTTTAGCTCACGTGGTTTTATGCGGTTAGTAGTAGATCCCACAGTCAGACTCTAGTGCACTTGACCAGGTTTTCAGTTATATTTCAGTATCCAGTCTCAGCATGTTATGAACTTGGTCATTACATTCAGTTTAGTTCATTTCTATATAGTTTAGTATCTTCAGCATGTTCAGATGATATCATTGTTCAGCATATATGTTTGTTCAGCTTTATCCTATCATGCATGCTTAGTACCATTCAAATGCTGACGCATACTCAACACTACATCTTTTCTTGATGTAGGTTCAGGTCCACAACATTCAGATCACGCATAGATTGGTTCCCGATCCGTATTCAGCAACTTCAGTGGTGAGTCCTTATACTTCGAGGACAATAGACATGTTTTCCATTTCAGCCATTTATTTCAGTTTCACTTTTGCTAGAGTTGGCTGGGGCATGACCCAAGAACTCTTGTAAGTTAAAGGCTTTTTCAGACATAGTTAGATTCAACTTAAGTTTTTGAGTTATAGTCCAGTATCATTAACTCATATTAATAGTTATAGTTATTTAGACCAGTTTTGGGTATTCACTACTATTAGTTATCTCATGATTCAGCTTTCGCTTTAGTTTATCTTTCGTAGATATATTCAGTTTTGCTTATTATATGCCAACTCAGGGTTAGCTTGTGGTCACTTGTGATCTTATGTCCCATGTTTACGTCAAGGGGATAGCCTCAGGGCATGACATTTATGGTCCTTACCTTGGGAAGTAGGACATCCCTTTTCACTGTGGGAGACACGGGGGATCGTGTTATAGCTCACATGGTCTCTATGTCGGTTAAGGCTACTTCCCACATTAGTAATGAACTAAGATTACTTCAAGAAGTATCTCATATGTATTCAAATGTTTTAAACATGTAAGCTTGCATTGACTATGTTTTATGACTTACGCTTTCTAACCCTTTTATATCATATTTTAGCTTGGTCAATTGCATGCCATGAAGTGTCCTCTTTTAGCATGACTTAAAGGTTTTATGCATAGCTATCATACATGGTATATTATTTTGTACTAACCATACTCTCGCCTATATTTCCCCAAATGTAGGGTCCGCCTATCAAGTTTCTTAGTTTCATGGCTAGTGGTTGATTTCAAGATTCTCGAGCTTGGTCAGTCCTCATGCTTCGAGGACGGACTTTCTTTGTTCTTAGTTTTCTTTCTTATTTCCAGTTTTGGACATGATGTTTGGGCTAGGTCCAATTTCATTCTATTGTACTAGATGACTATTGGATTTGAAACATTGTTTTACATCTATTGTTCTATTTCTTATATTATGAATGCTAAGTGGCTTGTATGGGTCCCTCGGATTCCTATACGCCATGTTATATTTAGGGGATACCCCTGGGTCGTGACAAACTTGGTAATCAGAGCACAAGGTTTAGAATGGTCTTAGATGTCTCATAAGCCATGTCAAGTAGAGTCTTGTTTATAAGTGTGAAGCGCGCCAGATTTATGAATGAGAGGTTATAAGATGATTAGGAAACTCCACTTCTTTCATTACTCTAAAGTCATGTGATAGAGTTAAACTCTATAAGGTCTCTCTCCTAATATGTATCCGGTACTGTACATGATATGGCTACTGGAAGAGGTAATGCTAGAAGGAATGTGAGGGAGAGTGCAGAACAAGAAGTTCCTCCCCAAGCTCCTCAAGTTTCGGTTAATCCTTTGGCCATGCAAATGACTAATGTAGAGTTTAGGGTTTCTTTTCAAGTGTTGGCTGAGGCCGTGACGGCCCAATCAAATAGGGAGGTTACAGTTTCCATGAACCCAAAAGTGGATACAGTGGCATCTAGAGTGAGGGACTTCACTAGGATGAATCCTTTGGAGTTTCAGGGTTCAAGGGTTGAGGAAGATCCTTAATAGTTCATTAATGAGGTTTATAAGGTCTCGATGATCATGGGAGTGACGCCGGTGGAAAAGGCGGAGGCTACCGCTTATCAACTAAAAGGTGTTGCTCAAATATGGTTCAACCAATAGAAAGAAGAAGATCGGAAGATACGAGTCCTCTTGATTGTGAGAAGTTTAAGGATGCTTTTCTTGGTATGTTCTTTCACCTTGAGATAAGGGAAGCAAAGGTGCTTGAGTTCATCAACCTTCATCAATGAAGTATGAGTGTAAGGGAATATGCATTGAATTTTAAACAATTGTCTAAGTATGCTCCAACAATGGTTGTCGATCCAAGAGAAAGGATGAGTAAGTTCATTTCGGGTGTGTCTGAAATGGTCATTAAAGAGTGTCGTACCGCCATGCTCATTAATAAAATGGACATCTCTCATCTCATGTTCATGCTCAACAGATCGAAGAGGAGAAACTCAAGGAAAAGTCTAGGAACGCAAAGATGGCTAAGACCAGTAATGGTAATTTCTCTCATGCAAGGTCTAATGGATATGGTCGTTCTAGATTTCGACAAAGGTTTTCCTGTCTAGGTTCCTTCAATGCTCCTCATAAGTTCAACAAAGAAAGGGTGTCTAACCCTAAGCCTCAATGAGAGAATGGTAGTGGATCTTCATTGCCTATATCTACTTGTGCTAGGTGTAGAAAGAAGCACTGGGGTAAGCGCCTAGCCGACACATATGGTTGCTTTAGTTGTGGTAAGATCGTTCATAAGATGAGGGATTTCCCAATGCTCATCGCTAAAAGAAGAGATGGCAAGCAAGCTCCTCCTAATGGTTTGGGTTCAAATGCTATGCAAAACTGATTTTATGCATTTTAGACTCGTGGTGAACAAGAGGGTTCTCCCGATGTGATTATCGGTATGTTGAATGATTTCCAACTTGATGTTTATGTTTTACTTGATGCCGGTGCTAACGTGTCTTTTGTGACGCCATATGTGGCTATGAGGTTTGATTTTCTTCCGGATGTGTTGTTAGACCATTTTTTTGTCTCTACTCATATTGCTAATTCTATTATGGCTAAGAGGGTCTATAGAAAGTTCCGCATTTCCTTGTCCCATAGAGTTACTCTTGTTGACTTGATAGAGCTTGATAGTCTAGATTTTAATGTTATCCTTTGTAGGGATTGGCTACACTCATACTATGCTTCTATTGATTGTAGAATTCGTCTAGTCAAGTTACAATTCCCGAATGAGCCTGTCCTAGAGTGGAAGGGGGGAAATTCTATGCCTAAGGGTAAGTTTTTCTCTTGTGTTAAAGCTAGAAAGATTATTTCTAATGGTTGCATATACCACCTAATTAGGGTGAGGAATGTGGATTCTGAATCCCCTACTCTTGAGTATGTCCCCTTTTGTTAATGAGTTTTCGAAAGTGTTCCCAAATGATTTATGCGGTACTTCCCCCATGAGGAAAATAGACTTTGGTATTGACCTTCTCCCAGATATGCAACCTATTTCTATTCCTCTTTACCGTATGGCTCCGACAGAACAAAAGGAGTTGAAGGAACAATTGATAGATTTGTTGGATAAGGGTTTTATCCGATCGAGTATCTCTCCATAGGGTCTCTATTTTTGTTTGTTAGAAAGAAATATTGATATGTTCATATGTGTATTGACTATCGTCAGTTGAACAAGGTGACCATTAAGAATAAATATCCTCTTCCAAGGATAGGTGATTTATTTGACCAACTTCAACGAGCAAGTTACTTTTCCAAGACTGACCCTAGGTCGGGTTATCACTAATTGAGGGTATAAGAGATTACATTCTGAAAAAGGCTTATAGAACCCGGTATAGTCATTATGAATTTTTGGTAATGTCGTTTGGGTTGACTAATTCTCCGACAACGTTTATGTATTTGATGAATAGGGTGTTTAGACAATAACTTGATATGTTTGTGATTGTGTTCATTGATGATATATTTATCTATTCGACAAGTGAGAATGAGCATATTAATCATTTGAGGATTGTGTTGCAAATTCTTAAAGACCAACAACTGTTTCTGATGTTTAGCAAGTGTGAGTTTTAGCTAAGATTTATAGCTTTCCTTGGCCATAATGTTTCATGTAAGGATATTGAGGTAAATCCTAAGAAGACGGATGTAGTCAAGAGTTGCCCTAGATCTTTAACTCCTTCGGATATTAGAAGTTTCTTGGGTTTGGCAGGTTACTAGAGAATGTTTTTTTGAGAGGTTTTCTTCAATTGCCTCTTCTTCTACGACTTTAACTCAACAGAAAGATAAATTCATATGGTCCAAAACATATGAGAAGAGACTCCAAGAAATGAAAGATTGAGTTACTTTTGCTCCGGTGTTGACCTTACCGGAAGGGACAAATGGTTTTGTTTTTTATCATGATTCCTCGAGAATTGGTCTAGGGTGTATGCTTATGAAAAATGGGAAACTGATTTCCTATGTATCATGTAAACTTAAGATTCATGAGAAGAATTACCCTACCCATGACCTTGAACTAGCAGCAGTTGCTTTTGGCTTAAAGACTTGGAGGCATTATTTGTATTGTCTTCATGTAGATGCATTTACTGACCACAAGAGTTTGCAATATGTGTTTAATTAGAAAGATCTAAATCTTTGCCAAAGAAGGTGGCTTGAATTATTGAAAGACTATGACATGAATGTTCTCTATCACACCCTTGAAAGGCAAATATGGTGGTAGATGCTCTTAATCGGTTATCAATGGGTAGTGTTGCTCATATTGAAGAAGGTAAGAAAGAGATGATTCGAGATGTTCATAGATTGGCCGAATTGAGTGTTCGGTTAGTGGACTCTACCAAAGGTGGTGTTATGGTTCACTATTGTTCAGAATCTTCTTTAGTGGCGGACGTGAAAGCAAAGCAAGGTCTTGATCCAATTTTGGTCAACTTAAAAGAAGCGGTGCTTAAGAAATTTGTTGATGTCTTCTCCCAAGGGGAAGATGGGGTACTTAGATATCAATGTCATTTGTGTGTTCCAAATGTGGATTTCTTGAGGGAACATTTCTTGTAAGAAGCCCATAGTTCATGGCATTCTATTCATTTGGGAGCCACCAAAATGTACCATGATTTATGGGAAGTCTATTGGTGGAATGGGATGAAGAAGGGTATTGCAGAATTTGTGACTAAGTGCCCTAATTGTCAACAAGTGAAAGTTGAGAATAAAAAACCAGGAGCTTTGTCCCAATATATTAGTATTCCTACTTGGAAGTCGGAAGATGTGAATATGGACTTCATTGTTGGTTTATCTTGCACCCGGCGACAATATGATTTGATATGGGTCATAGTGGATTTGATAAGGAAATCGGCTAATTTTATTCCCATCAAGGTTTCCTATTCGGCGAAGGACTATGCCATGTTTTACTTGAGAGATATGGTAAATTTTCATGAAGTGCCTTTGTCTATTATTTTTTATCATAGTACCCAATTTACTTCGCAGTTCTCAAAGTGTTTCCAAAAGGATCTTTGTACTCGTGTGAAGCTTAGTACGACCTTTCATCCCCAAATCGATGGGCAAGCAGAATGTATTGTCCAAACTTTGGAAGATATGTTAAGGGCTTGTGTGATTTATTTTAACGGTAATTGTGATGGCCATTTTCCATTGATTGAGTTTGCTTATAACAATAGTTATCACTCAAGTATGGATATGGCTCCATTTGAAGTATTATATGGTAGGAGGTGTGGATCTCTAATAGGATGGTTTGAGGTGGGTGAAGTTGCCCTGATAGGTCCCGAGTTGGTACATGAGGCCAAGAGAAAGTTTGACTAATTAGAGAAAGGTTGAAAACGTCTCAAAGTCGGCAAAAGTTATATGTCATTGTAAGAAGAAGAGATCTTGAGTTTGATGTTCATGATTGGGTTTACTTGAAAATTTCACCCATGAAAGGTGTAATGAGGTTTGGTAAGAAAGTGAAGCTTAGACCTCAATATGCAGGCCCATATAAGATTTTGAGGCGTGCTGGTAAGGTTGCTTATGAGCTAGATTTGCCAAATGAGTTGGCATCAATGTATCCAGTTTTCCATGTCTATATGTTAAAGAAATGTGTTAGTAATCCGACCTCCATATTTCTATTAAAAGGGTTGGGATTTAAGGAGAATCTTTCTTATGAGGAAGTTTCAGTTGAGAAATAAAGAAGTAGCTTCCGTGAAAGTGTTGTGGAGGATTCAGTTGGTTGAGGGTGCTACTTGGGAGGCTGAGGCCGATATGATGTCCCGATATCTTTATCTCTTTCCTTCTACTCCTACTCTATCTTGAGGTAAAGAGTCCATCATGGTTTTTTCGTTGATGTGCAGTCATGTGTCTTATATGTTTCCATGATTTCCTTAGTATGCATGATTTATTAAGAGTTCAAGTTTTGAAAAAATGAGCTCGTTTAATTGACTCTTCCATATTTATGTGCATATGAGTATGAATTGCATGTAGACTACTTGATATGATGTTGTGAGCATGTCTTTAGCTTGGAGTTGATGTTTCCTCCTCGCATATGTGCATTTGAGTTTTTTTTAGCTTAAAGTTGATGTTTCCTCCTTGGATGTTAGCTTGGAGTGATGTTTCCTCCTCGGATATGTGTATTGCACACATGATGGGTTGTTAGATTTAGTTCTACCCCTCTTATGATGTTTTGATTACATCTTAGCTTGGAGTTGATAGTTCCTCTTTGTTTATATACATATAGATGAAGTTGCATTGATGGTTGGGTTGTTCGTTCCTATCCTACTCTACTCGTACTAGCTTGAATCTCATGCGAGGAGGAATGATCCCAAAGGGAAGATTGTAACATCCCGGATTCGAAAGAGGGCTAGACAACACTTTTAAGAAGCTGTAGGTGCCAACCCACAAGGGCCACCCATGGCCCGTGGATGGGACCACAGACAGTATGTGTGGTCCATGTATGGCACTCCCCAAGCTTGTCACGAAGCCCAAAACCATGACCTAACCAACGGACCGTTGGTCAGACCACGGTCCATGGTTGGGGGCCCGTGGTTCGATGGCCCAAACGGACTTATTGACCATAGTCGACGGCTGTGACAATCGGTCAGTCCACGGTTTGATGACTTAGGTCCGTTGATGGAGGTTCAACAATTAAGTTTAGGGGCAGTAGTGTCTTTTCCTAATTATTTTATCTCTTTACTACGTCGTTTTACCTATCAGTAAGACCCCTATGTAAGTGATTCCAACCCCCAAATTAGTTCATTCACTTCAAATTCACCAAAAGGAAGAACTCTCCAAATATTTCTCTCTATATAAAGCTTGAGGAAAAAGGATTCAACCTAGGGTTTCAAGTCAAGTGTCAATTCCTCCATTGAAGATAAGCAATTGTCTTTGAGGTATGGTAGTTTTCATCCATAGATTCCTTCCATTCATGGAGTTACAAAATTCCTCTATTTTCAAAGTTAGAAATCCCCAATTAAGTTATGGTTTTCTTTGATTATCATTGGTTATCTTGATTATTGATATAAATGGTTTAATTATGATCTCTTATACACGAATTGATGAAATACAATTATTTTATGATGATTCCCAATGAACTCATGTAATCCCCATATTTTTCAAGTTACGAGTACATGATGAAGTCAGAGTTATATTAAAATAAGCATGCATTGATTGAATGACATGAATTTATGATGAAATTTATATCTAACCCACGATTTCTAAATGTTGATTAGTGAAAGTGGGTTTTGAATCTCGATAGGCAAATTATGGATTTATGCATGTTCTTATGAAATTTATGAAATTCTTTAAAGAATGCTTTGACAGTAAAGTATCAATGATGATGTTATTATTGTGTTGTTGAAAGGATTTCTCATTAAACACATAAAAAGCATGATGTGCAAGGTTTACTCACATAATAAAGGGTTCTAAGGTTGAAAGGTCTCCTCACCTAATTGAATCAAAGATTAAGAGCTATCTTAATGAAAGCTAGCTTGGATTGGCTATTGAATCATACCTTTTCATGGATGATGACTAGCTTGGATTGGCAAGATGACTTGCCCTTACATGGATAATAAGAACAAGTAAGAAATGACTATTCCATGGGATTTTAACTTAGCACCCAGAGGATATTGAGATGGAAGCTCTCCCGTTAGTAGAGGTCGAGTTTCCAGAAGCAATCTTCTTTTCTCTTACCAATGTGCCCCCATAGGATGATTGTCTAGATTGACATTAGCTAGTTGATTCACATAAGCTAGAAGTTTATGATCTGTACCTGTGCAAGTAGGAAAACCCTTTTCGGTGTGGAGACACCGGGGGATCATGTTATAGCTCACATGGTCTCTATGTCAGTTAAGGCTACTTCCCACATTAATAATGAACTAAGGTTAATTCAAGAAGTATCTCATATGTGTTCAAAGGTTTTAATGATGTTAGCTTGCATTGACCATGTTTTATGACTTATGTATTCTAACCCTTTTATATCATGTTTTAGCTTGGTCAATTACATGTTATGAAATGTCCTTTTTTAGAATGACTTAAATGTTTTATGCATAGCTATCATAGTTGGTACATTGGTTTGTACTAACCCCTACTCTTGCCTACATTTCCCCAAATGTAGAGTCCAACAGTCAGGTTTCTCAATTCCGTGGCTAGTGAGTCATTATGCTTCGAGGATGAAATTTCATTGTTCTTAGTTTTCTTTATTGTTTCCAATTTTGGGCATGATGTATGGGCTAGGACAAATTTCATTCTATTGTACTAGATGTCTATTAAGACAAGTGTTTTAGACTTCCGCTTTTCGTTTATAAAACTATTGGATTTGAAATGTTGTTTTACATCTAATGTTCTATTTCTTATGTTATCAATGTTAAGTGTCTTGTATGGGGTCCCTCGGGGTCCTATACGTGACGTTACATCTACGGGGTATCTCTGAGTCGTGACATATGTAATGTACGGGTTACGTCCTGACCACTTTTTTTTTTATGTACTAGATGGCTTTTCAAGACTATCCTAGATTTCTGCTTTACTATCAACCTCCTTCTTTCAGTATTTGAGATCTTTCACTTTCATCTATTATATTTTATTGTATGCATGTCTTGTGGCTTGTGTAGGGCCTCTCAGGGTCTTATACGTGATATTACATCAATGGTGTACTTTAGGTCGTAACAAAAATCAAACATATCACAAGTCAAGTCAAGTCTCAAACCAAAACAAACAATACATAGATAAAATAAACCCGAAAGGAACGAAAAATAATCCATCTGGTCACAAATAAGAATAGTACATACTATCACGACATATGATGCCTCCGCGCCTAACTTACCTAGAAAAGCATAATAATGAGCTATATTATCATTTCGAGCCACCCCTGTATCGGCATGCACTGCTCCTCTCCCAACATTACAATTTTCTTTGCCCCATGGCTTCCTTGATTATTTCCTAGCTTCTCTACCCTGCGGACATCCTCTAACATTTTCAACTCCACTTGCGGGAAAAAAAAATCTAGTATATAGTTGTACTGGTTTATCTATCAAGGGATAAGGACATTTCCTCCTAAAGAGACCTACAAAACCATAATTGAAGTCTAATCGGTTAAGAGAAGTTTTGTTTGTTGATGAATAAGAGGTTCTTATGCCACTCTAAGCTAGAGACTGATGTGTGCCAAAAAAAATAGCCACTCATAGAAGTGGGACAACCTAACTGAATTAGAAGGGTTGAACACACCTATTGACCAGAACAGTTGGAATGCAAACCACTTTAGTTATACACATTCTTGGGCCTCTTAGGTATTGCCTTGGAATATCCCACCCGTCGAAGTCCTTCATTATTCTTGACATAGTTTATCAACTCATTAGAGCACCTCCTAACTAAAGTGATTTTCACCGATAACACTTACAAGTTAGTGTTTAGTCCGTCAACATAGAGGTAGACCATGTCTTTCTCAATGCTTAACAACGGAGCAGCATAATGGTAAAAAACATGAAATTTGGTCTCATACACTATAACTAACATATAATCTTGTTCAACGGTTAGAAATTCATCCTTCTTCTAATTTCTCATAGTATAGGTCATATACTTCTACAAAAAAAATGAGTGAAACTCAGTCCAAGTAAGTGGTGGTAGAATTCATGAGCGACACTCCGTATTATCACTCCATAATTAATTGGCATCCCTCTTGAATAGGAACGTAAAAAACTCGACCCCATGTTGATGACTAATACCTAATTTATGTAGCCTTTAATAATAGTTCAGAAGGAACTCATATGAATCCTTTCTCTCTATGTTGTGGAACACTAGAGCCTTTTTCTGTATGTTCTGGAACACCAGAGGCATCAACTTCAGTAACTCGGTCTAAAGTTCATGCTTAGTACCAGTCATAATAGGACCGAACACTAATCAGAAGAAGGTTGTCGCACCTAAAGCTTCATCAATTTTGGCAGTCATAACGTCAACATATTGAGTACCTTGGTCCTGAGTAACAGGTACAACAAGAGTGTCTTTAGAAATTTCGAAACCATGAAATAAATTCAACACCTATTGAATCACCTCAGAAGTCCTAAAGAAGACTTGCACCCCCAACATGTGCCTCCACTTCTAGTTCACTGTCCTTCTCAATCTGTATTTAAACCTCTTTTCCAATATGATCCTGTGGTGGGGGAGGGGTTGTTGGCCTTTACCCAATCGGTGCTTGGTTGGACCCCTTGTGGGTGTAGTCCTCTCTCTTCCCTTACCCCTATCTCTTTTAGTGACTCTTCCTCAAACAATTGGTTCTGCTGCTGCAACTGGTACTCTGACCCTGCTGCATGTAGTATCTACAATTTGTATATAAAAGAATGAAGAAGGATAGATACCAATTGGAATCAAGTTATAGCACGAAAGAGATCGAACGAAAGGAGAGGATTTCCTTAATTTCTAATAGTCTAGTAAGGGAATGTTTTGAAGTCTCTATAATGTTCATTAAGGCTACAAAACTTGTTTTTGTACGATGAGATCAACAAACCTAGGGCTCAAATACCAACATTGTCAAGTCCCTAACCCACTGTGAGTGAGTGCCAATTTAAACCTCTAGTGGGAAAACCAACTACAAACCCCAAATTCATAGACATCAAACAATTTAAAGAAACAAGATATTGTATTAAACACTATGAATACCATTTTACAAAATTAAAAGATCAAGTTCCCATCAACGTGTTTAGTCAACAAACAATTACACAAACAAATTGCTCTAGAATATGAAAGTCAATGTAAAAAAATAATTTCTAGTCTACATTAAGAGGATTAAATCCCAACAAGAAGACATAATCTAAATATCTAAAGTAGCTATGCTCGAAAAGATCGATAGCAATATAAAGAAAAATGCATGAAAGCCTGAAAGAAGTTAGCTCACCCTTGGATTCAGATCTCGCAGGTCTCACAACTGAGATCTTGACGAGGCCGCCTAAAAATGCCTTGTACTCAATAAAGAAAAAGAAAGTGCAATATCACTACACAACCACAGTGTACTGGTAGGATCATTACTAGTTCAAATATACAAAATATGAACAACCAATGACAACTATGTAAACAGATAATGCACAATTACAAACATAAGTACAACATAGCCTGGACTTCATGTCCTTACCCGTAATTGATATTCATAACAACATGAATCATCACAAAACCAAAAGACATTAATGTTCTATCATGGAACCCGCATATACAAACTTTTCGTGTACTGATATGGTACCCATTTCCAAGTAAGTGTAATGACATAGTACCCGTTACGAACTTAATGTATCGGCGTGGTACCCACTAGAATTGTATATGCGTGGTACCAATTAAAAATTTTAGTGTACTCTCGTGGTACTCCTTCAAGATGTTAGTGTAACGGCATGGTACCCGTTCCAGATTTTAGGGTAGCAGTGTGGTACCTAATCCAATTCATCAACACACATCATAATCCCAACCCCAATAAAATCATAATCACTCATGTATATTATTGTAATACATTCATTGCAATTAATTAACATCTTTCATTTTAGATTATATCTTTCTAAATTTCCTAATAATATATCATGTATGCATTACTAACAATACAATTAACAAGAACATATAGAATAAATGAAAAACAACAACAATCACGTACTTCAAAACAATCCCGAATACTCTAAGAAAAACTTGATGCTTCACCTTGTTATGAATTCAAGCTTGTTTTTCACTTAAAACAATAATAAAACAACATAATCAATGAAAAATGGCCTAGTTAAACTCGGATTATATCCAAAATCGTATAACCTAGACTATCATCATGGTCATTCTACCCAACAAGGATCATTTCCATCATTAAATCAAGTTTAAAACCTTTAATAAGAGCAAAACTATAGATTATAAGGATTAAGAATCAAAATATAAGTTGGGGAAGTAATTAAATTACCTTATTGAAGAGATTGGTGGAAAAACTAATGGAAGTTGCCCTAAATCGGGCTTCCTAGTTCCAAGAATGAAATTGTAGAAAATAAGTGATTTTTGGGACATTTTTGGCTCTAGCGGACCGACATGCTATAGTGGCTTCGCTATAGGTGCCCACTTCCTATAGAGGGAATTAGTTTATCTTGATATAGTTGCGAGATACCGTCTACAATGTATTTCATGGAGATAATGACTTATAAATCCTACCAAATGCCCCAATTTGCAACATGCATCGAACCTTGATGTTCTATACTAGCCCTTTCACACCAATCTGAGTTTAACGTACCAAAATATTATTTTGAAAGGGATGATTGATTCCTTAATGTCTTAGCTACTAGGAATTATGATCCATGCATAGACATACCACTCTATCCAATCCCAAATTTTACTAGAACTTAGCTCGCTTAGATTTCTTATGAGACTAGCCTAGCCTAAAAATTCTATGTCACTACCCAAAAAACATTCCGAACCAATTACTTAACAATTGGATGACTTATAATGATTGGAAAGGGTCATTACAATCTATGTACACCAAAATACATTGTGACAAAATACACACACATATAAATATATATATATATATGTGTGTGTGTGTGTGTGTGTGTGTGTATTTTAATAATGTGTATATACATTAAAAAAATTAAATAGATCAGCAAAATAAAAAATGGACAATGCGGAAATAAATAAATCATAAATAAACTCTTTATTAGTTGATATAGTCATGAAAACATTCAGACTAATGAATCATCTTTTATAACATTTAACCAACAAACCTTCTGAAGAAACTAGTCTTTACAAGTACAAGAGCTACTCAGAAGATACATTGTACAAAAGAAAAAAAGACACAACTCCAACCATAAAGAAAGAGGAGTATAACTTGTCGAATATCATCGTCATCTTAAACTACAAAACATTAGTGTATCCTAGAATACAACTATGGAAATATGCATAGCAAGAGTATTAACAATATAAACAACAGATACAAATAGAAAATTTGTTGACCCTAATCCACAAAATAATATCATGCAAAAATATCCAAAGAAACATGTATGTTGAAATAAAGATGAGGCCTTGATCTTCTCATTCACCACCCTCGCTACAGGTAATCCTTAACTTGAAGCATAAATACACCTTATTCGTTTTGCTGCAACCTCTACTCTCATCAAATCATGGCCTCACTCTTCCATCACATATTATTTTCCTGAACACCAAACTGCTAAATTTTTCACTCTTTACCTTACACACTCCCATCATACAGTATGTCAACAAGTATCTCCAAGTACGCAACACGTATATACAAATCTAACCATCATTATAAAGTAGCCTGAACATCTCAGAATTCGAAACCATCACCTTCAACATATAACATGTCATCTCGGTGAACAAAAGAAACACCCAGTGTTGTAACATACAACCCAGTCCCTCATGGAAGCAAAAACCATTAACTATCCAATAATATATACCGGTATGACACTTGATCTAATAATAATATATGTATGTTCCGGCATGACACCTGATCTAATAATAATAATATATATATATTAGGGTGGCACTCAATCTAATAATAATATATATATGGGTCGGTGAGACACCTGGTTCAATAATTTTATATTTGGCGTGCAACCCGATCTGATAATAATAATAAACATAACACACATTCAAAAGCGATAGATGACAATCACTCATGTACATTCATGGCATGTGATTGACAACATCTTTCATTTCACATTATGCCTTTCCAAGATCCCTATAATGTATCAAGCATTTATTAATAACAATGCAGTTAACAAGCACATATAGTATATGTCATGACCAAAGGTACATCCTAGGAGTAACATGGCGTATTGGACCTTGAGAGGCCCTACACATGCTACTTAGCATAAAAAACAAGATAATAGAAATATCAAAAGAATTGAAACAACATTTGTTATCAAAAGAGTTTATAAAATGAAACAGAAGTCTTTATAGTCTCAATAGCCATGTATTACATCAAGAGTGATCGAGGCGTAACCATGGTATCTCATAAAATATATGAAAAATAAAGATTGAAAGTGATAAAAGGGCCGTTATTTGAAACATGAGGACTCACCACTAATAAGTAAAGCTGAGGTGACTTCTAGCCAAGGAAGTGTGAGATCGGAGCGTGGGACCCTACATTTGAGAAACAATGTAGGCAAGATTATGCATTATTAAAAAATGTACCAAATATGATAACAATGCTTAAAGAAATAAAATCATGCTAAAAAGGACCTTTTCATGCTTATGCATAGACCAAGTTAAAACCGTAGGCAAAGGTTAGAAAACATCATAGTAGTCATGGCCAAATGCAACAAAAATTAATCCTTTGAACACTTGTGAAAAATACTTGTTGAAGTAACCTTAGTTCATCATTATACATGTTTGCAGGAAATTAGCCTTAACCGACATAAACACCATGTGAGCTAAGCTCATGCATAGACCAAGTTAAAACCGTAGGCAAAGGTTAGAAAACATCATAGTAGTCATGACCAAATGCAACAAAAATTAATCCTTTGAACACTTGTGAAAAATACTTATTGAAGTAACCTTAGTTCATCATTATACATGTTTGTAGGAAATTAGCCTTAACTGACATAAACACCATGTGAGCTATAACATGGAATCTGATGTCTACCGAAAAAGGGTGCTCTAACATGCCAAGGTAATAACCATGAACTTCTAGCTTAAGTAGATCCACTAGCTTATGTCTATCTAGACAATCTATGTTGGCACATAGTTATGGGTCATAGGTAATCTCCACTTGTCCACTCGGTACTTAGCATAATTCCCACATAATAGTCATCAATCATATTCTTCTTATCTTTGAAGGGCATGGGTAAACACCTCATGCCTTATTATTTGGGGACATAGGTAAACAGCTCTTGTCTTTTCATATAAGAGGTCATGGGTAATCGCCGCTTGCCTCATCATTAGAATAACTTCTTAACTTTGATTTATTTTAGGTGAGAAAACCTTTCAACCTTAGAATCCTTTATGTCAGAAAATCTTTCACATTCATCCATTGAGTAAATATGTGAGAAATCCTTTCACAATAATTAACAACAACAATAACTATTAATGTTTTACTCTCAAAGCAACTTACATCATGTTTCATCAATTTCCTAAGAATGTGCATAATTCCATAGTTCACCTTCGATAGTTCAAAACCCACTTTCAATCATAAAAAAATCTAGAAAACATGGGCTAAGCGTGGGTTCATGGGGATTCATCCAAAATACATGGAATTATCTTAATTCTTGCTGGATACTTCATGAAACAATCAAATAAATAAATATTCATGGGAAACCATAATATAGAAGAAAACCCTTACTTCAATATTTTTAACTTAAAAATTCAGAAATTTAGGAAATCTATGGAGCGAAGGACTCCATAGAGGAAGACTATCATACCTTGGAATCAATGCCCACAAGCAAAGAGGTGAAGTTGGGACTTGATTGTGAACCCAAACGTTACTCATTCTTCCTATTCTAGAGAGAAAAATATTTCGAGGAGGATGATCATGTTCTTATTTTTGGAATTGAGAGAATGACTTGATTTTGAGGATTTTGGGGTAAAAACCTTTATATAAGGCTTTGGGAAAAGGGTAAAACGATGAGGTATTGAATTAATATAATTAGGAAAAGACCGAAAAGTCCCTCATTAAAATTACTACCGACACCATTGATGGTGGGGAGTAGCGGTCCGTGGGTCCACACCTATGGACTATCCCGGTCGACCGTTGATGGGCTTAGAGACTTGATTCCTAGATGTTTTACTGATAGACCTATAAGGGGCCTGACGCAGTTACTAGACATGGCACAGTGGCAACAATGAATGACTTTGTCAAGGGCCTAGGTGCGGGATGAATCAATCATGTGGGAAAATGGTTAGCATAGTGTAGTGATGCCAAACAATAATGGTAAGGCAATGTCATGACATGACATAGGCATTGGCAAGGCAACAGGCCATGGCATGGCATGGGCGCTGACCGGCCTCAGTTGTGGGCAAGTTTGGCATGTGGAAAATACAAAGTCTCGTCAAGTGCAGGAAAATTGAGCTGAGCTAAATTAAAACATAGACAAATATGAATGAAACGCAACAAGAAAACAATGAATGGCATGAGTGGATTAAAAGTTAGCATGGCCAAGGAAAACGCAGACAAAAGTAGTGATGAGTCCACAATTAGGACTCATTTAGGGCTATATTTTGATAGAATTAGTGTCCTCAAATGCATATTTTGTCTCAATATCTAATGAAAATCCTTAAGTTTCAGGTGTTTAGAGTTTGGGGCAAAGCATGGACACTACTTGGCAAGAAGGAACAAGGCGGCTGAAAAGAACGAAGAAATGAAGGCATGAAGATCACCGAGCCCAGTTGACGAGTCGCCGATAGGCCTGGATATCGCCTTTTGTTCTAGTGTGCTGAGCCCTGAAGGAAAATGTCAAGTTGGCGATGAATTGGAGCAGTCGGCGCATCGCCGATCAATTTCGCGAAGCAGTACCATATCGCCCAATGACTCAAAATGCGAAGAGGCTGAAGGCTAAAGCAAGAAGGCGATGAAATCGACAAAAAGGCGGATTGCCTAGTGTATCGGCGATCCCAACTAACTGCGCCGACTGGTCCTCCGCAACACAAATTTTCAAACACTATAAATACTTGTTTATCATATCATATAATATGACTTCTATTATTCGAAATTTTTACAGTTTTTGATAGAGTTTTAAGTTTTAGAGGATTTTGAAGACTTTTTTCTAAGACCTTGAAGATTCAAAGGGTTTCAACTCCAAGAAATTGGACGTGGGTCTCGAAGATTCTTCACTTTTGACGTGTTTTAAAACTTAATTCTTCATACCCAGTTGATGAAAACTGATATTGGTATAAATTTTTATCTCTTTTACATGTCTAGCTAAAACCTTAATTCTTAGGGTGTGATTTTGTGAATATGGGTTAAATTATCTATTGGATCTTGCTTGTTGATGGTTTATTTGTTGTTTAAATATTATTTAGTTTAGTAGTTGTGTGTGAACTTAATGGGATTGTAGTTGCAAATATGATTTCATCTTAGTGTTTTGGCTTGCTTGAGAGAGAGGTCGTAAAACTAAGACTACTAAATTGATAGCCGGTGGTGTTGGGTCGACATAGGTTCAGCTCAAGACAGTGAATCATAGTCCTTCTCCCACACATTCAGTGAGAGAGAGCGAATGGGCTACGGCGGAGGTTGTGCTTAATGCGGCAACGCGGTGTTCGAGAGAAACCGAGTTGATTCGGGGTAAGTTGCTCGAGAGAGAATTTACCCCCACTATAGTCTAACCTAGTCACAAATGCTCAACAATTTACTATCAAAAGCACGTACCCGATAGTCTAGTTTAACTCGTATTCCTATCACATCCCAAGAATCTCGTCTCTATATCTCGTTTTCTTACATTTTTGTTCTTTTTAGTTGTTAATTAATACAAACCCCCATGGATAATTGACGCTTGCGTCACCCCTTAGATTTAGTATGTTTATATTCGATAATATTTATAGTTATGACTAATTAGAAGTTGATTTTATTTTTCTATTAATTCTCAAAACCGCTCCCTGTGGGAACTATCCCAACCCTTGGTTGGGTTATATCACTAAACGCGATCGTTTGGCACTTGAACCAAAATAGTGTCAGTTGACTACGTCGAACATCAAAATACCATCGTTGTCGGGGATTGGTGTCATTAGAGAATTTGTAGTTAAGTAGGATTTTTGTTCTTGTTAGTTGTAGTTCTACTTAATTAATTTTTAGTTTTGTTTTGTTTGTTTGTGTAAATATTTCAAGAAGCATGAGTGTTAATGGCAGAAACGGTAGCCAAGTGGGCCACCAAGACAACATCGAAAATCTCAACGATGTCCAAGAGCCCAACATTAATGACCCCTATCTCATTGGAGGTATTGGGGCCATCAGTTTACCTCCAGCCGAAGGAAATGCAGTGTTCTATATAACGATCACTATGTTGCAATTGTTGCAACTAAAGTTACTTTTCAGTGGATTGACTCATGGGGATCCTTACGAGCATCTTCGAAACTTCGTGGATGTGTGCGGACCATTCTCTTTCAAACACATCTCTCAGGATTTAGTCTGGTTAAGGTTATTCCCTTATTGATGGGAGAATCGTGCAAGTGGTTTGCAGAGTTGCCACGTTAATCCATCACTTCTGAGGAGGAGTTGGTCACCGCATTTAATGTGCGATTTTTCCCTCCCTCGAAGATGATGACTCTTCTGGACAGTATCCAAAGCTTTAAGAGTTTGGAGGGCGAGCCAATTCATGAGACTTGGTTGCGATTCAAGAAGTTGGTGCTCCAATGCCCAACTCATGGCTTGCCTGACAACATAATGCTGCAATATTTCTACCGGAGCCTAGAATCGGTGAACAAGGTGTTGCTGACCAACTTTCTCCAGGCGGATTGATGCAACAGCCTTACATGAAAGCAGCTCAGCTATTGGATGGTATGACCAGGATAAATCGGGCTTGGTACACCCGTAAAGATCAAGTCTCCCCTCTTACATTCAAATCAACCAAGGAACACACTACAACATTTTAGGCCTACGGCCACCCTTGTAAAGTGTAGCCTAAACTAGCAAAAAGTGTGGCCTTTGATAAAAGGCTACAGTTTTGGACTTTAAGCAACACTTTTCCTGGGATGGCCGAAAGAAGCGTAACCTTGGAGTTACAAGTGTTGCCTTATCAGCTACTCTTAAAAGCATAGCCTAAAAGGCAAAATGGCCACACTTTG
Organism: Solanum stenotomum; assembly: GCF_019186545.1. Classification (NCBI taxonomy): domain Eukaryota; kingdom Viridiplantae; phylum Streptophyta; class Magnoliopsida; order Solanales; family Solanaceae; genus Solanum; species Solanum stenotomum. The sequence goes on along the minus strand of NC_064291.1, from coordinate 18,297,321 downwards.
ATGTACCTCATATAACAACATTTCTATCTCATACAACTACACTTTCAAGCGTGGCCTTTGCTTCCTTATTGCCCACGATTTTAAAGTGTTGCCTTTTCTATCAATGTATGACAACGATATTAAAGTGTTGCATTTCTATCTAATGTATGACAAAACTTTGAAGTGTAGTCCTTGCCCATGTGCATACCACAATTTACGGCCCTATGGCTACACTTTTAAGTGTGATAATATTATTTTAGCTATAAAATATTTATATGCCACAATTTCTAATTAAAAAAACACCAATATTGTTTTGCAATAAATAATCTCAAGCATTAAATTGGCTAATAAGTAATTCAAATATATATATATATATATATTTGCAATAAACTTCAAAAGATAGTATGTCTTGTGTACATACACATACTTATAAATCAATATTCTAAATATGTGTACACAATAGTTCAAAAAGTACTCTTACAATAGATCAATATATTCTAGCAATGAATATATTTCACAAAATCAAACATAATGTATTCAAACTTTTACAATATTTCAAAAACTCTTCATCATCCACTTCAATGAGATCAAATTGACTTGTGGCGACCTTTCAAATTTGATCACCTCCATTTCCCTACACATTTAAAATGTACAACAAAATTAGATTGCAACAGTTATAAAAGAGGCAAGAAGTTCCAGATTGCAGATTGCAGACTGCAAATTTTTTAAGTTCACTTTGCAGATTCTGAGGCAAATTAAAACCAAATTGAAGATTGCAGATTACAGTTCCAGTTCCAGATTAATTCCAGATTGCAAATTACAATTCTAGTTTGCAGATTTATTGAGTTACAGATTGCAGGTTACAATTTAGATATACTAATACATGATGACACCATAAAACATAGAAGAGATTCCAGATTGCATTCCAAGTCAATAGTACTTCATTAATGTTTGCAACAAGACCAAAATGTCCATACAGATACAAAAACATCTCAAAACTATATGTTGTACACGGTCTCTTAGCCGAAAGACCAAACCTAGTTGATTAATAAGTTGTGTTCAATTTTCTTACGATGAAGTTACAACATTAATCATTTCTACTTTATTCTGAGGCAAACTAACACCAAAAAGGTACCAGAAAAGAATAGACATTCATAACTATATATTCATTTCCTTTTGTCTTCATGGCATGCACAAAAAATTTAACTAATCAATTAATGAACAAATTAAATCCATAATGAGTTGCCTTATCTCATATAATAGAAAAGTGTGCAACTTTAACAGAAAATGTTCTCCTTGAACTGTTGTTCATGTACCACTTCAAATATTTTTACATTGAATGACAATCACCTACCACATAAATAACAAATCCATTTACTCAAAATGTCTATCAAACTACTTGGGATCCGATTACAGAGAAAAGAAACCAGCTCACAATTTTGGTCAATAACCTGTCAAGTGTTTCTGTTGCTATAAACTAGGAAACACATTGACATTAGCTTGGTTTTACTAGTAGCTATACACTGGCTCAATCATGTAGACCACATTTATATAACCAAGTTAAAGCACCCACAAATAAACTGGTCATCTCTAAGGCAATTACCATTTTGCCATAAAAATCAAAGTCCTAAATCACATTCAGCATAAAAAAATAGAGACAGTAAGGAAAATGGGTAAATGAGTATGTAAGACAATACGATTATGAAATGAGTAGTATGAGAACTTTGGTTAGCTAACAACCATTAATTACTTACATATCTTTGTAAAACTTCCAAACGTTGAATATGTAATGAAGGATAAACCAGGCAACAAAAACATTGGTAAAACTCGCAATGCCCTCATTCTAGTTCATGTCAAGGGATCGTGTTGTCATGATAGCATAACCCACTGCAATTACTTGAACGTTGAAATAGCTGCAATACGACACCCATAAGACTAGTAAACATATAGTGTACATGTGATGATATAATAAGCAACTTAAGCAGTCAGATACCAATATAACATAAAGGATACACACTGATTATCAATTAGCTACATAATAACCTGCATAAGTAACATCTGCAACAAGTGCAGCCTTAATATAATTTAAACCACCAGGATGCCTAAAAAAAATGAAATTTGTAGATAGTATTTGCAACAGTTCCATGTAAAAACTTACAATTTCATCTGTATATTTTTTTAATCTTCCATGACATTATTTGGTCTTCTCAATATTGATATGAAGTTAACATCTCAAATTGGTTAAAATATGTGTTTATTACTTCCTAACGCAATTGTCATTGCTCACAAATGAAATGGAATAAATGATATAGTCAGTGTTACATTGTTGTCAATTCACTGTTGAAATTCAAAGAGGAAGTAGCCTAACAAAGTAAAAAGATGTATTAGTATCATGTCAGATTCATCTAATGATATTCAAAAGGAAATTATCCCGTTCAACTAAAAAGATATTTGCTTATACTCATTTCAATTTATACAGAACCTAGATCTATAGTTCTTCACCATCCCTCCAACCCCTCCTTCCCACCCCTCACCCCCAAGTAAAAAATGACACTTCCCCGTTTTTTTCTCCTTTGACTAGTGTTTCAGATATGAGTGTATGCAACATCCCAACTTTGAGATCGACAAATACACCATTCCAATTTAATCTGTAAGTGAAGAATAAAGACGAATACAAACATCTCAGGGTGTTAGCTTTCAGATAAAATGACTTAATTGCATGGCATACATTGTTTTCTTCTAGAATAGTGCAACGAAAAATATAAGGAAGCACACCAACCAACTTAAGTTTCAAGTGCAAGAGTAAAGAAAATGTTATGCTACCACTAAATAAACAACAAGAATAGGATAACCCGATGTAAAACAAAAATACTAAGAAGTTAAGACTTGCCATATAACCATCTTCAAATTAATACACTAACAAATACTAAGAAGTTAAGACTTGTCCTATGGCCTTCCTCAAATTAATTCACTAACCTGGGCCAATGTAACTATACGACCCACATGGACTTGATTCTCTTGCCATTGGCATCAACCACCTTTGCGGCACCAAAATCAGAAACTCATGCTCCAAAATCACCAATACTCTACAGATGTCCTCTCGTAACAACACTTATATTTCTTGTCTCATAAACCTTTCAATGAGAATCAAAATGTTAGACTACCAAAACCAGGGGCGGACCCACGTTGGTTCCAGGGGGTTCACTCGAACCCCCTGGGCAAAAAATTACACAGTATATATAAGGTAAATTTTCTGTATTTTTGTAGATATATATATTTGAACCCCCTCAATGACAAAGAGAAATTGATGGTGCAGTGGCAAGTCCCCTTGAAATTAACCATCTGGTCCCAGTTCGATTCCCTATAACAGCGTTTTATTTTTTTTTCTTTTTTAGTTCCAATTTTTTTTATTTTTTTAATTTCTGTTCTGTTTTTCAAGTTTTTTCTTAGTTTTTTTTTTTTAAACGTGGTAAAAGTATGCTTTTAAACTCAAAAGAATTCAAGGGTCCCATTTCTAAAGGCTTATTTACACGTTTATACTTTTATTTTTCGAATCCCCTGAACGAAAATCCTGGGTCCGCCACTGACCAAAACAGTAAAGATGTGACATTAACCATATAAACTGTTGGGTAGAAATAGAAAAAACATTTTAACGATATTGAAATTTTTTAGCTACTATTTGTTAGATATTACTATCTCCATTTAGTTTTGGTCACTGAATAAATGAAACTTTGATGAATAGCTAATTTTGGTCATTGAACCGAATAATAATACAAGTGCTCTTCTTCTCACAATTAACAAAGAATTTAACAATAATAACCATATTACATGACTTCTATTTTGACAACAGAGAACTAATATTCAAGGTGAATATTTAAAAAATGTAGTAAAGTACATAGCCTTGAACTAAGTTAAGCACAAATGAATGAATTCAATGCTACTAGCATCTCTAAAAATATCACTTATGATCCGTCAATTCTAGTGTTTAACAATAGATAAAGCCTCACTACTCTTGTGTTCAACTGTATTATTCTTTTCTAAATAAAATAAAATAGTTATGATAAAAGAAGTCACAAACCTTAGCAACAAAGCTAGAAAATGAGGAAGACATGTGATACAATATATCCAAATACGAAATGTGGTTTGACACAATACCCCCTGATCTTCCAAGTCTTCAACCTGCTTTTAATCCATGCTGGCAAAGAGCAAAAATTGTATCATGTCACATGTCAAAGTAGTTGAAAACCAAGTATATTAGTTGAACTACAAACTAAGAAGAAAGTTTGTTCACAAAACCATAGAGCAAATGAACCAAGCTTCCATATTAATCATCTATAGAAGTGTGTGTATAAGCATAAGTCTGATTAATTGGCCTTTTTCAATATCCAACTCCTGATAAACATTTAGATATGTTTGCAGTGGCATTAAGTTTTGGACTGGTTAAAGTGTTTAGATTCAGTTTAACTCTAGTATCTACATACAATATAGAGCCCCTAATTTTACATTTTACGTAATGTAGGCTGACTTGTTGGGTAGTTAAGTTGTAAGACCAAGCAAATCATTGCCACGATCTAGCTTACAACCATAAGCTATAGCTATTAATGTCTAAATTAGCTTCAGTTGCACTAGGTATGAGTTTTGTAATCCTCAATATAGTATACCAAAATGGTGAGCCCCGCTAAAATGCAGAGAGAGGGGGGAGGCAACATAATAATTAGGTTGTATTTCAGCATGAACATCCACTTTAGGATGCAATATGTCTATCAGGAGAAGAATCAATATTTGTACAAAAGAAATAAATCAAACATTGAATAACACAAGAAAGAACAAATAAGTAAGTGGCCTAAGTTGCGCATAATCTTCACTTTCGATGCCACACTCCTGTTGGATTCTCCAAAAATGCACTAATTTTGGAGAATCAAACACGCACCCATTGACATTTTTGGAAGAGTCCAAGCAACAAAATAACTACTTTACTCCCCTAAAAGCTCATTACACCTAAAATTTATTCTCATGATTAAATTTCACAAGTTACGTTTATAAGATTTCATGTTCAAAATTGTGGTTCCAGAATCTAACCAAACAAGCCAACTTACATGTAACATCATATCCGAAATTTAATCACAGTAAAAGAAAACCTGGGAAGTGAAAGAGAAGAAATTGTGTAAGTACATTACCAAATTAGAGCTTCCGTTGTTCTCACCCTCCATTAATGGCCAGAGCTTTTCAAAATCCTATGGGCTCCAGTAAACTAATCCAATTGGTGCCAGCCCAGTGCCCCCACCACTTGTATGAGATGCGTGAAAGCCTAAAGCACCCATATATAACAAAATTCCAGATATATACAACAAGGGAGTAAAAAGTAACACCCTTTTTCGACTATTTACAACATATACTATCATAAAACCTAATTTCTCTGCAAAATTATGGAGCTTTACTTGACAATTAGCAGTGGTGAAACTAGCAGATACATCAATGTTCTTATTCCGGGCATGACGAAAACGAGGGGAGGATGGCGGAGACATGCCATTGCCTAGCCGGCTTAAAAATGCATAAGAAATAATTTCAACATAACTAATACAAGTATTACTTATACACTCTACCAAACAATGATCATGATGAGGAAATACTATTCTGGTGTTCAGAAACTAACTGCATAGTCCATGGGTATTACAAATATCAACATAAGAATTTGTCAAGGAAAGATCAAAAATCATAGTTCCACAAACTTTTGGGACATAGAGTTCACTAAAGGAAATCACAAAGTATCGTAAAAGTGTTGACAATTCATAATGATGGAGTTAGCTAAGAATGCAATTAAATCCCATGACATACAAACACAATATAACAGATCTAGTCAGAGAGAACTCAAGACATAATCTCAGATTTATAGCAAAAACGAACATTAGGTCAACTTATCAAGAAAAATATAGATTATGTAGATGTAAGAAGATTCACAAAATAGTACAAGTCTGCATAATTCTAATTCCAATACAGGTGCCATAACGCTCATTGGAATAGAATAGCCACATGCAAGTAATCTTCTATCCGAAGTGGCATGAAACAAGTCAATACCAAATGCCAAGAAGAAGGATGAGGTGAGTGATCTCATATGAACACATTGTTACCTAAATTTTAAGTTCACTCAATGTTTTGCTGCCATTATTTGGTCGCCTCACCTTCATATCACAGAGAATAAACACTTTAAGATCACTCTTTGCTTGAGAAAATCACGAACATATCAGAGTGTTACCTGAATTTAAGTTCACTCACGAACCAAATTTTCAACAAAATTGGCACTAAGAAGAAAAAGCTATGGATGGATACTTAGAGAGATGTTCCAAGTAAACTAGAGGTAGGTATACTTACGTCTTTGGCAGAGAAATTAACTGCCCAGCACATGCATGCCTTAGCTCCATACACATCAATGCCACCATTGATGGAGTTGACAATGTAAAATCTGAGCATCCAAATGCAGATGCCGGCGAGGCTGGTGATTACAATCAACACAGATTCCATTGTTTCTTCTCAAATACATTGCTATCCATAGAAAACCCTAGATAAATTGAGAGAAATTTGAGAGAAGAGGAGAAGGTTTAGATAAGGTACAATAGCTTTTGGGGAAATGGCAGGAAAACAAGTTTTAATGTTTTATTAATTATTATTTTTTTGCACAATAAAAATTGGAGGGAGAACAAGTTTTGATGTTAAAAATGTTGGAGGGAATATAATATTTTAGTGAAAACATTAAGGCCACATTTGTAAAGTGTTGTTTTTACAATTATAAAAATAGGACACTTTAAAAGTGTGGCCATATATGTAAATAGTTGTTGCCAATTATATCATACTATAACAATGCTTATAAAGTGTAGCTTATACCATTAAAGCGTACACTTTACAAGTGTTGCCAATATTTTCGTAGGTAAAAGTTAAAATCATGGGTTACGCTTTCAAAGGGTCCCCAAAAGTACCTTAGGCAACACTTTAAAATCATTGTCCAGAATTAATGTGGCCGTAGACCTAAAATGTTGTAGTGGCAGATGGAAAAAGATCATGAGAGGGACCAAAACTTGGCCAAGATCATGATATAACTTGACATTTTGTCCAAAAATATCATGGAAGCTGGTTCTCAGGGTGTCAATGTTGTGGATATCTGGTGCGCAAATCCTGAGGAGACGAAGTTTGAAACCTTGTGTAATGAGGAGGTAAATTTTCTAGCCAACTAAGGCAGTGGTTATCGTTCAAACTACCCAAGGCAGGGTGGTAAACAAGGTTGGGCTAGAGAGGAAGATTGGAAGGATCGTGAAAGAAATTGAGGGACCGAAATCCTAACTGGAAGGATGGGGAGAAGGACAAATATGTGCCTCTCCATGAGCTCCAAAATATGAAGGATTCAGAAGGTGATAGGTATGAGGATATGCTCTCTCGTATCCTCAACAAAGTTGAAGGGTCAGAAAAAATTTGGAAAGAAATGAAAAAAGATGTGTCCACCCTTAGCCAGGCCGTCACCTCTCATTCAATGTCGATAAAGCAGCTGGAGACCCAAATGGTTCATATATCGTCTCATCTCAATCTGAGACAGCAAGGGGGTTTGCCTAGTGATATTATGGCTAACCCCAAGAATGAGGTTTGAAGGTGGACTTGCGTCGTGCCACGATGTTAACTAAGGCGCAGTTTGGGAGGCAACCCAAAACCCCTTAGTGTATTTTTATTTGTGTTTTGGCAAAATAATGGTGTGTTGTTTGTACAAGTTAAAGTGTGGAAAGGGTGGAAAAAAAGTGCAAGGTGGCGAGCAAAAGGTCCACTCGGTGAGTCACCGAAGAGGTTGGCAAACTCAACCTAATTTGCCATTTGACTCAAGACATCTTCAAATTGGAGTTTGTAAAACTCGGTGAGCCTAGAAAATTATTGGCGAATCGTCGACCATGTCAGCGATCTCAATGGAAACCGCCATTGGGGCCCACACACTCACTGGAGGTTCTGTAATATTCTGTGAGGTGAATGAACACTCGGTGGATCACCGAGATTTTAGGTGAGCTCAACTAATGTCGTCGAATGGGCAAAATTTGGATGGTTTTTCAAGCCAAAGGTTTAAAAATTCTAACTCATTCACTTTCCGTCACTTCTTATCTTCCCAAACTCACACCCGCACATTAGTTCCTATAATTTCACATTTTTAGAGTATTTTTAGTGATGATTTGTGCTCGGGATTGGATTGCATTGCCACCGAGAGTTTGGGTGAGCTCGACTAATGTCATCGAATAGGCGAAAACTGGATGGTTTTTCAAGCCAAAGGTTTAAAAATTCTAACTCATTCACTTTCCATCACTTCTTATCTTCCCAAACTCACATTCGCACATTAGTTCCTATAATTTCACATTTTTAGTGATGATTTGTGCTCGGGATTGGATTGCATTGCCACCTAGCATCTTAATTGACATCTAAGATATGGCTAGACCGAAAGTAGCTGGAAAAAATATGCCACCCCGACATACTAGAGTGAAAATTTTTAGGAAAAATACAAGGAAAACAAATCCTCCCAAGATGGGAAGTGAGGGCAAGAAGCACAGTTCCAGCAAGAGAACTATTCCTTGAGATCCCACTGCCCCTTCATGGACTCGTAGATTCTACACAGTTATACATGCCTTTTTGGTGGCTAATGACTTGACAATTTTAGCAAGTCAGTCACAGCTGAATCTTTTGAAGTGACTCCGGGGACTAGTACCTAGGACCAAAACGAAGCATCAGGCACTAATGCCCAAACAGATAGAGTTACTGTGTAGACAAGATTTTTCTCTACCTCCCTCTCTGTCTTTCTCTATTTTGTCCTTTGGATTATTGTTATTTGCATTTGAGGACAAATGATTTTTGTTTGTGGTGGGATGAGGCCCACCTTTTGGTTGAATATTAATGCTTCACTATTTTGTGCATATAATTGGGTCGTTTTGCTTATAATTGTGTCTTACACTGCTTCTTGTGGATGTTTGAGCTTGTGGCTCCTTTTATTTTAAATTGTAAATGATTTTGACCCTTTCAAAAAAATTTAAAATTTTTGCCGCCTCTTGTAGGTGTAGAATGTGGTTGTTCTTTAGCAAATTTGAGTCTCGGTTTTGATCAATATCGATGACTCAAATAGTGCTAATAATCAAACGAATATGAATGTGCGGCTACGATGAGACCAATTGAAGTTACATAGTCAATATGTGAAATCTTTGCATCTCGTTGTGACTAGCCAATTATCAAATTGATTCTCTTGTGATGAACATTGCACACTAGCAAAAGTGTGGAGTCTAGTTTGAGTCTGGTGTCAATGCATTGTATGATGAGCTTACTGTGAACCATGCATGATGACACCTAGAATTTTCCCCGTTGGTCCGGTCGACTAAGTAAGGCTATCTCTTGAAATGATCTTAGGCAACTTCGAAAGAGTGAGCCAATTTGACATGTACCTCTTTTGTGGCCTACCTTGTGAGTGTGTGAACCTCTTTTAAACACCCCTTGAGCCTTACCTTTCTTTCGAATAAACTTGATGAAAACGTGACCTTTATTAAATCCATTACCCATAATCCTCGTGATTTGTGGTTGATTGAATAGCCAACTTAGACCAAAAGCCTAAGTTGGGGGTGTGGTGAAAACAAAAGGCGAGTCAAGAAGTGCAAGAAAAGTCCCTTTTAACCCATGATGTTGAGAAAAATGGAACCCCTCCACACAAAAAAAAAGACAAGAGAAAAGAAAAAGAAAAAGTTGTGAAATAAAGTTATGAGAAATGTCAAAAGAAATGGGGTTCCGAACAATCCATGTAAGTGAATAATGGGATGACTTATGAGCACTAACGAAATTGATGAAAGAAGAGGAAAGGGATTGTTGAAAGCACCATATTTCACGAGGATGAAAGTCATTGTGCCTAAATGACCATACCTTTGCACTCAGCCCCATTACAAGCCTTGAAAAGACCTTTTTGATCTTGAGTGAGTTGAAACAATTATTGATTAGAAAATACGGGCAAATCTATGGGTGAAAGCATGCATTGTGTTCTTTTTTGTGAGAGTGAGTGTTGCATTTGATTCCAGAATTTTAAATGATTAAACCATTGTGTGTGAATATGGAATCATTCTTTGTGTAAGGGTATTCGAATACCTTTGTTGAGCTCGAACATGCTTTTGAAGCAAGTATAGGGAGCTTGAGAATCTTTGATAATGGTGTGTCACAACTTGAGTATTTGAGTATACAATTGATTCTTGCATGAGTAAGTTGAGCCTTGTTATGTACATTCATGGTTGAGTCTTGTGTAGCACTGTTTGGGACATTCTTTTTGGACTGCCGAACTTGAGTTTTACTTGAGGACAAGCAAAAGTTTAAGTTAGGGGTGTTGATAAGTCCACAATTTGGACTCATTTAGGGCTATATTTTGATAGAATTAGTGTCCTCAAATGCATATTTTGTCTCAATATCTAATGAAAATCCTTAAGTTTCAGGTGTTTAGAGTTTGAGGCAAAACATGGACACTACTTGGCAAGAAGGAACAAGGTGGCTGAAAAGAATGAAGAAATGAAAGCATGAAGATCACCGAGCCCAGTTGACGAGTCGCCGATGGGCCTGGATATCGCCTTTTGTTCTAGTGTACTGAGCCCTGAAGGAAAATGTCAAGTTGGCGATGAATTGGAGCAGTCGGCGCGTCGCCGATCAGTTCCGCGAAGCAGTACCATATCGCCCAATGACTCAAAATGCGAAGAGGCTGAAGGCTAAAGAAGGAAGGCGATGAAATCGACAAAAAGGCGGATCGCCTAGTGTATCGGCGATCCCAACTAACTGCGCCGACTGGTCCTCTGCAACACAAATTTTCAAACACTATAAATACTTATTTATCATATCATATAATCTGACTTCTATTATTTGAAATTTTTACAGTTTTTGATAGAGTTTTAAGTTTTAGAGGGTTTTGAAGACTTTTTTCTAAGACCTTAAAGATTCAAAGGGTTTCAACTCCAAGAAATTGGACGTGGGTCTCGAAGATTCTTCACTTTTGACGTGTTTTAAAACTTAATTCTTCATACCCAGTTGATGGAAACTGATATTGGTATAAATTTTTATCTTTTTTACATGTCTAGCTAAAACCCAATTCTTGGGGTGTGATTTTGTGAATATGGGTTAAATTATCTATTGGGTCTTGCTTGTTGATGGTTTATTTTTTGTTTAAATGTGATTTCGTTTAGTAGTTGTGTATGAACTTAATGGGATTGTAGTTTCTAATACGATTTCATCTTAGTGTTTTTGGCTTGCTTGAGAGAGAGGTCGTAAAACTAAGACTAAATTGATAGCTGGTGGTATTGGGTCGACATGGGTTCAACTTGAGAGAGTGAATCCAAGTCCTTCTCCCACACATTCAGTTCGAGAGAGTGAATGGGCTAAGGCGGAGGTTGTACTTAATGCGGTAACTCGGTGTTTGAGAGAAACCTCGCTGATTCGGGGTAAGTTGCTCGAGAGAGAGAATTTACCCCCACTATAGTCTAGCCTAGTCACAAATGCTCAACAATTTACTATAAAAATCATATACCCAATAGTCTAGTTTAACCTGTATTCCTATCACATCCCCAGAATCCCGTCTCCATATCTCGTTTCCTTATATTTTTGCTCTTTTTAGTTGTTAATTAATACAAACCCCCATTGATAATTGACATTTGTGTCACCCTTTAGATTCAGTATGTTTATATTCGATGATTTTTATTGATATGACTAATTAGAACTGGATTTTATTTTTCTATTAATTCTCAAAACCACGCCTTCTAGGAACGATCGCAACCCTTGGTTGGGTTATATCACTATAGGCGATCGTTTGGCACTTGAATCGAAATAGTGTCAGTTGATTACATCGAATATCAGGCAGCGACAGGGCGTTGGCAGTGCATAGGCTTGGAAAAAGGCATCTATTTGAGTGGATTTTGATCAAGCAATGACTATACAATATTTAGACATTGCATTGGAGCAATAAATATGAAGGGAAATGGCAGAAAATGTGTGAAATCCAGTCAGCCAAAGTCACATGCCAAGCACATGCGGCGGTCACCTTTTTGTAACCATTTTTGTCCAGATTCATTGTAAATCTTGTAATATTTTTGAATTCGAAATTTGAATGCTCTTTATCAGTTGGGGATGTCAACTGAACTTAATTTAGTGGCCTCTTAGCATGACAAGTGTAGGACATGTGTCGGAAAGCTATGCATTGAAAAACACAAGGCTGCCACATGGTCTATAAATGTGCAGCCTTGGTGTTGGACGAAATAGAGAGTGAAAGAGGAAAGAATTAAGTCTTGAATTTCACTAGACACTTGGAAAAAATGAGAGGTTTTTGAATAGTGTCAAAGGCAGTAATCGACTTGTGATTGTGCCTTAATTCGAAGTTGGGATAGAATTGTTATCCAAACGAGTGAGAACCTTTGTATTGTTTTGATTATTAATACAAAGGTTGGATTTGCCCGTATTATATGTGTGCATTTCAGGAAAAATTGTCGAAGGTTAGACAGAATAGGCTGTGAATAGGCTGAGTTAACTGTGGGACTTAACTGCCGTACAGTGGGTTAACCTCTAGCACTGAATTTTGGTGAAGTAATTTGCCCCTTTGAAAGTACCCATGTACGGTCTGTTGGTCAACCTACGATCCATACATGGCTTCCATAAGTAAAACTGAAAATTCTACGAATCTTACTAAGTCTGAGACTCACCTACGAGACCTACCTAGAGCTCATGAATAGGACCACGGGCCATCTTGGGGAATCGTAAAAAAAGTACTAAAACTTTGACATTTTTGGGATTTGGGACTAGCTAACCACGGCCTCACCTACGGGCCATGTGTCAGATCACGGATCATGGACGGTTCCGTTGTTACTGGCACCAGATTTTGAAAAACTAAAATTTTCTCCCTTTTTTAATTCGAGGTGATACAACATATATGGTAAAACAACAACAATACCCTCATTGAAGGTTTCAATACCAAATATTTTCCTGCTAAAAATCTGATTACCCACAACTATGTTCCCTAGAATAATAGCCAATATTATAATAAAACCAACAACAACTAATCATTTCCATTTTCAACCTAACCACAGTGAACTATAAGTTCTAACATCTAGACTCCTTGCCTGAAAGCTTATGCATAAAAATCTCCCAACAGTCTACACATTAAATATAGGTCTAACTACTCAGTGAAGAAAACCTAGCCTACATGGACGCAAAGACATTGTTGAAGAACTCTGAATAAAATTCCTTGATCCTTGGGGGGAATCCAAACAAGTGAGCCCCAGAAATCATTTGGTCTTACCCTTCCTTGATGAGAAGTCCCTCTCTTGCATTGTTGTCACGCTTAAGGTGTCATAAAAGATTTTAGAGTAACCCTCACCTATTTTCTCCATATAAATTGAGTGGAAAATAAAGGGCATTGAATTAATACGGGGTGATCCTCTCAACCCCGTTATAACAGCCATACAAGTGCTACAACGACACCTCCATAGCGTAAGACTTCTTGTTATGGTGGACTGACATTACCCCCTGATAAATCAAGTTTTCAATAATTGAGTTGTATGCCCATTTTTTAATTGGGCACCAATATTTGAAAATCCCTTGGACTTCGCATTAGGAACATTTGAATAATGATTGAATAGGTCTAAAGGCTTGATGTTTTGGGCTAAGATTTTCTTTTTGATTCACGATAATGTTATCATTTCCCAAGCATCTCATACAAAGTATATGAATAGACATATATTTAATGAAATACTAAAGTTTCTAAATATGATGATAAACAACATGCTAGTTTAGAATTTTAGCGCATATATGTTTTGTCAGATACATGCACTCTTAATCAAATACACTACTAAGTAATAGATACATATATTATTATTATTCCAGATACAGTATTCTTATATATATATATATACTAGTTTTTCAACACATGCGTTGCACGTGATTACCAATTCAGAAAATATATGTTATAGTAAATAGTATTGCTTAATTAAACGAAGATTTGATAGTAATTTAACATTCAAGTTAGGAGTTCATGATTTTAAGGTAATATAGATATAGATTATGATGTTATAGATTTGTTCATTCATCAACACTAGTTTAAAAGAATCCTGCCTACGCTACTGTGTGCATCCCTTTTGATAAATTGTTCATCGTGGGCGGGGTATCAGGAATATTTCATATTCCTATTATGCAATTCTCCTCTTAATGTACATTATTAGCTTTCCTTATATATATATATATATTTGCATTAATGAAAATATTTATCTCAAAAAAATTAGTTATTAAGTAAATAATAGAAATTAAACTAATACAAACTTTAACTGAGCTTATTACAAGTCATATGGACTTTTCTTAATCTAAAAAACTCAAATTTCAAGAAATAGTAAATAAGTAAAACAAAAGGACAATGTTTATTTAGTAATAACTATTTTGAAGCAAATTTCCTGACAATATAAATCACATAAGTAGAATTGATAAATAAAATCATTCTTTTGTCTTGAGATAAAAAACACAAATCGTGACAATTATCTAACTCTTAAGAAGTCTAATAATTTTGGAAAAAGTTATTCAGAAGCATATATCTACATTACAAGAAAAATTGTTGGCAAGACCAAATAAATTTAGACTACATCATGTTAACTTCATATATTGGAACATTACAGACTAATGTATATATTAAGTAAAAATTAATAGTTATTATATTATCAAAATTATTTTCCTCAAGTACACGAGGTTATAGAATATACAATCTTAGGATAGAATGATTTACTTAATCAAAATAGTGGTACCTCATATTCCGCTAAACTTCGAACTCATTGAACGTCAATAAATCACATGGAATTTTTTTAAATGAAAGAAGAAGAAGAAGTGTAGAAGATTTAAAAAATTGTGGTTGAAAAATGAGAGGAAGACCCTCTATTTATAGTCAACAAAGGATAGTATGAACAAGTGTTTTTTGTTTCTTATCTGAAAAGCTATGACCTTTCTGACAAGTCACAACTTATTGAAAATCACAACTCTTCGAAAAATTTGAAAAAAGTCACAACTTATCGAAAAAGTCACAACTCATCGAAAAGTCACAACCTAAGTTAGGGCTATTACAATAATTTAACATTCAAGTTAGGAGTTCATGCTTTTAAGGTAACATATATATATATATATATATATGTGTGTGTTACCTTAAAAGCATGAACTAGCATTTATAAATTCATTTGTTTTTGTTAATAATTTATCTTGTGATGTAGATATATATTTCTGAATATCTTTTCCCAAAATCATTAAACTTCTCAAGAGTTAGAAAATTGTCACGATTTTTTTTTTGTGATCAGGACAAAAGAATGACTCTATTTATCAATTTTACTTCTGAAATTTAGATTGTCAGGAAGTTTGATTCAAAATATTTATTATTCTGTAAACATTCCCCTTTTGTTTTACTTATTTACTATTTCTTAATATTTCAGTATTTTTGAGGAAGAAAAGTTCATATTACTTTTAATAACGCCAGTTGAAGTCTTTATTAGTTTAGTTTTTATTATTAATTTAATAGCTATTTTTTATGAACGGAGAAAAGTTCATATGACTTGTAATAACACCAGTTGAAGTTTTAATTAGTTTAACTTTTTTGTAGTATAAATTCATTTGTTTTTGTTAACAACTTCTCTTGTGATGTAGATATATGTTTCTCAATATCTTTTCCCAAAATTATTAAACTTCTCAAGAGTTAGAGAATTGTCAGGATTTGTTTTTTTATGCTCAAGACAAAAGAATGACTTTATGTATCAATGTTACTTATGTGATTTAGATTGTCAGGAAATTTGATTCAAAATATTTATTATTATGAAAACAATGCCCTTTTGTTTTACTAATTTACTATTTCTTAATATTTTAGTATTTTCGACGAAGCAAAGTTCATATGACTTCTAATAACGTCAGTTGAAGTATGTATAAGTTTTGTTTTTATAATTTATTTAATAGCTAATTTTTATGAGATATATTTTCACTAATGCAAACATATATATACATATTTATGTCAAGATCTTCTAACTTCAACAAATGTGAAAATATTTGAATAGATATGAATCATTTAAAATTTATCATTAATAAAATAAATTGTATATTTAGTAATATGAAATAAATATTTTCATTTTTCTCCTATAGTAAATCAAATTCTAATACCTATAAAAAATAATATAGTAACATTAATTAAAAGTCCTATTTGTTGATGTAAGTATAAAATTTATTAGAAATTCATCTATTGCACATTAATTCTTTAGTTATAACATTATAAATTTTCTTAGTTATTACAAATTATTGTCAATGTTATTCATACTCTATTACACTCTTTAGTTATAATATTAAAAATTATCATAGTTATTACATTAATTATTTCTGCATTTAATCTTTCCTTATTTCAATTTCGAACCAATAACTTTTCATATTATTATACCGCTCCTATATATGTGATAACACGCTGTTGTTATTTTTACTTGGACGAATCATGCTTGGTTGAATAAATTCAAAATTGTTTACAAGTATACGAACTATATCTTTCTTGGGTGTAATATAAACATGTGTTTATATATATGATTTCACAGATAGAATATATTCTTTAATTTTTATTTTTATTTTTTTTGGTAAAAAAAAGAGAAACTTTTCTCCGTTAACTATGGACAGTCTGATAACTATGTTTGATTTATGTATACAGTCAATCGAGAAGTCACATATGAGAGCCAACAAAAAGAACATCATCTATTATGTCATAACTTATAAAATAAAAATTAATATACAAACATATTTCTAAAAAATAAAATGTAGTTTTTCTCACATGTTCATATGACATCTAAACATATTAAGTAGAATACACGTGCAAAACACAACAGGTTAGATGACAAGAAAAATACACAACAAATATTTTATATAAGGTAATATTAGTAAGATACGACTAATTACATGATTGAACCTCATAAAATTGAAATAAATATATACATCATTGCATTTAACTAATAAAATTTTAGGCCAAACACATAAGCAGATCCTTAAACTTTTCTTTAAATTTCATTTTGGCATTTGTAAGTGATGTGGAAGAGTGTGTGCATAACACTTTCTCTATGAGAGTGAAAGACCAAAAAAGTATTTTTTTAAAAAATTAATAAAAGATTTATCCTTCAACTCTATTTTTTTTATGTACCATTTAAACACAAAATACTAATTTTATGTTTTCTTTATTTCTATATATGTTCTTCAACTGCAATTTTACATTTAAAAAATCTTCGTTCATCCATTTGTTATTGTTGAAAATTCAAATTGATAGATGATCATTGATTTTTTTTTAAACTAACAATTTCTTTTTAAGAGTTTTTGTCACGCCCTGATCCTACGCCCTGGGCGGGACTGGCACTCGAGAACCATTATTGGTCCTAAGCGAACCCTTGGCCTGGCATAATACTCAGCGGAAGACTTTACTCAACAAAGATAAATTCATGAAATAAATAAGAATGTTGTTAAAAAACATTCAACTGGCCCATAAGGAAATTCAAGTCTCAAGAATGAATATGAAAAGACTAATGAACTATAACTATCTGTCTATGAAAGCCTCTAATAGTATGAGGGATGTCGGGACAAGATCCCCAATAATCCAAACAACTGAAATAACAAAGCAATATATAAAAAGGATCCTCCAGAAAGCAAGAAGGCTAATCAAATGACTCTAAAATACTCGACTGGATCAACATAGCGCTAGATGCTGATCCTGGTTACCTATAACTGCATCATAAAATGATGCAGGCCAAATGGCGCCAGTACATTGAATGTACGAGCATGTGAGGGTAAATCTAAATAATACACAAGCTTGAACTGGAATCTGAAAGAAATATTTACCTCAACTTTACTCAACTGTTGGATACTCAACTCAATGCATAAATAAAACAACAATAAAAATGCAGTTTATATAAAACATTTAAAATGGTAGATAACATCTCGAAGTATTGGAAAATACAATAATATCTCAGTTGTATATAAGAATACAAAAAGAAACTATGTTTGGGAGATTCTCTAACCGACTAGCATCACTATGAGCTATGTGATGATACATCGTCTCGCCTATGCTGCCAGAACTGTCCTATAACATGACGAGATATAGAATGCCTCAACTAAGTGGATCCACTAAGGTATGATTAAAAGCATTAATGAATCATCTAAAAAGTATGATCTTTTCTACCCACGTTGACTCCATGGTTTATGGAGACTGGAGTTATTATGAACTTGTTCCATATCGGTTCTCAATACTACTTCCAATATATATTCAGCTCATATGTTTTAAAAACATAACTCTTTCTCTATGGTTTGTGATTATTACTCAAAAACTAGCTCAAAAGCTCTCTTGGAAATCGGTGTTTCCTCTCTTGTTTAAATGTGAAAACATTTACCCTTTAGGAATACTTAGTTCCCATATAATCTTATAAAGAAAATAAACTTCGCTCTAAATCTTACTCAAATCAATCCTCAAGTCTTAAAACAAGTTTAACACATTTGTGAAAGACTTTTGAAAAGACTCTATGAACTCTCTAGACTCGGCTCTTAACTTTCTTTGAATTTGAATTTATGGATTCAAGGTTATGATTCATGTTTATGGATGATTTCTAGATGTTTACAAGTCATTTAGAGTAGTTATAATCGAGAGGAAGTGTTAGTACACTTTAGAAGGACTTAGACAGGCTAAACGACAGAAAAAAATAGGTGGGGCAGGCGACCCTGGTGCACTGCTAGCGCGGGGCGCCAGGCCCTAAAGTTCAGAGACTACTTTGTGGGGCACTGTTGGCACGCCACCCCAGCCCCTCTGGCGCATTGGGGATGCATCGCGCCAAACCTCCCCAGGCAGCCTCGAAGAATTTTTCAACTCATTTTCTAATCTTTATTTGACTAATATAGATTCATTTTCTCAATTTCTCTTTAGATTCGGTTACCCAATACATGTACCAAAGAATCTAACTCAAAACAACTCTTAGAATCGATAAGACTATCTCAAGAAACTCATGAATCCCATCCAAATTCAAGAATGAAGGCAATTTCAAGAACACAACTCAAGAAAATCAAATCTTCAACTTTTTAGGATGAAAATACACTTAAATTAACATGATTAGTGTGTTGGTGAACGAACCCAACTCTATGTGTACTCATATACCTCTTTAGGGATCAACCCTTGACGAAACGACCTTCGATTCCGCAAGAAATCTCCAAGAATGCCTTGACTTTTCTCATTTTGTCATCTACTTGAACTATTCTCAAACCGTAGATGTTAATTTGGATTGCGTAAACTGAACCAAATCAGTTTAGACCCCTAATTAATTACGAAAAATGAATTAACTTAATTATGTAAGGAAAAGACAAAAAATACCCCCTTAAATCCAGGTAACCTTTCTTAAATGCCCAACTTCAAACAGGCATATCTCCCTCATACGAGCTCGAAAATTAGCAAACTCGGTGGCGTTGGAAGAGGATTCCAGGACCATTCATTTGATATCTTATTGGCCATCTAAATCATCCTATACGGAAAGTTATGGTTGTTTGAAGTTGACCCAAAACTTATACTTAGCATAACTTGCCAAAATTTACAAATTTACTCTTTCCAAAAATAGTTCTTTCTAATTTTAGTTCTTTCTAGGGTGGGATGTTACAGTTTCTGTATTTTTGCGTGAAAAAATAACCAACGAAAGTGCGTCGATTTTCTTTCTTAAGAAAATCAATGACAACCCAACGAAGTCTATCGAGTTTCAACATTTTTTATAGTGTTATTAATTAGCAATGAACATGAGTGTTTTTTACTCGTATTTAGTTGAATGAAAAAATAGAAAGCTGGTATTTGAGTTAGTCCAAATAGATTAGATATGAAAAAAAATATGTGGTATTATTTAATTTAATTAATTATTTTAAAAAGAAAACCAACACACTTTTGTCGATTATTTTTCACACAATATTATACATAAACTCTAAAAAAAATTTAAAAAATTGATGTTCATCCATTATTATTATTTTTTTAAAAAAGAAAAAGATATGACGCTGATTTTTAGAATGAAAAAGTGGAAATGAAGAACATAAATAAAAATGAAGAAATCATAAATTTAGTATTTTCTGTTTAAATGGTACTATATAAAAAAGAGTTGAAGGATTAAAATGGAACAAGGCTAAGTTAGCATGTCAAAATGAAAAATGGGGGCAAGTTATAGGAGTTGTGTATGTGTTTTTAATTGGATTTTGTGTCATGTTATGCAGTGTGAAGTACACACTTCCCACTTTGTTGATTCTTCAGAAAGAAGTGCCAAAATGGAACATCAAAATTAGAGTCCAAGGGCTAAAATGGAACAAGGTTGAGTTAGAGTGCAAAAATGAAATTTAGGAACAAGTTTAAGGGTCTGCATATGTGTTTGGCCAAAATTTTACATTAACCATCTTCATAGGTTTGTGTTAATAAGAGATATATATACTGAACAACATTGAACATTCACAAAATGTAACAACCTGTTTCCGTCGTTATAGAAAAGCTATCGAGGAAAATTTTTGGGCTGAAAAACTTTTTGGTAGTAACTTGAAATTTCCTAATCTAGTCCAGATTTGGACGAAATCGGAGTCAATGAGTTCTAGGAAGATCTGGTAGCAAATGATAGATCTAATTATGAATTTGATTACATGAGTGGATAACTAAGATGTTAAGGAACCCGCACAACTTTATGGAATCGAATTCGGGTGTGTAGAACTCCCAAAACTAAACTTTGCCTGAAAGGGTAGTTTCTGAGTGTCATGGGATGAAGGTGTGTTGTGAAATGGCGGTTTGAAACTCTTAAATTAGCTCACTGTTTTCGTGCAAGCCGTCAAGGCGAGATTTTTCCCGCCAGGGCGGGGCCACTGTGGCAGGATGGAGGCTGCCATAGAGGGCTAGTCGAGAATTAAGTCGGCAATAAACCCCAAAAATGCCATTATTCTGCAATTTTCGTTTTTGAGAGCTAGGAGACGACCCCATACAAGTTCTTAACAGTTTTCCATGAAATTTGGTGCTAAAGGTAAGCTTTTCGCTCTGCATTTACCTCTTTTTATCCGTAGAACGTAAAATCTTGATTGTATATCATTGGGGGAGGGTTTTGAACGGTTTTGGATGGTGGAAAAAGCCCTAGCTGCACCTTTGGATCAAAATTTGGGTCTTAGATTATTGGGTTAGTCATAATCCAGGTAAATTAGACCTTAATTATTGATCTCTGTATTGAATTGTTTGTTTGTAGACCTAGAGCAAGCGGAAAAAATCCGAAAAGGGAAGAATCAATTTTCTTAAGAGGGTTCAAGCTTTGTTCGAGGTAGGTGATGGTTGTGATTTCATGTTAGTGTGATGTATGTTAGTAATTACTTCATTTTAATGCATGTATGTATGCGAATGTTGCATTATTGATCACACTAATCATAATGAGTATGAATGAATAATTTTATGTCATGAATCAACACTTGATTGCATGACTATGAGAATGTACATTGTGATTGTGATTGTGATTGTGATTGTGATTGTGATTGTGGCTTGTTGAATGGATCGGGTGTTACGTCCCAACACATAACTTGGATCGGGTGTCACGTTCCAACGTATTTATGGGATCGGATGTCACATCCGGCACACTAACTTGGATTGGGTACCACGTACCGGTACACTAACCGTATAGGTGTGGGTTTCATGAGAGAACCATTGACTTGTCATATAGGTGAATTTGAGAATGTGGAATTGTTCGTTGATCCTGATAAGATGATTATATTGTGTATGTTCGGTATATACCTGTTTTATTATGTTGTGGTTAAATAGATATCTTTCACTTATAGGGATAGTCGCGTGCTCCTACCATTACACTGTGGTTATGTACTGATACTGCACTTGCTCTTTCTTTGTTGAGTACAGGGCATCTTAAGGCAGCTACTGACAGACCTCTTTTAGAAGACCAGTGATCGATCGAATCGAAGGATGAGCCAGTTCTTCCAGGCTACCATGAGTTCTCCCCTTTGTTAGTCCATCTTATTCGGACTTCGATTATTACTTTAGATATTCGTACGTTTAATTGGGTTGTACCTATTTTGTTTAGACAAATGGTTCTTTGTTAAAGTTTTGGTACATTGACTTTCAGGCTCTAGGGAAAAATTTCTGCATTTGTTTGTTAGACTATTAGAATTTATGGGAACTCTATTTGACTCTTGCATTTAAACCTTCTTCTGTATCTTTAAATGCCTAGTATTAGACTTAGTTGTGTAGTTCTTGGGTTAGCTAATTTGTATTAATGGTTTTCCCACCGAAAGTTAGTGCGGGTGTCAATCACGATTGTGTGGGTCGTTACACAAAATAATCTGCAATATTATTTTGTTCTAAGCTTATTATTCAAATCTTCGCTTAAATTTTCTGAACTGATAATCATGTGCAACACACGTGTTGAAAAACTAGTATGTATATATATATATCTATCATAAATAAATTATCCTATTCAAATATTCTAAATACATGTATTAGATAACGATATATGCATAATTGTTTTTTCGTGTATCAAATACATATAATCTTAATCATATACATTAGAACTAACTAGATACACATACAATCATCTATCTGAATAGTTAAAAGCGATTCAATGAGCATTCAGAACTTGGCATAACTATAATGACCGGAACCGTCGTCAACTAGGAAAGGAAAAATGTCATGAAAACTAGATCTCTCAGCCTGCTAGAATGGGCCATATGCCGCCAGGGCGGTGGGGCTCTAGTGGGATAAGTGGTCGCCAGAGCCGGATGGGCAAGACAGAATGTTAATAACGCGAAGTCTGATTTTTCTCTTTTTTTGAAAAACACCAAAAAGAGGCGTGAATCATCCTAGAAACCATCGAACGACTGCTCTAGGTTTGGGAAGGAAGGAGGAAGAGATTTCTTGCGTATGGAGGTCGATAGCTTGCGGATTTCTGGTCAAATCCACCGTCTCGATTCTCAGAAACCAGGATTGAAGCTAAAATCCCTCTGTAGCTACCTGGCGCCCAGGTAGGCTAGGTTTGTTAATTTAGTGGTTATAATTTATTTTTCACTATGTAGTATAGTGGTAATTGATGTTAGAATTCATGTGTAGGCTTTCGTAGACCGAAAGGGATTATTAGACATGTATTCCTAAGTGTTACATCAGATGTATACCGTAGGAGGAAGCTCTATTCTGTGAACTTGGGTTATGTGATGGTTGATTTCTTGTTGTGTGACATAAAGTTGTAAAGGTTTTCGTGATATGCATACATGTATGAAATCAGGGATGTTGTGGATCGTACCTATTGAAAATACTAAGTATGTACAATTGCATGCCATCAACCTAATATGATTGTAAGGCTATGAGTATGTGTATTATTATGGATGTGATTATGATTGTGATTGTGATGATTTGATCGGGTGTCACGTACCAACACGCTTACATGTGTTGGATCTGGTGTCACGTACCGACAAATTAACATGCGTTGGATCTTGTGTCACGTTCTTCCATGCTAACATGCATTGGATCGGGTGTCACGTACTGATA
Organism: Solanum stenotomum; assembly: GCF_019186545.1. NCBI lineage: Eukaryota > Viridiplantae > Streptophyta > Magnoliopsida > Solanales > Solanaceae > Solanum > Solanum stenotomum. The sequence continues at coordinate 18,273,764 of NC_064291.1, read as the reverse complement.
CATATATAGGCATTGGATCAGGTGCCATGTTCCGGCACACTAACAGTTTGGGTATGGGTTCCATGAAAGGACCACTCGTGAGTGATAGTTTCGTATCTACCTGTTATTGATAATGTGGAATTGAAGATAGCTCCTGAAAATATAATTGGTTTGTACATTATGATCATATATGTGTATTATTGTGAATGTGGTATGGTAAGTGAGAACTAAGGACCCGGGTGTTATCTTTTTTATTAAAAGGTGGTCAGGTGTACCGTCATTGACAGTGTTAATAGTTGGGTTTTTCCCCCGGAAAAGGAGTAGTATTGAAACGGTTAACAAGCCTCGATAAAAAGTATCATGGGGTTACAGGTCGAGTGGTGATGTGGGAAAAGTTTGAGCGTGTCGTGTCTCGCTTGGGCCGGGCTGGTAGTGGATATATCCGTAAATTACTATAAGAAAAAAAGGGTTATAGTCAAGTGAGCTAGTAGGATATTAATATCTGGAATGGTAAGGACAGGAAAATATAAAGGTGTAGGAAGGAATAGTCTTATCGCATGATTCTAGCTAGTCGATTTCTTATATTATGTGGTGAGTATTGGGTTGACTGATGATGCCTACTAGTACGTGTGGTTGTGCTGATACTGCTCTTGCTATGCTTTTTTCGCATAGTTTGGTTGCAGGATCAGTGATGTTTCATAGGTGAAGACGAAGGCAATCTCCAACAGCTTCTATTTTTCCTTCCTCATGGTGGGAGCTGCGTCATTTATAATTTTGTTTCATCTTGTACGCTTAGTTGCTCTTGTACCTGTTTAGACCAGATCCCTGGGGTGTTAATTACTTTGCAAGTATTAACTCAAATTATTTTCAAAATACTCTTATGTTATAAAAATCATACGAATGTTCAGTGTTCTTCAGTTTTCTTAATCTGTTGCATGTCTTAAACTATTTTGGAAATCAAGGATTCACTTCCTTAGGTGTTAAAGTAGGTTCCCACACGGCCCGGTTGGTTGGGTCGTGACAAATTGGTATCAGAGACTAGACTACCGATCTCTTAGTACAAGAGCAAAATGTGGAATAAACTCCTGCGGATTGGTGTGTTGACGTCCATATTTAATCTTCAGGAAGCTCGAAAGCATTCTAGGAAGTTGTTCCACCTTTTCTCTCCTTTCATGTGAGTTGTCGTTTGTGGTATGAGTTGAGTCCAATTGGTATTGTAATGACCCTAAAGGTCATTTTTGGAAATTTTCATAAAATGACCGTTTTACCCCTCCCGATAGTTGCCCCGAGTCCTAATTATTGTATTTTCGAAGTTGGTTTGAAGGAAAATTGATGAAAAGTTGAGTTTTTGGAAAGTTGAGTTTTTAAGAGTTAAAATTTGGTTAAAAGTGCTATTTCGAGTCATTTGGTGTTTCGAGACTCGAATCGGATTTTCATCGATTCCAGCAGTTTTAGAATGTCGAAACGGGTCTATGAGAATTTACGGAGTCGAATTAGGAGTTAAACCGAAGATTTGAGGTCCTAAGTTACTAAAATTGTGAAATTTTGATCAAGAGTTGACTTTGGTCAACAAACGAGGTTCCGGTGCTCGAAATGGAATTCCGAGGGCACCGTTGGATTCAGGGGGTGATTCTAAGTCTAGAATGAGTCTTGGTTGAATTTTTAGAGGCCCCGAGTGCGTTTCGAGTTTTTGAGCCTAAAGTTAGTTTCTTGACGCCTTATCGGATACCGGGTCAAGGAGACCTCAAATCCAAATTCCGACGATTTCATTGAGTCCGGAATGTCATTTTCGAGCCAGTAGCATATTTGGTTCGTGTTCGGGAAGTGCCAAATGAGTTTTGGGTGAGCTTTTAAGCTTCTTGAATGCTTTGATACTATTTCAGCAAATTGTGACAACTAAAGGGTTCATTATTAGTTTTAAAGGTCGAAAAATTATTCCGAAGGTTCTGAAATTTTGGGCATGAATTATAAGACTTATCTGCAAATTTTGGTGCATTTTTGCTAACCCGAGATTGGACTTTTATCGCAAATAAGAAATAATTATTTACCGAGTAGAAATGATATTTGACTGGGCAAACGAGCATGAAATTGAGCTCCGATTGAACGAGCAGGTCCGTATCATTATTTAAGACATTTACAAAAGAGAATCGGGTCATTTCACTATCGTATGAGGAAATTACGGCCTTTTTAGTGAAGATTAACTGCTGTTTTTCTGGTGCATAACAGTCATGCACTGTTATAAAAATCTCAGACTGTGTTCATTTGGTATTTTGAGCATATCGGAAGTTCTAGAGATCGGAATGGAGTGACTCTTACGGGTTTCTTCTTGAATTAATATGAGGGTTAGTATTCAATCTTCAATTCGACATTTTCTCATGATTTCTTTATCTGGTTTTTTTCCCTATCCGTAAGCTTCTTGGGAAAAATTGGGGGTTTATCGATTTGGACTCCCTTTTTGATGAAAAAGGTATATTTATGATCTTTATGTTATGGGTAAACTGATTTTAACATAAAATTATTGATTCATCGATATTTTCATCATATTAACCGCGTACAATTTGGATTTTCCCGGTAAAGTTAAAGTTTGATAAATTGAGAATTTCAAGGTCGATCTTAACTCCGTTTTTTATGAAATTTCATATTTGAACTTATCTAAGCATGGGTAAGATGTTTTTCAAGAAATATTTCATTTTCGAGTCGGGGTTTCGGATCCGAATATTTTGGGCTTCTTCAAGAACATATATTTTCTTTCAAATTGAGTTTGTGAACTCATTTCAACTCCTTTTTCGAAACGATTTTCACTATTGGATTCAAAATTTCTTGGGGAACATTTTTCACTAAAATTTCCAGATTTCGAGAATATTTTCCGGAATGAGATTTTTGACCATTTTACCCTTGTTCTCCAAATTTCACGATATTGGTGTTGTTAGATTTGTATTTATTGTGGAATTCCATTTATGAATAGATTGTGGTGATTTGGAGCGTGCTCGGAAGGGTAAAACTCAAATTTGAGTTACTAGTTGAAGTGTTTTGAGGCAATGACTTCTAAATTTTGTTAAACTCTTAGACTACGCATGAGTACTTTCCTAATTGTGTTGAGGTGTAAGGGGGATTGAGGATGGGTTTTATTTGTTGGTTGAAATTGTTGCAAATGAAAGATGGGGAAATAAAACGAGCTAAATGTGTTATATATGACTTGAATTTGTTGAATAAGTCATGTGATAACTGATATTGAGGGGATAGAAGAGCATGAGTAGGCTATGATTGATACAGACATTGATGTTGAGACAGATTATGTGTAATACTACGATGTGGTCGTGATATGGTTGTGATTGAGAGAGATGATGTGTAATACTATGATGTGGTCGTGATATGGTTGTGATTGAGACAGATGATGTGTAATACTATGATGTGATCGTGATATGATTGTGATTGATGACATGTGCATATTCATTATTCATCCCATGTGTGAACTATCTGTTGCATGAGTTCTGAGACACTGATATGAGGATGGATGGATATGAGACACAGTTGAGACTAGCTCCGGCTAGAGATATATGAGATGGACTAGCTCCGGCTAGCGATTTGGATGCCGATGGGATCTGGTTCCGGCGGTGATACATGGTCCATGTGTGGCCCCCATGGGTTCTGATTTGAGTATTCAGCGCGGACTGATTACGTCAACAGATGTGTATCGTAGGACAGACATGCATCACGACTACATGACATCATTATTGCATTTTGCATCGCATTTGCCTTATCTTTGTCTGTGATGTGTGGATTGTATCGGTTTACCCTTCTTATGTGGAATTTGATCTACTTGCTCTTATTTGTTGATCTGAGGTTGATGAGGATATACTGTTGGTTCTGGCTGTTGAATATGATCTGTTTAGTATAGGTTGGTTGGTTTGCTGCTAGATTGAAGTTTCGGTGGTTCGGTTGGGATTGAAAGGAGTTGTTTGTAGCTGCTAGTTTTGCTTAGTTTAGAGTTACTTGCGAGTACCTGTGGTTTTCGGTACTCACCCTTGCTTCTACACAATTGTGTAGGTTGACAGCTCTCTCTCAGATTCGGCTTAGTAGTTTCTTTAGCAGATTGAGCTTCGGGACATACTCGAGAGGTAGCGGTTCATTCCAGACGTGCCCTTGAGTTATCTTTACTTTCAGTTTTGTTCTATTCGAGAACTATACTCTGAGACTTGTATATTTTTATTCGAATCCAGTATTTAGAGGTTTGTACATGTGACAACCAAATTCTGGGTAGTGTTGAGTCTTAATTAAAGTTTTCCGCTTATTTATTATCTTTTATTCTCGTATTTCTACTTCTTTATCGTTGTGGTTGGGTTAGGCTGACGTGTTCGGTGGGAAATAGACACGTGCCATCACATCTAGATTCGGGGTGTGACAGGTATCTCCCGATTCAAATTGGTATCTCGACAAAGTGAACCAGACACCATGGTCACGATTGAAGGGACGCAGGCAAGGTAAATTGGAACTAAGAAGGTTCCAATTGGTATCTAGCCCTAGGGGTTCTGTATATGCATGGATGATCAGTAATGATCATCCATCGAGCAAAGTAATTAATAATTTGGACTTGTCTATGAGTTGTAACTTGCTATGACAGTTTTCTTAGTACTGTCTAAATTAACAGTTGGTGTGAAAGGTGTGTTTGTTTGGAGGCGATGACATGACTATGTGTACAATATTGTTTGTCTGGATTTTGATATGTGCAATATGCTAGCCTGAATGTTCGAAACTGTGCGAGTCATAATTGCCTGAGTTAGGTGCAAGGGTCTAGATAAACTGCGATGTAATTTGTAAACAAAATTTAGACGTGTGTAACGACCGGCTATAACTATGTGAGGTTCTAGGCATATCCAGGGGATATGCGTGGTTGTGCTGTAGAATTAATTAGAGTAGGTTTTGGAGTTTGAACTATGAAAATTACTCAGGATAGACAATGACCATCCTAGTGAAGGGAGTTATCCTAAATGCCTAGTTATAGCCTGGGGATCAGTGGAAAATTTTAGAAATAAGTAAGGCTCCAAAATATTGTTTGGCCTGGGTTATGTTCCGTCTGAGCCGCTAGGGTGGGATTATTCCCGCCACGGCGAGATCGACAATGCGGGATTTCTCCTGCTAGAGCGGGACAGGGCGAGACAGAATCTCAAATCTGTCACCCCTGTTTTTCCCTAGTCACACATATAGATCGCGTATTGTACATGGGTCGATTCCCACAACCCTATCAGTACTCAGCAATAAGAACTATATGTTATCAAACCTTAGCAATTAATATGAACTTGGAAAAAGTAGCAGAAACCAGCATCCATGTGCTTACAAAAGTATGGAAAGTGAAAACACAAAATAAAGTCTTGTTCAATACATGACCAAGAGGGGCGAAAAAGCAAATCAGGATCCCCAGCACTGGGAGGTATCATCATCAGAGTCTTGGTCCTCCGGGGGTATGAGGCTAGTCACGACCTCATCCATAAAGGTAAAATGCTAGAAGTATGCTCTCTCGACTCGGGGAACCTCCTGTCTGGGGGCAACACAAGAGAAGACGACCCTCAAGGTATTTGATATCCGAACCATCAAACAATCCCTCTCCAGACTCTTAGACCTCTCATGGCGCAATTTGCGGCAGAGAATCTCAACCTCCAGAGCATTGTTGGGTGGAACCAGATAAGTGCAAGCAAAGGAACGTCCCAACCACCTCTGGAAGGCCGCCAGGTCCTCCTCCACCTGCGCACCTGAGAGTGGGGACTAGGACCGGGTGGGAAGAGTGTCGTCGCATGTACCGTCATCCCTCTCTCATCGTCTGCCTCCGCAGCCACCTGGTTGTTGCTGGCCTTGTCCGTCCTCTTCCTCTTGCTCGTGGAGGTAGAACCCTGCCTAACTAAAATAGGGTGAAAGGGGATCCATAGGAAGTACCTCGTCAGTGTCCAAGAGTGGCACTCCCCGCCCTCTTGCAAGTTGCAGTCCCAAGCCCCAGCAGGAAAAATGACTTCTTGTTGCCCTAGTAGAACACCTTCCACTCAGAGATGATATGTGTGCCCCCGTTCAGCCCAATCCCCTGTATGATGCAAGCAACCACTAGAGCCCATGGAAAGGTCAAGTCGGTGTGGTTTCCCGACGGGCGGATCCTCCTGGAAACCAAGTGAAGCAACCTCTTAGCGTCCGGCGAACAGTCAGTGCTAGTGATGCCCTGTGTAGTAGCCCAATAAACCCTGGCTCGGCGTGTAGGCTCCACCAGCGTATCCCTCAACCAGCCCAACTACATCTCCCTCAGCTTTGCCTCGTACTCCGTGTTGGGAACCGAGGGCATCTGGAGTACATCATCAATGAATGGAGCGTTCAAGGGGATGTCAACTCCTCGGATGCAGATGGTAGGGTGGGCATCATCCCAGCTCACGGTGGGTAAGATGGCATAAAACTCCCTCACTTATGTGGAGCTTGCAGCAGGGGAAGCCTCTGTCAGTGGAGCACATCCAAACTCCATCAGCCGAGCATAAAAAGCAGGCCCCTTCTCCTCTAGGTTCAGTAAGGAAACCCCCGCTCGCAGCAGAACTTGGTGTTCTGGTTGTCGTGGTACCTATCCCGATTCGCGGTATCAAGAAACTAGACGAAAGGTAGATTTTCCTCATTAAAATAAGCCATAGTAGATCAACCTTCAATTTTTATAAAGGGTATACGTTAGAACTCCGGGGGGGGGGGGTTAGATAATGTGTGGCTAAGAAAAGGAAAAGTTTTATGATTTAAGCAGCACGGGGCTACTGCCCCACTGAGTCCCGCCAGAGTAGCCAAAATCCTGCCAAAGTGGGATGAGAGAGGCCTCTACAATAGGATGAATTCCAAGCTCGATCATGGCTCCTCTTCGTCCCAAAAACCTCATTTTCATAGAATTTCAGCATTTCATAGTCTATAAAGTATTCTAGTACCTAAATATACTATCATTCTAGCAAAAATAACCCCTAAATGATGTCCAAATCTGGGTTCTATACCAAGAAAACCATTCAACTTCCCCCCATCCATTTCAGAACCGTTTCCATTGGATTTTCACTAAATCCTTACGCCCAAAACATTGTAGAGATATTGTGAACATAAGAGAAGTGTCCATGTTATGTTTTTCTAGCAAATCAAGCAACATATTTTCAATTCAAAAGGAAACTACCCTAATGCTTTTCTTACCAATCATTGACGTCATGCAATCATAGTTAAGTAAGTAATGAAGTAAAGAGAGTAAAGAGTAAGAGCATTACCTTGATTTTGACGTTCGGAACCAAGTGGTTGAGAGAGTTTTAGGAATTTTGAGTTAAAGAAGGAGGAAATGGGGAAACCATTCCCCTTTCTCCCTTAAACTGTTTCCGATGCCCCACTACAGCGGATGTATCTCCGCCACACAAGCCCCGCCTCAGCAGGAACCCTGCCGCTCTGGCAGGGCAGTCTGTGTAGTGGGACACATTTCTTTACTTTGTGTGTTGTCTCATTTCCCTAACCGGTCCCGTGAGTATTGAACCTTTCATGCTTAAAGTTGAAGACCTACCATCCTTCATGATTCTGTAATGGGACAACCTATTAGTTTAGATGTACTCCAAGAAGGGAGAATTGTTACCCCTTTACTAGTCATTCGGGGATGAACGAGGGTTAAATTGGTATCTATTGTAACGACCCAAACCGATGTTAACTAGGAAAGGAATAATATTAGGAAAAATAGGTCTCTTAGCCTACTAAAGCGGACCATATGCTGCCAGGGCGACGGCGCTCTAGCTGGATAAGTGGCCGCTAGAGAAGGATGGGCGAGAGAGAATGTAAATAACGCGAAGTCTCATTTTTCTCTTTTTTCCAAAAACACCAAAATGAGGCGTGAATCACCCCCAAAACCCTTTACAAGGCTGTTTTAGGCTTGGGAAGGAAGGAGGAAAAGATTTCTAGCGTAAGAAGGTCGATAGCCTATGGATTTTTTGTCAAATCCTCCATCTCAATGCTCGAAAGCCAGGATTGAAGCTAAAACCCTCCGCAGCTGCTTAGCGCCCGGGAAGGCTAGGTTTATTTAATTGAGTACTGAGAAATCCATTTTTCACTATGTAGTATAGTGGTTATTGACGGTAGAATTCATGTGTAGGCTTTCGTACACCGAAAGGGATGATTAGACGTGTATTCCTAAGTGTTACATTAGACGTATACCGTAGGAGGAAGCTCTATTCCATGAACTAGGGTTATGTGATGGTTGATTTCCTGTCATGTGACATAAACTTGTTAAGGTTTTCGTGATATGCATACATTTATGGAATGCATTCCATGAACCTAATACTTGATTGTATGGCTATAAAAATGTGTGTTATGGATTTGATTATGATTGTGGTTGTGATGATTGGATCGAGTGTCATGTACCGACACGCTAACATGCATTTGATCGGGTGTCACCTATCGTGTCACACCCCAAATCCGGATGTGATGGCACATGTCAATTTCTCACCGGACACGTCAGCCTAACCCAACCACAACAATAGAGAAGTGGAAATACGAGAATAAAAGATAATAAATAAGCGGAAGACTTTAATTAAGACTCAACACTACCCAGAATTTGGTTGTCACATGTACAAACCTCTAAATATAGAATTCGAATGAAAATATACAAGTCTCAGAGTATAGTTCTCGAATAGAACAAAACTGAAAGTAAAGATAACTCAAGGGCACGTCTAGAATGAACCGCTACCTCTCGAGTATGTCCCGAAGCTCAATATGCTAAAGAAAATACTAAGCCGAATATGACAGAGAGCTGTCAACCTACACAATTGTGTAGAACCAAGGGTGAGTACCGAAAACCACAGGTACTCGCAAGTAACTCTAAACTAAGCAAAACTAGCAGCTACAAACAACTCCTTTCAATCCCAACCGAACCACCGAAACTTCAATCTAGTAGCAAACCAACCAACCTATACTAAACAGATCATATTCAACAGCCAGAACCAACAATATATCCTCATCAACCTCAGATCAACAAATAAGAGCAAGTAGATAAAATTCCACATAAGAAGGGTAAATCGATACAATCCACACATCACAGACAAAGATAAGGCAAATGCGATGCAAAATGCAATAATGATGTCATGTAGTCGTGATGCATGTCTATCCTAC